>NW_020536999.1:8852830-8880322 GCF_003426905.1 Ctenocephalides felis
GCGGAACCTGTATTACTTTCAAAATAGAACGTTTTTATGATTTTTTTAAAATATTAAACATTTCAAAATTTTTTTTCAAAATGTTCTAGAATAATTGTGTTAGAATTATATGAGCAGGATAATTTTTATAAGATATATTTTATATTTTTTTTTTTGTAAATTTATTACTAACATTTCATTTTTTGTGTGAAAGAACTCTCAAAAACTATGGGGTCTATCTTTGTACTACCATTCATATGAAGTCAGACCCGTAATAACAATATTTAACAATTATTAAATACAATTAAAAAAGATTTAAATAACTCAGCGTACGTTTTGAGGGTTGATTTAACTAATACATATAAAATTTGAGAAACATTGATTCATATATTTTTTTATACTTAAACCAATCCTACTAGGCCTAGAATATTTGAAACTCATCACAATGTGAAGTTTTCAACAAAAACACAGAAGAGTCAACCTGAGATTTTTCTTCTTAGGGTTTATAGTGATTTTACTAATGTTTGAGAAACACTGATATATAAAAATGTGTCTCCATGTGTATTTTGTTGTTTTCGAGTTTTGCCCGAAGATTGCAAGTTGCAGCTTTTTCTCAGCGCGAACTCTGTAATTTATTACATCCACCTTTGTCGCATTCGAGCTGTTTGTTCTGCGGTTTATTACCAGAAACAAACAAATAAATAAATAAATAAATAGACGAATAAATACCGCCGGAATAAAGCAACAATGAGTTATAACATTCCTGTGAATTTATATAAGATTTAAAGAAATACTGGATACAGCAGAGTAAAATCAGTCAGTCGTTAGTACAATTAGTTTTTTCTAGTAGAGTTCCATTTTCAACTATCCACTAATAAAGTTCAGAATGAAATTTTTCCCAACAATATAAACATCTAATCGATTTCGACAAATGGAATTATCTCTTCATCCATTTTTTCCACTTGTAATCGATGTGTAGTTCTCCAAACATAATTATCGTCTTCGGCTTCTTGTTCTTCGTCTTTCTTATTTAATACTTTGTGAGAAAAAGGGAAACTTTAACTCTAATTAAAGGAATTTTCTTCAAGGCGTATCGGTTAGTTGTGCGTTGGCACTATCAGAATGGAGCAGTGAAGGGAAAAATTGGGATCGAAACGTACAAACGAGTCATATAAAATACGCCTAAAATTCTTCAGGTAGAATACCAGAGAGGTAAATATTGGGATGCAAGTGTACTTGTCAATAAAGACTTTCATAATAGTTCTAAAAAACTTATTAAAATTATTACGCTTGAGGTGGATTTTTTTCAATATCCATAAATGTTTATATCTTAATTGGATCAAGCCTGAAAGGCAAAATTTGACCTTTCGTCTGGTTTTCAAAAAGTTTACAGATTTTGAAAAAAATTGCGACCATCAACTGTTTCTTTCAACTTAACTTGAAAAAATGTAAAATGTCTCGTCCACGTTTTCTCAAAAAATTGATTTCATTTTGAATATTCAAAAACTATTCGAAAAAAAATAAAAAAATAGGTGAAAATTTTCTTGGTTATATTTTATTATTTTAAGGAACATATATAAAATGTGCAAAGGCCTATGAAAATTTTTTCAATTATAAATTATAAACTAGCTGTAAGTGGAATTCTGTCTTGAGGCAATTATGGCATCGTGCCTTAAGGCAAATTGCTGGAACTTCCCTCACCGTAACGAAATGTTCGAGGAATACTGAATGTTTTCAAATAGATTATTATAAATATTGTAACATTGTGTAATATTTATAAGAATTATATAAACCGAATTGCAGAGTTGTAATTATTTGTAAAGTATATTAGAACTAAAATCAATTATTTCGTTAAGACAAGCAGAAAGTTCTTTGAATCATTTAAATCGGACGCTTAGTTCTCTCAAAAACTGCCATTCTTTACATATTTAGCTCCGTATCTTTGAAATGGATGGGCCTGCCTTTGCCAAAAACTAATAAACACTTCCCCCAATCATTACTAATTGAATGTTTTTTAGATCATTCAAATCGGATACTCCGTTCGCTCACAAATTCGATTTCTATTTTCTGCACTCTTTGCTCCGTATCTCCGAAACGGCTGAACCTGCCTTTGCCAAAAACTAATCAGCTCTTTTCCCTATCAATAGGAATCGAATGTTTTTTGAACCATTTAAATCGGTTGATCCGTGCGCCCTAAAACGTGACTGGAAATTTGTATCCACACATACATACACACACACACACATCCATTTTTTCTGAGGTATGCCAAAACGTTCAGAAACCTTCAAAACGTCGAGAAATGTAAAAATTTTCAATTCCGATTTTCGGCCCATTACAATAACTTACCCTACGGGAAGTTAACTAGTGGTGTGTGGCATCGTGCCTTGAGGCAAATTGCTGGATCTTTCCATTTTAAAATTTTGAACATATGAATTATTTTCGACAATCAACATTTTTTTTGGAAATTAAAAAAAAATTTTTTTGAACTTATATATTTTTTTTCTTTTCCCAAAAACAATCGTTTCGTTAAAACAAGCAGAAAGTTATTTGAATCATTCAAATCGGATGCTTATTTCTCTCAAAAACTTTCACAAATCCGTATTCTAAGAAACTCAGTTTCTATTTTCTGCACTCTTTGCTTCGTATCTCCGTAAAGGCTGGACCTGCCTTTGCCAAAAGCTAATCAGCAAATCTCCCTGGCAGTAGGCATCGAATGTTTTTTGAACCATTCATATCGGTTGATCCGTGCGCCCGAAAACGTCGACGAAAAATTGTATCCTATACATACACACGCAAATACACATATCAATTTTGAATAAAATAATAAAATATTAGAGGCCTATAAATATTGATTTAATTATAAAAATAACAAAATTTGGAATAATTATCAATGTCAAAATTTCACAAATTATTCACATCACAATTTGCAAATTTAGATTATTAAATTATTTTAGGTTATTTATACCTAACCAACAAATCATTGCTGAAAAATGCCACATACACCAAGTTTAACACATTTTTTTTATTTACTATATTTGTTACAACTGCTAAATAATTAATATTTAGTAACAGTAATAAACAATTATATAAATTTAATAAAAAGAGCACAAAATAAAGAATATAATTTTCAATAAAATGATAGTTTTGGAGGTTAGGTTTTATGTGTGAAACGCTTGATATTTGATCAATGTATGTACTATATACTATATAGTACTATTCATGTATATACTATTTCTCAACGGATAACAATTATAATTAGATGTGAAATTTGGCGAGGGTAGCTCAGTCAGTTGCGTGCCCGACTCACTCACCAGCAAATCCTCGGATGGATTCTTGGCAATGACATAAAATTTGAAAATTTAGCTGAGTTGAAATTAAATAAAATTTGAATTGTTTTATTTATATTGGAAAATAGTATCCACACATACATACACGAATCAATTTTTTCTAATATTTGCCAAAATGTTCAGAAACCTCTGAAACGTGAAGATATGCAAAAAAATTTAATTTAGATTTTTGGACAATTACAATAACTTACCCTACGGAAAGTTGAAAAATAGAAGTAAGAACAAAAAATATTAAAAGAATTGTAGATCAGATTTAGAAAAAAGAAGAATAAAGAATCAGTCATAAAGTGCAAAAAAAAATTTTGTCTCCTGGTTATTTTTTAAATCTGTACCCTATTTTTTGAATTTTGGTTATCAATGCTCTTCCCTGTGTGCGTGTAGTGTAAGTGTAACTTCTTTACTCGTTTCTTTTTTTCCTTTTTTACTAAAGACACAGTTGTCGGACGAGAGCGAAAAAAATCGAATTAAGTTCACTTCAAAACTAATAATTAACAAGATGCTCCTCCGACACGATTGTTACGTGATAATGGTAAAAGATACAAAATACGAGAGAGGGAAAAAATAAGGAGAATAATTTGCGAGAAAAACTCGTACACTGAGAGTAATGGAGACGAAATAAAAATATTTAATAACTAGATGACCCGACAGATGTTGTCCTGTACCCATGTATACATTTTTTTAATATAATATACTAATATTTATCGTTCGACTAAAAATAATAATTATTGTTTTTTAAATTACTCTTCACGCCAAAATGTATATACATTTATAATATGAGCGATGTAGAACTGTTTTAAAAAAATGATGAGTCTCAATTCCCACACTATATTGGAAATTGAACCACAACCATAACATAACACTGGTACTTCATGTTGGATTAAATTAATTTAATTTTTAATTATTTAAGATATCTAAAATTGCATCTTAAACTTCTCCTAATCGATATCGTGCGGGGCGAATTGTATGTATTCATCTCTACTTTCCCATTTGTTGTTCTAAAGTAACATTTTTACGAGTATTAAAAATATTGTGAAAAAATTAATAAAGGATGCAAAAAAATTATATATTGAAAAAAAAAACTATATTGAAAATTTAATATCCGAATCTTGTGTTGGCGCCCCCTAAGGCGTGCGCTCGTATTTTTCGCACGAATCGCATTAAGGTTAGAGCCGGCCGTAATTAATACTTAATTTCATATTTTAAGTGAGTTAATTTGTCATATCCTGTTCATATGTGTATCATTCAATCTGCCATACATATACTGTATCTTATATTATTTTAGTTTCTGGCACATCTCAGCTGCTTTTCGGCAATGATAATGTAGATATTACATTTTTCTTATTCATAATCATAAATTTATTGTGGATATTCTAACATTGTCTAGGTTTATAAGTAAATTGAAATTTTTGGTAGATGATAGTTTTCATTTGTTTTCAATGCAAACAGTGACATGTCGTTTTTTGCAATTTTTTCCATTTATTTCTACAGTATTGCACATACATCCCAGTACTTTATAATCACATACATCCTAGAAAATTTCCTTAACAAACTTCAGAAAAATTTATCAAAATCCAGAAGGAATATACAGTGAGTGCTTGTAATTTAATATAAACTTTAATAGCAATAAAGCTCAAATAGATTCTACGTTTTAGTTAGAAAACGTTTGTATGTGAAAAAGAAAAGGGCTGTTTTTAGGGTTTTTCCGGCAATTATTTGATTTTTTCTCACCGTGAACCATCCTTGGACTTGAGGGAACATTTTAAAAAAAGAATTGTCCAAATCGGTACAGGCGTTGTTGAGTTATGCGCTTACCAACACATTTTGCGATTCATTTTTATATATAAGATGTAATTTCCCAGTAGCCTTTTCGAGCAAACGATACGTAGGTGTATGTATGTATGTATGTATGTTTGGATACGAACAATTTGTCTTCGATATCATTCCGGCGACGAAAAAAAAACGTAGAAAGCGCGGGTGGTCCGCGCGATATCAAAAAAATATTTCGGGATTTGGGACAAAAGCCTTTTTAAAATGAAAATGAAAAAGGCGGAAATTTATGGCGCTCCTGCTTCTGCTCGCGAGAACAATGCGACATTGCAGATTCCAATCACAGATATTGGAAATATACACACACAGGTAAAGTATACATATGTAAATATGTTTTACCTATATCATTCTTATATATAAAAATAGAGCTCTTGATCAAATGTCCCGGTAAAACTCGAAAACGACTAAACCGATTTGGCCAGTCTTAGTCTTGAAAAATTCGTGCTAATCAGTAGGTTATCGGAAAGGTGAGATATTATTTCAAAGTCGCGTAGGAACTTTACATTTTTAATTTGAACATTTTTGTAGAAGCGTAATTTGGATAAAACAATGGACGGTGGCTAATACGTCAAATGTCAAACGTTTTTGACAGATGATGTTCAATTACGTTTAATAGGATGTTTTACGAGAATATTATTTAATTATGATTAAATTGTTGTGAGTAGTTTTGTTTGTAGTTTTATTTATTCACAAAAACGTTATTAAACGGATCGCTAGTGTTACTAGAAATTCAAAATATCAACTTTTTTTAAATGTTAATATGAAAATGCACTTTTGGCGTTGTAGCACTCAAATCATATTTTTCTCAAACACGGTGCTCTGAAATATCTCATTTGTATAATTATATACTCATTAGTATTTATAAAACATTTTCTAGGTTATATTATTTTTTATTTATATTATTTAAATTCAGAACCTAAATTTCGTATCGATCAAAGGAACATTTTGTTGAATAACATTTTCCCAGTTATAATTTCCCAGAATTTATCGAAAAATAGATAGTAATTTATGAAGGTCCGGGGTTAAAAAGGTCCACCATCGATGTGTCAAAAATTAGTAAACTTAAGCATTGTTTAACAACAATATTTGAAAGTAGAGGGAAAAAGATGTATAACCAGCTATAACCTTGATTCTCATGACTTTGCTATCGGGAGATAAAGGGTAATCTTTGAAAATTTATAATTAAAGTATTTTCTTCCGTTGATAGTTTTTTAGCATTAGTTAAAAATGTTATTATTTTGTAAAATACCTTTAAAATTAAAATAAGACATTAAACCTGTTTGCCACCTGGCCGTTCCAAGTTACCCCGCATATAAGGTAAAAAAGTCTAGATAACAAATTTTTGAAAGACATCAAAAAAACACATTTCTACAAAGATGAAGTAGCTGACAGTTTTACTGAACGTAGTCAGATAATTGTTCGTTTGAAATGTGTTATTTGTTGTGATATAATTGGTTTAGTTTTTAAAATATAATTTATATTTGCTCGAAGTCAAATTGGACCTTTGTGCCTCGCCCTGCTGTACATATATACTTCTTATTAAATTTACTTTAATTCATCGAATGTAACTTGAAACTTTTTAAAAATCAGGTCAAAGAATAAATACTTAATTCATTTTCTATCTCTCCTCACAGAAATTTGAAATTTTTTTATAAGCTCAGTAGTATTATTTACAATTATACACAAAATCTAGAATACAAAAAAAATCCGAAAAACTTGAAACGTAATCAATAAGTCGAAAGACCAAAAAAGACTTGGATTGGATTATACCATTTTTTCTATAGAAAGTGTATAAAACTTCCAGACAAAATATAGAGAAACTAATGGGGTTTATTGTTTTTATAATACCTCATTGTATATAGCATTCAGACAACACGTCCTTAAACACTTAGTGTAAATATTTTTGATTCTCTAGGAATTGTTTAGAATATACCTTACTTAGGAAGACAACGTTTGCCGGATCAGCTGTATATTATAAATATCTATTAAATTGCCAGCATATGATAAAGTGATCACAGTAAATTGCCTCGAACACAAATGTTGTGTAATTGGCAAAACTAATCGTATATCAAATTCTTATTACTGGAAAATCGGTGAATGTTACGGTTCGTGTTACTTGGGAGACTTGTTATTTGAAGTCTGGTAGCCCCTGGGGCTACCACAACTTCTTATTAGTGGACAGGAATTGTTCGACATAGACATAACATAAGTCGTATGGAATTGGATTTAAAATAGGAAGAAATAGATTTAGATATAAGGCTGATACAAGTGCCATATTTCACTTACAAACTTCCCGAAGGAGAAGTTTGTTTTCATAAAAAAATCCGATTCTCTAATTTTATGTTTTCTCGACGTTTCAAGCCTTTCTGAATCGAATTAAACCAAATTTGGAAAAAGTATGTGTGTGTGTATGTGAACAGATTTTTTGCCGTAAATCGACGTTCTCTCGAAAACGGCTGGGCCGATTTCAAAAATTTAGAAGCCACTCGATGTATCTCGACGAGAACTATTGTTTGCCAGTTTTGTGCGACGATCGGCCAAGCCGTTTCTTTATAAATCGCAGAAAAGTGAAAAAAATTTTGTCTACGTCTTAGCCCGCAATTCTGAATCGATTTTGAAAATTCAAAAACCGTTCGAAAGATATTGATTGGGAATCGTGCTGATTAGTTTTTCGTAGAGATCGGCCGGGCCGTTTTCTTGTAATAAAGTTTTAAAAAAAAAAAATTTGACGATTTTTATGATTATTTTTTTGACGGTAGATACCATAGTCTTTTAGATCATACTAAAATAATACGGCCCTACGACAACTGGCTCAGCTTTAAAAATTCGTCAAAGTTTGCAAAAATTGGTATTGTTTTTTTGGCATTTGTCAAAATTAGACTTTTTATCGACGTTTTCTCAAAAACGCCTGAACCGATGTCAGAAATTTAAAAGCCATTTGATGTATTTTGATGAGAACTATCGTTTGTCAGTTTTGTGCGACGATCTGCCAATCCGTTTCTTTGTAATTTGAAAAAAAAGTGTTAAACTTTTCGTCCACATTTAAGCTCATCCTACCGAACCGATTTTAAAAAATCAAAAACTGTTCGAAAGATATTAGTTGGGAATGACACTGATTAGTTTTAGGTGAAAATCTACCGAGCCGTTTTCTTGTAATGAACTGTTGCAAAAAAAATTTAAGTCGATTTTCATGGAACTTTTTTTGTCGATATACATCATGGTCTTATAGAACTTACTGTAATATTACGGCCTTACGACAAGTAGTTTAATTTAAAAAAATCGTCAAACTTTGCTAAAATTATTATCGTTTTTTTTAAAGTAGGATTGATGTAGTATATTATTTACACATTTTTTTTTCATTAAGTCGATTATTTACACATATCGGGAAGTTCATGTAACTTGCCTCAGGGCTAAATAGCAAACCAACTGTTTTTTTTCCTGAACTTGCAACAATAAGTAACTAGTAAAATTATGCATGGAACTGTTTTATCCATCAATTTGGTCTAGTCGATCAATTTCGATACAAATTATACCCACCTGGTTAATACCTGGTCTCCAATTTGTAGAGTTACCCATGGAGCAATTACCCACGAAAACTAAACTCGTTATAAAGTGATCACGCAGAGTAACAAATAACTAATTCTGAATTATATACTGGAATTCTAATGAAATGGAAATAATACAGTATGTGGGTTGTGACAGGTACCCAGTATGTATTATGTCCGATTTATTAAATGAATATATGTATTTATTATCAACTGTATATGCATTGATCTTTATCGGATACAGAAATGTTTTAGTAGATCTTGTAGATATTGTATACGTCAGGTAATGGAGATTGTTTCGAGAGGAAATTGCAGAAATAAATAAACAACAAAACAATTTTTTTAACGAAAAATAATGAAATAAATTTCTTAAAAACTTCTCAAAATCTTTCAATAATACGACATTTTTATTGTTACTTTTTATAAATTTAAAAAAATATTAAAAATTAATTAAAATCTATGAAATATGTTTAAAAAAACTAATATTAAAATTTATATTTTTTTACAAATTATAATATTTTTTTACATTCATATACTCGTAAGTACATACATAGATAGATATTTTGCAGCCCCCGTTTTAGTGCACCACACAGAGAGCGATATAGACAGAAAAAGAGAGAGAGCGATAACACTTCTTGTACGTCACGTGACTTTTCGCTGCGTTCTATTTGCTCATAACTACATTACACAAATTTTCAGTTTTAAAATTAACTAGTGGGGTGTATGGCATCGTGCCTTAAGTTTACATTTTCAAAAATTTCAAAATTTAAATTTTTTCAAACACTTCTTGTATGTCACGTGACTTTTTGCTGCGTTCTATTTGCTCATAACTACATTACACAAATTTTCAGTTTTAAAATTAACTAGTGGGGTGTATGGTATCGTGCCTTAAGTTTGCATTTTCAAAAATTTCAAAATTTAAATTTTTTCAAACACTTCTTGTATGTCACGTGACTTTTCGCTGCGTTCTATTTGCTCATAACTACATTTCACAAATTTTCAGTTTTAAAATTAACTAGTGGGGTGTATGGCATCGTGCCTTAAGTTCACATTTTCAAAAATTTCAAAATTTAAATTTATTCAAACACTTCTTGTATGTCACGTGACTTTTCTTTCTATTTGCCCAAAACTAGTGGAGTGTATGGCATCGTGCCTTAGTTCACATTTTTAAAAATTACAAAATTTATATTTTTTCAAAGTTTTTAAAAAACTTCGATGCTTCTTAAAAAAAAATATTTTTGTTACGAGAAGTTCCAGCTTTTATGTTATTCAATTAATTAGCTAATTAATTTCTATTTTTATTTGTTAATAAAAACCAAAAAATCAATGAATACGTTTAAGTCTTTTATACTCACTTTAGAATTATTTAATAACAAAAATGTTATCGAATAAAATTACTCTCTTATCTTATTAGTTTTCTAACATAAGACGAAAGTTAATTTACCTTAGTCACCTATCAAAACTTATATTACTAATGTTTTAAATCTTGTTTTGTTTTAATATTTAAATTTAAGTCTTGAAATCAATTAGTATATAAAAATCGTTAATTAATAAAAAATAGGGCTAAGTGGCATTTTTCCGATTTGTATCAATAATCATTAAAATTTAGTATATGTATTAATCATAAATTTTTCGATATTTTCAAATTTTACATCAAGGTTTCTCCTGTATTTCTAACTCTATGTCGACTATATCAATTCAGTACATTTTCTTGGTCGTCCCACGCATTCGGCCCAATTCCGTCATAATTACTATGAGGGCAATAATTACTATCGGAGCCCTATTATTATTTGCTGTCAATAGAAAACTGTAACACTATACATGTCGGTTAAATTAAAATTACTAGGCAAAACGCTATTTATATATATTTATACAGAGCAATTATAATTGAATAATTTTAAAATTAGATTTGGAACACCCACCGAAATTCTGTCAAGGTGAATGTAAATAGTGAGAATACACAGTTGAAAATATGAATTTGTAATTTCAAGCCATAAAATACGCCAAGATTATTATTCCTCTATTTTATTCTCATTTCCAATATTAATTTATGTCAGTCTGCAAAAGACGTCGACAAACAAGGACTTTGTTCCATCAGCTTTCTCCTAACAGCTTTTAGCTTAAAGGATCAGAAGGAGGTCCTGCTGAAGGCTGAAGGATTTACATTTAATGTTTAATAAGGAGGAAATAAGGAAAATTAATTCTGAGAAAGGTGTCGAATGTGTTTTAAGTAGGAATTAGTACTTTGTGAATTAATTATGTAATATCCTTGATACGAACAGGATAACAGAGTCCAGAAATAGATTTAGATCGAACATTATAATATTATTTTCATTTCCCACTTCTTTGTATATTTCATAACGAGTTTTTGTTAAAAATTAAATTTATTATTCGATTTGTTTATTTATAGTTTATCGATAAACAATTTACGATTTCAATCGATTCGCAGTGTTCTACCTAATATATAAATTGCAACATTCTAAATTGTGACATTACTTAATTAACTTCTGTTCTTGATTAATAAATCTTACAAGTTCTTTGGAAATAGTTGACTCACAATAGTTAGTAAAATCTATAGAAGTTTCTTAGAAATTTATTATTCATATATGAAACACGAAAAATTTACTAAAATCCCTACATATAAATGTCTAATAGAAAATTTAAAGTTATGGTGTATGGCATCGTGCCTTAAAGCAAATTGCTGGAACTTTTCGAATCGTAACTAAATGTTCGAGAAATTTTAACCGTTTTCAAATAGATTACTATTATAAATACTGTAACTTTCATTACTTTTGCTATCTTGTTATATCTGAGCAAATCAAATGTAAATCATAAATCAATTTATCTCCAGAACATTAACAATCGTCATATCATTTCGAATTCAATTTAAAAAAAATAGTTGCCTCTAATACACAAAATTGAAAAAGTGCTCCCGTATAGTCACAGTCTAAACGCATTTGCAAATAATTCTGTGCGACATTTTTACTTATACTGTACTTAGCTTGGCGGCATTTTCACATTTTTCAATAACTTTACTTTTCCAATTTGTTCTCACAAAATTGGAAAAGTACATAAACAGTCTAAACGCACTCGGGTAAACATTTGCACCAGAGCGGCGCTTAGACTGTGCTTAGCCTGGGTAATTTTTTGAATTTTTAATCCAAAATTACAAAAATATTTTAAGGAAAATAAAATGAGATGTAATAATTTTTTATCCTCAAAAGCAATTGTTTTGTCATACAAGCAGAAAGTTTTTTTAGATCATTCAAATCGGACGCCTAGTTCACTCAAAAACTGCCATTTTTTGTACATTTAGCTCCGTATCTCCGTAACGACTGAACCTGTCTTTATCAAAAACTAATCAGCACATCACCCTATTATTACAATTTTTTTTGCTTTTTGAATCATTATAATCGGATAATCCGTTCTCTCAAAAACTCGATTTTTATTTTCTGCACTCTTTCCTTCGTATCTCCGTACGACTCAACCTGCCTTTGCCCAAAACTAATCAGCACATCTCCCTATCAATATGAATCGAATGTTGAATTTGAATCAGTCAAATCGGTTTCTCCGTGCGCCCGAAAACGTGAACGAAAAATTGTATCCATACATACAAAATTGTATCTTATATTATTTTAATTTCTGCACATCTCAGATGCTTTTTGGCAATAATAATGTGGACATTACATTTTTTTATCCATAATCATGAATATATTATATTCTAATATTATTTTAGCTCATAAGTGAATTAAAATATTTGGCAAATGACAGTTTTCCTTTATTTTCAATGCCAAACAATGCCTCAAATATTTTCAATGTCAAACAATGATATGCAGTTTTTTGTAGTATTTTCCATTCATTTTTACAATTCAACTATATTTCTATAATTCAAAAAATCCTTAACAAACTTCAGAAAGATTTATCAAAATCCGAATAGTCGTTTAGGAGGAGTATCCTTTTATACATCATAACAGAAGAATTTTATATATATATATATATATATATATATATACCAACCAACCCTCTCCTCCTCTTTTACATCTAATTATAACACTAATCTTATCTCCAAGATAATATTTCTTCTACACGAGTGGAATATATAATAATATTTAAAACGGGACGTTTTGAAATACAACAACTCGGCTTAGACTAATTGGGCAATAAAGATTCCGTAAAGCACTCCTAGTTTATTTATTATCGAGCAAAATATGTAAAAAAAATGTACAAAAACATAATAATGATAGAGATAAAGGGAGAAAAAACTACCCCGGTGTGGCTTTATTAAGGATGTTCTGGGAAAGGCGAGGTATTTATGATAAAGATTTTTAGGAGAAAAAGGGATGTTAGATTATTTATGTGGTTGATTACAAACTATTGGTGTATGACATCGTTCCGTAACACAAATTGCTCCATACTAGGGAATGCAATACCGATGAAAAATTTCAATATCGGTACTTCGGTAATTTTTCATTTTAAAACCGGAATACCGGTAAATTACCGGTATTTTTATTATCTTAAACAAACGTAAACAAAATTGAATGTTACTAGTACAAATATAAAAAAATGTAAACTATATTCAACTAAACAATAATAACAATAAAATAAAACAATAAGTTTATTTTTTTAAATAATAATTTAACAAAATCATATCCAATTTAATTAATTCATTATCACTATCGAGTATATTGAGTACTTTTCACCAAAAACATATTATAAAACATTCTTATAAGTAAGAAAGGCCAAAAACTCATAAAAGATCATATTACATTATTATAATAAACTGTATTGTCTTTATCCGAAGTGTTAAACTAGCATAATCTCTAATATTTAAAAAAATAATTATTCTACAAATATATAATTTAAGATCGGATACTTTGTCGAGATAAATAATAAGTTACTATAATTGTTGAGTATTATTATTTATCACATTGTGATGCTTCTATAGTATTTTCAAACTTTGAAACGTTTTCGAAAAATAATATTTTATAATTGTAATAAGACGCAAAAATATTTAGTAATTATCATAATTATTATGTATAAAGTTCGAAAAAAATAAAGATCACGCAGCGGTAATATGTATGATATAAAATATTTTGGCGCAAATATCACTTAAAAAACCGTTATATTTTTACAAAAGATGAAACAAACATCATTATCTATCAGTTCAATTCTATTTCTTTTAACACGATATGAAGCCCTTTGGAAAGCAATAAATATTCAGTTTAATGACGAGTTGAGATAATATTTGATATTTTTTTATCTTATAGAATCACTTGAAGATATAGCTGTTTATGCGATTATGGAATTTAAAGATAAATTTGTTCCGAGAAATTTAAACTTTAGGATATTATGTATCAAATAGCGCTCATGTAAAAATACCGAAAATACCGGTATTTTTGGAATAAATACCGCCAAAAAATCGGGCGGTTTACCGGTAATTCGGTATACCGGTGTACCGGCATTGCATTCCCTACTCCAGACTATCATTTTACACCAGTATCCATAATTTTAACGATTTTCCTGTTTTGTCATAATTGGACGATTAACTGTTGGCATAAAATAATAATTTCAATGGCATTTAGTTCGTTTTGGGTGATTTGACCAAATTTTAACGGCGTCTCATGCTTTTATTGGTCGTAAAAAGCGATTAAGACGTCGCTGATTGAAAATTTCGAGTCTAGAAATTAGGTTAAAGCTTTTAGCGGCACTCCGACACTTGAGATTAGCACTTTTGATAGCAATTTGGGAGAACTCATAAAAAACAATACTATGCCTTAAGGCAAAATGCCACTTACACCCAGTCCATTAGCTATTTTATCGTTGTGTGTTCCTCCCCAGACAAAAACAAAGGATTAACATAAGAAAAAAGATTTTATCACTATAAAACAATGGGTCAACAAGTTTACCCCGTAAAGGAGGTCCATTATCCTTAAGGGTCCTCCATAAAACAAACAGAAGTCCTTAAGGGCACGATGACGCCCTGATTTGAAATTGAGATAAAAAAGCAGGTACCTGGCATGAATAGTTTTGGAGTGACATTAACATTTTTATTGGTCTCTAAAGTTTAACCCGAAAATTTTTGTAAAACATTTATTTGTGGCTTCTGAAAAACCATCAGATGATGTAATTAACATGATGTAAAATAATATTTGGTAGTTATGAAAAAAATGAACTGATTTTTTTCGTGGTATATCAATTTATATATTGAATAAGTTCAAGTTAAATAAATATTATAAATATTACAAATAAAAAATCAGTAAATTAATAAATGTTATATAACTGTTAGCAATTAGGTAAAATTAAAAAATCTGTAAAATTGTTAAACAGATTTTATGAATTCAAAAATAGTTATAAGTTATAAGTTATAAAAATAAATATATATATATATATATATATATATATATATATATATATATATATATATATATATATATATGTATATTACATTTCTAGTTTATTTCTCGTCTGGCACCTTTCTTTTTATTTTTTTCAAGATCCTAATGTTATTATCGGATGCCATTACTTATTGAAATGTCTTTAAAAAGCCGTTTGTTTGAAATCCCATCGAAAAAAGCGAAAAAATTAAGCTATCCAGAAAAGCACTTTGGAAACAGCAAAGTAATACTCGTAGGCGGAGAGCCGGTGGACACATTGTAAAGAAAAATATCAAACAAATAAATAATTTTGATATAATAAATATAGTTTATATAATAACTAGCAAACCCGACGAACTCCGTTCCGCCACCAGATGGTTTCGTGAGAAAGATGAAGAAATTTTTTGTTTGTTTTATATTTGAAAAGGAAAAATGTGATTTTATTATACAACAGTAATGAATTTATTTCGATTACAAAAATGAAGTGTTTTTTAGTTGAACTTCTCTAAGTAAATGAAAGTGAATCCGCAAATTATCCGTTTCATTGAAGTGCTCTTTGGTAAACCACATTTTTTGTTTTATGGTCTGACGTTAACACAAACAAAGCGGATGGTTTCCTAACTCGTGAACAGGGAACGTATAACTGCCCATGTGAAAAACAATGATTTTCTAAAAAATCTATTTGAAATTTCTCCCGCAAATACTAAGCGATTGGCCTTGTTATTGCGAACGCAAGACGAACTGGAAATTGCAATCGTTTGTAGTCAAACGGAAGACCAGTCGGAATCATTGGTATGTCACCAAATCGCCAGCAATTTTTGATTGAATGGTGAAATTCAGTGCGTGTACATCATTATTCTTTGTGGCAAGAATTGCTCGTTGACTTAACCAAGCACAATTCTGATAATTCTCACTAATGTCATTACTCGAATTTTTAATTACGGAGCGTGAAGTTCCAGCAGCTTGCATTAAGGCACCATTAATTTTCTTAGCTATAAACCTTGCGGAGCTCGAGACCTTTCCAACGAATGCAAAATTGTCAAAATCAATTCGGGCGTTGTGGAGTTATTTCGTCAGGAAGGAACACCCGACTTATTTTATATACATAGAAGATAATAACAATAATAATAATAATAATAATAATAATAATAATAATAATAATAAAAATAATGGGTGGTATGGCTCAAGGGCAGATTCGGGAAAAAATAGTATAAAAGATTATTTGTGTCCATTTCACATCGCAGTGCCCAAAATGAACTTACTTTTGCACGATATCAGGTTATTCACACAAATCAGTGCGCTTAACCGCGTCATGAAACATATTTGCAATTTTAATGCATATAAAATATGGATAAACATAATTTCATATGATAAATGTACTAATCACTACAAATATGGTGGCGAAACGGAGTTCGTCGGGTTTGCTAGTTACAATATAAAAATAATAAAAAAGGTCAAATCAAAATAAAAAAAACCTTTGCAAATTTCCGAAGTAATAATAAAATCATAGTCTCTTATAAACAATGGTGTTCCTTAAGGGAGCTCATTAAGACCTTTGTGAGTTAATTGGTATCATTTAATGTTGTTTTTAATTTCGAACATTTTTATCATCAATCAGATCCCTGTCTATTTTATATTTCGTCCTCTACGAAAGAATGAAGAATATCCTGGCTCATCCTCGAATACTCTACAAAATCCACATTTCATTTACTGACAATCCTGACGATCTCGCACTTTGAATAAATGCATTAAAATTAAACGGAAATGAATTAGAGCACCGAAAATATATTCTTTAAAGTAAGAAAATTATGCTTTTTCATAAATCGATATCTTATATATAAAATTCTTCTGTAATAATGTACGCAAACACACTCCTCCTAAACAATTATTCGGATATTGATAAATCTTTCAGAAGTTTGTTAAGGAAATTTTTTATGATGTATAAAAATTTAGTAATATTGTAAAAATAAATGGAAAAAATGCAAATAATGTCATATTATTCGACGTTGAAAATATTGAAGACATTCTTTGAGCATTGAAAACAAATGAAAACCGTCATCTGTCAAAAATTTCAATTTACTTGTGAGTCTAGACAATATTAGAATATGTATAATAAATTCATGATTATGAATAATTTAAATAAAATGTCTACATTATGATTGCTAAAAAGCAGCTGAGATGTGCCAGAAATTAAAATAATATAAGATACAGTATATGTATGGCAGATTGAATGATACACATATGAACAGGATTTGGCAAATTAATTCACTATATCATTGGACACGAATGTAAGTATCCATCCAACATAAAAGACAACGTAAAAACAAAATGTAGAAAATAAAAAAAAGATACATAACCTCGATGTATGTCTTTGTATGTGTCATTCATTCGCCGTGAGAATTCTGGAAGTGTTCGTATTTTAATTCTTCATTTTTTTTGTACTGGTTTCGAAACCGAAACCGAAAACATTAATTGCCATCGAGTTAATAATTGCGTTTCATCTCGATTTCATGGAGAGTTTTATAAAGGAGACTCGGGGACATAAGAGACAAATGTTATGGCAAGGCCATGTTACAGTCCAACTTGCATACATTATGCCTTTGAATCATACTGAATACTGTCAAAATGTCACGTATTTGCTGTGCATTCAGGCGTTTTACACATAAACTGCAACGTCACTCGCATGTTATAAAACCGAGTCAGAAAGACCCTGTTATCTAAGATCGCTTTTTTGGACATTTGTGCGGTTTCTAGGTTAAGTTTTCTATCTGACAAATACGCCTGACTGCATAGCAACCACCTGGCTTTTATCAATATTTAGTATGGAAAGTTCTTCATAACATGGCCTTGCCATAACATTGGTCTGTTATGCGGCAGAATCGGTCCCTCGGTGTACTAACACATTCTCTGCTGCGCACGCATATGTTGCGTGTGACCTTTGTTAATAGACAGGCTCCAAATACAACAGGTACAATTTTTGGTTTGGGTACAATTATTTCAAAAAAAGAGTGCGCGTAAGGTTCACACGCGATTGAAGTAAAACTTATTTGCTACTGTACAAGATGGCATTTGAGTAAAAATAAGTATATCGTATAACAATTTTGAATAATGTTTATTAGTAATATGATGGTAACACTCGTGATGCACGCATTTATTAGTGTCAACTATCATACACATTTATATTAGGTTGTCAAATATCTCCCTTCCGCTTTTTTGCTCTTGCTCTAATACAAAAAGGCGGAAGGAGATATTTGACAACCTAATATAATGATAAATTATAAATTATATTTATTTATTTATTTATTTTATTTATTAATTTTACAAGCCGTCGGTATAATATTTAATATTATAATAAGGCTGAAGTCAATATTTTATAAGTTTAATATAATTTAATTAATTATTAGCTATTTTATTACTTAATTTATTTACTACAAACTTATTTATATTTAGTTAATTATAATTATTTTTAAATATAACTGGTTTGTTTGTTGCAGGTGTTTTAAAAATTAGTATAAAATTATTATTAAATAAGTATTTTAATAAGCTTCACAATACTTTTACAATATTAACAAATTTTAGGTTATTTTATGATATTTTAACAAATTTAAGTGTCTTATATTATTGTAATTATTATTATTATTATTATTATTATTAATATAATCATTATCATTTTTATTATCATTGTTAAATATTTTTACAACTTCTTTTTTCTTTTACAAATTTTTAGGTATTTTGATGAAGGAAATATTTTGTCTCACAATTTTTAAGTGTTTTTAAAATATAAGTTTTTGGTTAACTAATTATTAAGTATTTTAACAATAACAGTCAAATAAAAAAATTAAAATTTTGTTTCACAATTTTAAAGTGTTTTAAATTATAAGTTTTTAGTTAACTAATTATTAAGTATTTCAACAATAACAGTCATATGAAAATAATAATTAGAAAAAAAATGTTTCTCAATTTTTTTAGTGTTTTTTAAATTATAAGTGTTTAATTAACTAATTATTAAGTATTTTAACAATATAACAATAACAGTCATAAAACAAAAAAAAAAAAAAAAAAACAAAGAAAGAAATAATAATAATAATAATAGTAATTTAGAAGTATTTAGTTTAACGAACGAATTATGTTGCTTTTATAATGGGATTAAAAATAATATTTATAAAATATTTAAAAACAATAATGTAATTATAGTCATACTTCAAATATGACATGATCGGTTTGTCATTGTAATTAGCATTTAAAAATAAACCTTTGTTAGAGAAATGATGTAATTGATGATTAATAAATTCTCTAATATTTGTTCACACAGTGGATTATGTTAAACAACGCCTAAACAAATATTGTTTTCGCAACTTCACTCATTATGTAATTATTGTGTTTGTAGAACTTCATGTAATTCAAATTAACATACATTCATTGACTGATGATATTTTTTTTACTTTTTCGCTGGCGATATAATCTCATTCTTTGAACAACTGTAATATCTGTTTTGCCTAAAAAATATTTTCCTTCTCCTCTCCAATACTCTATGACCCCGTCCAAGTTGACATTTTTATTTCGTTCTCCCAAGGGCCATAAAGTCCGTGAAACTTCTTATTTCTTGTTCAATAAAATTAATAATTTATGAAAAATTAAAACACTAGTAGTTGTCTTCATAAGCTCACCAGGACCGGCAATAAAAACGACTCGTAAATTTATTAAGAAACAGATAAAAACAGCAATAAAAACTTGATATAAAACCATTAGAATTATTTTGATGGCCGACTGAGAGGAGAAACTGGAGAAATTTCAACGGAAGGAAATTGTGTTACGATGAAAATAGTTATGGTGTTGTTATTTTGGAAGTTTTTGGTAATGGCTTTATGATAGAAGTGATATATGCGAAAATTATTAATTTCCATACAAGTATACAAGGAAGAGCCTAAGACTTTAGATAAAATTATTTTTACAAACATCAATATTTTTTTGACTGCAATTTTATGATAACAGGGTCAAGAATTACGATTGAAATTACATGTTTAAGTTTTTTCGTTATTTAAGAGATATAACAGATATTACAAGATTTGGATTATAAGATATTAGAGCAAATGATAGCTTTAAAGCTTAAAGTTTAAACTAAATTTTATATTTTTTTATTTTTCTAGTAGTTTGTTTTTTCTCCAATTTTCCAATTTATTTTATTTTGTCTACAAATTAGCTGTTTATACTAAACTTTTTGGCATGAAAATCCAAACTAGTGGTGTATGGCATCGTGCCTTAAGGCAAATTGCTAGAACTTCCAGTACCATAACGAAATATGTTCGAGATACTAAATATTTTCAAATATATTATTATAAATTCTTTAACATTGTCTAATATTTACAAGAATTGAAATGAAACTGAATTTCAAAGTAAAAATTATTTATTCAAAGTATATAAGTGAGCTTTAGAATTTTAGCCAAAATTAAAATTAAAATCTGAATTATTTTCGATATACAAAAAAAAAATGGATTTTATTTTCCAAAAGCAATTGTTTCATCAACACAATTAGAAAGTTTTATGAGTCATTCAAATCGAATGCTTAATTCTCTCAAAAACTGCAATTTTTTGCACATTTTGCTCCATATCTCCAAAACGGCTGGATCTGCCTTTGTCAAAATCTGATCACCTCTTCTCCCAATCATTACAAATTGAATGTTTCTTGAATAATTCAAATCGGGCGCTCCATTCCCTCAAAAACTCGATTTCTATTTTCTGCTTTCTCTGCTAAGTATCTCCGTAACGGCTGGGCCTGCCTTTGCCAAAAACTAATCAGCTTAGTTTATCTTTTCTTGAATTTTACAATTTATTTTAGCTGACAAATTAGCTGTACCGATTTGAATGATTCAAAAAACATTCGATTTATATTGATAGGGAGATGTGCTGATTAGTTTTTGGCAAAGGCAGGTCCAACCGTTACGGAGATACAAAGGAAAGAGTGAAAAAAATAGAAATAGAGTTTTGAGAGAATGGAGCATCCGAATTGAATTATCTTAAAGACATTCCATTAGTAATGATTGTGAGAAGTGGTGATTAGTTTTTGGCGAAGGCAGGTCCAGCCATTTTGAAGATACAGAGCTAAATGTGCAAAAAATGGCAGTTTTTGAGTTAACTAAGCGTTCGATTTGAATGATTTAAAAAAACTTTTTGCTTGTATTGACAAAACAATTGCTTTTGAGGATAAGAAAATATTACAACTCTTTTTTATTTTCCATAAAATATTTTATAATTTTGGAATAAAAATTCAAAAAATCACCCAGGCTAAGCACAGTCTAAGCGCCACTCTGGTACAAATGTTTATCCAAGTGCGTTTAGACTGTTTATGTACTGGAGCACTTTTCCAATTTTGTGAAAAAAAAAACTATTGAAAAATGTGAAAATGCCGCCAAGCTAAGCACAGTATAAGTGAAAATGTCGAACAGAATTATTGGCAATTGGTTTAGACTGTGACTGTACGGGAGCACTTTTTCAATTTTGTGTAAATTCGAAATGAAATGACGATTGTTAATGTTATGGAGATAAACTGATTTATGATTTACATTTGATTTTTATAACAAACAAGATAACAAAAATAATGAAAGTTACAGTATTTGTAATAATATATTTGAAAACTTTTAAAATTTCTTGAATATTTCCTTGCGGTATGAGAAGTTTCCGCGATTTTCCATAAGGCACGATGCCATTCACCACTAGTTAAATTTTTTTCTGGATCTCTGAAACTGCTAGACTTGTTTTTCCAAAAATTTGATCAATATGTCATTTTGTCAATACAAATGAAATATTTTTTGAATCCGGTACTACTTATTTAGTTCTTTATTTATATTTTCATTTATTTTTATTTTATTTAGTTTATTAGTTATGTGTTTTTTTATTTGCTGTTATAATTCACAATTTATACTCATTTACCTCATAGATCATTTTATTTTTAGGTTTACTCTATATAATCAGAAAATTTAAATTAAATATATCAAAATTGAAAAGGCTTACTACTGGGTAACCTTTTAGATCTAATGTTTAATATTTCATATATCATCAAAATTACTGAATGTCTTCTTTTTATTAAATCAATTGGAATTTTTTCCAAACATCATTCTAGCTTTCAGCTCTTTCTCTATCCAGACAAAAACAAAAAACCGAGTCCATCACTATTTATTACTACCATAAACAGTAATTTTCTAAATACCCATCTTCTCCAATAAATGTATATGTAACCATAAATATTAAACAGATACACACAATGGATATAATATGGGCATAATTAATAAACTATGGATGAACAAGGTATCAGTGGTGCCTGGTACCTTAACCGTAAACCGTAAACCGTAAGCACTAATAATTTGCATAATCCGCACGTCGGAGGTATTATTAGTATTAGTATTACCCGATGCGATGCCGATAGTGGCATCGGGGATTATGCGATTAGCGTATGTCATTGATAGTCTGGTAGATAAAGGAACGTGGGAAACGGGTAGTACTACCAGATTTTATTAAATTGTATATATTTATTATATATATCTTATATATAAAAATGGAGCTCTCGATCAAATGATCCGCTAAAACTCGAAAACGGCTAAACCGATTTGGCCAGTCTTAGTCTTGAAAAATTCGTGCCAATCAGTAGGTAGTCGGAAAGGTGAGATTATTTCAAAACGCGTAGAAGAAACTTACATTTTTAATTTTAAAATTTTTGTAGAAGCGTAATTTAAATGAAACAATGGACGGTGGCTAATACGTCAAATGTCAAACGATTTTGACAGATTATGTTCAATCAAGTTTAATAGGATGTTTTACGTGAATATTATTTAATTGTAATTAAATTTTAGTAAGTAGTTGTGTTTGTAGTTTTATTTAATAAAGTGTTACTAGAAACTCAAAATATCAACTTTTTTGAAATGTTAATATGAAAATGCACTTTTTGGTATATTTTACTCAAACACGGTGCTCCGAAAGATCTCATTTGTATAATTGTATACTCATTGGTATTATAAAAACATTTTCTAGGTTATATTGTTTTATTTATGCTATTTAAAGTCAGGTTTAAATTTGGTATCGATCAAAGGGACATTTGTCTAAATAACATTTTCCCAGTTATAATTTCCTGAAATTTATCGAAGAATAGATTCAAAAGATCCACCGATGTGTCAAAAACCAGTAAAGTTAAGCATTGTTTAACAAACAATATTTGAAAGTAGAGGGAAAAAGATATGTAACCACCCATGTAGAAATTAATATCGGTACAATATATTACCAATATCGGTTTTCTGTGGCCGTGATTACCTATATTGCAAAAATATCGGCGAACGTCGGTTCTGTGATGATGTCAACTAATCGATCAGGCCAACGTCAGCCGATATTGAGGCAATAATCTCTATAAATGGCCTTGTCCAATATTGGTCTCAAACTAAAATAGAAATATTGATGCAATATTTTTTATCATCGGCTAATAAATATTGTCCTCAAACTAAAATAGAAATATTGATGCAATATTTTTATCATCGGCTAATAAATATTGTCCTCAAATAGAAGAATAAATATTGATGCAATATTTTTTTATCATCGACTGATAAATATTGTCCTCAAACTAAAATAGAAATATTGATGCAATATTTTTTTATCATAGGCTGATAAATATTGTCCTCAAACTAAAATTGAAATATTGATGCAATATTTTTTATCATCGGCTAATAAATATTGTCCTCAAACTAAAATATAAATATTGATGCAATATTTCTTATCATCGGCTGATAAATATTGTTCTCAAACTAAAATATAAATATTGATGCAATATTTTTTTATTATCGGCTAATAAATATTGTCCTTCTCTAGAAAAATAAATATGATGTAATATTTTTATCATCAATATTGTAAGTAAATATTGTACTCAAATTTAAAATATTGATGCAACATTTTTTATAATTCACTATTAAATATTGTTATTATTATTTAATTAACTTCTCGAAAAAGAAGTTTGTTTTGTGAAAAAATCTGATTTGCTAATTAAATATTTTGTCGAAGTGGAATGAGATCAAAGATCTATATATTCACATATATCCTATGCTACAATCTAAACGGTAAAGGATACTTAAAAGGTTTATTCAGCCGAAAAATGCAGAATAAAATTACGAATAAAATGATATATAATTCGACATGTGTATTCATATATTTTTCTTGAAATTTTCCAATTTTTTTAAATTTTGGCACTGCAACTCGCCTATAGGCCAAACCGTTTAAAATACCAAGTTCTGATATGTGGAAGAAAAACTAAGAATTTTGAGACGATTCTAACGATGTATAATACTTTATACGGTTTCTTTATGAAAATCTCAAATGTTGAGAATAGTATAAAAATTCAGTTTTCCTTTCATTATAAAAAAGTTATAAATGTTACAGGGTAATTTGTTTTAAATACTGTCCGATATATATAAAACTAATTGAAAACTTTAATTGTATTTACTCATGCAATTATAAAATAAAAAAATAATAATAAAGGGACTGGGATTTGAACCCCAAAATCAAAATTAAAACGCTGTGATGTTAACCATTACACCACCAAGATATATAATGGTATTGTAGCAACTCACTATCTTGTATTGCAGGTATAGGATTCTAGAACTTTCTAGACTGCTATGCATGAGCATGACTCATGATGCCACAAGCCCACAAGTAACGCCGTGCGTGTCAAAATCACGGCGTCCTTAATGCAAAATTCTTAATTATAGTATGTTTTAAGATACTAGTTTTGCTGGAAATAATCAAATAATATTTCAATTATGTGTAATGTGTAATAGTGTTATAGTGTTCATTGTTTTCTAATGTGTGTAATGTGCATTGGCGCGAAATATATACCACAAACAAGTTTAGTTAACAATTGTTTAGTAAGCATTGTCTCTGAAAAATATACAATATTTCATTTCTTTGTTGTTACTTTGGATTAAAATACAAAGGTTTGAAAGTTCAACTTAATTTTACGTCATCTGATTTGATTTGGGATGGATAGATTAAGTAATAAGTTATGTATATCTAACATAACCTTAGTTTTAATAGACGAATTCTTTTTACTATTGGTGAGTATAATACTTAATTATGCGTTTATGCATTGTAACTAATAGCTATTTATTTTTAGAATAATTACTGCTAACTACATTATTATTAGTATCTCTAATAAATAATCGGAAACTAGCTATTCGAAATGTCAAAATTTGCAAGTTTTCAATAAAAATGGTAAGAAAAGCAAGATAATTTTATTTTTCTCACAAAGGATTTTTATATTGATCAGGAGTTTAAACACATTGAGAAATCAGTTGTACATATTACGTGAAATATAATAAAATATAACATAATAAAATATAACATAACCTAATCTTTTTGAGTGAAGACATATCTGAACTTTCATATTTATAAAAGGTAAGACAATACTTGTTATAATATAATTATATGTCTCTGCATTTAAAACATATTCTTATTTATTTTCAGGTAATATTGTTGTAAGCGCAGAAAATAGAGAAACTGGTTTGCTTAGTAGTAAAATGTTATCGAAAAGTTTTTCATCAAAAGTTTGTAACTAAATAAGTTGTAGAAAGGAAAGATATAAATTTTGACAGAATAGTCATAATGTTTGATTATGATAAATGCAATGTGGAATGTCAATAAATCTGTACATTTGCATAGCAAGATTCTAGACTATGATATGAAGTCATTATTTTTTAAGGTAAAAGTAGAGTCAAGTACATTTTACAATCTCATTTTAACGTTTTCATAAATTATTCATATTGATAATATATAATGATATATTATAAATTTATTAACAAGGAATACGAGGTTTCAGATGACAATACAAACTTGGACAAAAATATTTTGGGGTTATGATTGAAAAAGTTTCCCAGTCACTGTTCTAGACGATAAGATAATCATATCTAAATCATTTCTAAAGGAAAGAGTTAAGTCAATCCTATTTTACAATCTCATTTCAATGCTTTCATAAATATTTCATATTGAATAATAGATATAATAAACAAGGAATACAAGTTTTAAATGACAATGCAAACTTGGTCAAAAATATTTTGGGGTTATGATTGAAAAAATTTCCCAATCACTGTTCTAGACGATAAAATAAATTTCATAACCTCATTTCAATGCTTTCATAAATATTTCATATTGAATAATAGATATAATAAACAAGGAATACAAGTTTTAAATGACAATGCAAACTTGGTCAAAAATATTTTGGGGGTATGATTGAAAAAATTTCCAATCACTGTTCTAGACGATAAAATAAATTTCATACCTCATTTCAATGCTTCATAAATATTTCATAATGAATAATATTATATTAACAATGAATACAATATGTTCAGATGATGTACAGTGTTTTATCGAATGACGATGTTATAAATAGTTAAAATTAATTTAATTTTGTTGCTGTATTCGATTTAAATTGAGTATATATGTATGTCTATCTGTATGTAAGTAGATGTGTATGTAGTGTATACGTATGTATATATATGTGTAATATATGTGTGTATATGTATATAGATATAAAATACAAGTTATGAATTAGCAAACAATATTATAAAACTGTATAAAAGCCGATTGGCGTATAAATAAATAAATAAATAAATAATTTACTTGATATATATCAAATGTAATGTAGGTTTCCAATGACTGTTCTAGATGATGAAATAAATATTTCATAATGGATAATAAATATATTAAAACGAATAAAATATGTTCAGGTGCTGTACAATATTTTATCGAGTGACGATGTTGTAAATAGGAAGTTATTTGCCTTTGTTATTGTTATAAAAAAAAAAATACTTGATATGTATTAATAATATCCATTAAAAAATAATCAATATTCATGACACTTTTGTGTTTTATGAATAATCATATTTTTAATGCAGTATATATTTGTATCATTGTTTATATTTAATAAATGAATTTCCACAAAAACATTTTTAATAAATTTACGTAATGTTCATTTCAGGGTGTTTTATTGTTAAATAAATGATATTGATTTATGCGTTATATTATTTCAACTTCAAATTTTCAAATATTTGTGTAATATTTCAACATCAGTTATAAGTTTCAGAATCTCAATAATTAATAATTCTAAATGTTTACCAGCTCTCTGTCTAATTGTATATTACCTTACCAACATTCAACAATTCGTAGGCAACATTGGTTCCAAATTTCCAAATATAGACCAATATAGACCAATTGTGGTTTACCTATATGGCCTCAATATAAAAAATGTTCAATTTTATGACCAGCCGATATTGGTTTCAAATTTGACCAATGTAGATTTTATATTGCTTGTAGATTCAGACCATATTAATTTCTACATGGGCAGCTATAACCCTGATTCTTATGACTTTTGCTATCGGGAGATATAAACAGTAA
>NW_020536999.1:8881322-8906758 GCF_003426905.1 Ctenocephalides felis
TTTTAATATAATTAATATTTGCTCAAAGTCAAATTGGATCTTTGTGCTCGTCCTGCTCTACATATATACTTCTTATTAAATTTACTTTAATTCATCAAATGTTACTTGAAACTTTTTAAAAATCAGGTCAAAGAATAAATACTTAATTCATTTTCTATCTCTCCTCACAGAAATTTGAAATTTTTTTATAAGCTCAGTGGTATTATTTACAATTATACACAAAATCCAGAATTCAAAAAGAATCTGAAAAACTTGAAACGTAATCAATAAGTCAAAAGACCAAGAAAGACTTGGATTGGATTATACCATGTTTTATATAGAAAGTGTATAAAACTTCCAGACAAAATATAGACAAACTAATGGGGTTTATTGTTTTTATAATACCTCATTGTATATAGCATTCAAACAACACATCCTTATATACACTAAAAGTATTATTATTTCTGATTCTCTAGAGAAATTGTTTAGAAAATACCTTACTTAGCAAAACAACGTTTGCCGGATCAGCTGTACGAGTATATTATAAATATCTATTAAATTGCCAGCATATGATAAAGTGATCACAGTAAATTGCCTCGAACACAAATGTTGTGTAATTGGCAAAACTAATCGTATATCAAATTCTTATTACTGGAAAATCGGTGAATGTTACTGTTCGTGTTATTTGTAATTTGAAGTCTGGTAGCCCCTGGGGCTACCACAACTTCTTATTAGTGGACAGGAATTGTTCGACATAGACATGATCAGTCGAATGAAATTGGATTTAAAATAGGAAGAAATAGATTTAGATATAAGGCTGATACAAGTGCCATATTTCACTTATTAACTTCCCGAAGGAGAAGTTTATGTTTTCATAAAAAAATCCGATTCTCTAATTTTATGTTTTCTCGACGTTTCAAGCCATTCTGAATCGAATGAGACCAACATTTGGAAAAGTATGTGTGTGTGTGTATGTGAACAATTTTTTGCCGTAAATCGACGTTTTCTCGAAAACAGCTGGGCCGATTACAAAAATTTAAAAGCCATTCGATGTATCTCGATGAGGACTATTGTTTGTCAGTTTTGTGCGACGATCGGCCAAGCCGATTCTTTATAAATCGCAGAAAAGTGAAAAAAATTTTCGTCTACGTTTTAACCCCGCATTCTGAATCGATTTTGAAAATTCAAAAACCGTTCGAAAGATATTGATCGGGAATCGTGCTGATTAGTTTTTGGTAGAGATCGGCCGGGCCGTTATCTTGTAATAAAGATTTTAAAAAAAAAAAAATCGAACGATTTTATGATTATTTTTTGACGGTAGATACCATAGTCTTTTAGATCATACTAAATAATACGGGCCCTACGACAACGTGGCTCAGCTTTAAAAATTCGTCAAAGTTTTGCAAAATTGGTATTGTTTTTTTGGCATTTGTCAAAATTAGACTTCTTATCGACGTTTTCTCAAAAACGCCTGAACGATTTTAGAAATTTAAAGCCATTTGATGTATTTAGATGAGGACTATCGTTTATCAGTTTTGTGCGACGATCTGCCAATCCGTTTCTTTGCAATTTGAAAAAGTTGTCAAACTTTTCGTCCACATTTAAGCTCATCCTACCGAACCGATTTTAAAAAACAAAAACTGTTCGAAAGATATTAGTTGGGAATGACACTGATTAGTTTTAGGTGAAAATCTACCGAGCCGTTTTCTTGTAATGAACTTTTGCAAAAAAATTTAAGTCGATTTTCATGGAACTTTTTTTTGTGCGATATACATCATGGTCTTATAGAACTTACTGTAATATTACGGCCTTACGACAAGTAGTTTAATTTAAAAAATCGTCAAACTTTGCTAAAATTATTATCGTTTTTTTAAAGTAGGATTGATGTAGTATATTATTTACACATTTTTTTTCATTAAGTCGATTATTTACACATATCGGAAGTTCATGTAACTTGCCTCAGGGCTAAATAGCAAACCAACTGTTTTTTTTTCCTGAACTTGCAACAATAAGTAACTAGTAAAATTATGCATGGAACTGTTTTATTCCATCAATTTGGTCTAGTCGATCAATTTCGATACAAATTATACCCACCTGGTTAATACCTGGTCTCCAATTTGTAGAGTTACCCATGGAGCAATTACCCACGAAAACTAAACTCGTTTAAAGTGATCACGCAGAGTAACAAATAACTAATTCTGAATTATATACTGGAATTCTAATGAAATGGAAATAATACACTGTATGTCTGTATGTGGGTTGTGACAGGTACCCAGTATGTATTATGTCCGATTATTAAATGAATATATGTATTTATTATCAACTGTATATGCATTGATCTTTATCGGATACAGAAATGTTTTAGTAGATCTTGTAGTATTGTATACGTCGGTAATGGAGATTGTTTCGAGAGGAAATTGCAGAAATATAAACAACAAAACAATTTTTTTAAACGAAAAATAATGAATAAATTTCTTAAAACTTCTCAAAATCTTCAATAATACGACATTTTTATTGTTACTTTTTTTAAATTAAAAAAAAATAAAAATTAATTAAAATCTATGAAATATGTTTAAAAAACTAATATTAAAATTTATATTTTTTTACAAATTATAATTTTTTTACATTCATATACTCGTAAGTACATACAATAGATAGATATTTGCAGCCCCCGTTTTAGTGCACCACACAGAGAGCGATATAGACAGAAAAGAGAGAGAGCGATAACACTTCTGTACGTCACGTGACTTTTCGCTGCGTTCTATTTGCTCATAACTAATTACACAAATTTTCAGTTTTAAAATTAATTAGTGGGGTTGTATGGCATCGTGCCTTAATTTTACATTTTCAAAAATTTCAAATTTAATTTTTTCAAACACTTCTTGTATGTCACGTGACTTTCGCTGCGTTCTATTTGCTCATAACTACATTACACAAATTTTCAGTTTTAAAATTAACTAGTGGGGTGTATGGCATCGTGCCTTAAGTTTACATTTTCAAAAATTTCAAAATTTAAATTTTTTCAAACACTTCTTGTATGTCACGTGACTTTTTGCTGCGTTCTATTTGCTCATAAACTACATTACACAAATTTTCAGTTTTAAAATTAACTAGTGGGGTGTATGGTATCGTGCCTTAAGTTGCATTTTCAAAATTTCAAAATTTAAATTTTTTCAAACACTTCTTGTATGTCACGTGACTTTTCGCTGCGTTCTATTTGCTCATAATACTACATTTCACAAATTTCAGTTTTTAAAATTAACATTGGGTGTATGGCATTGTGCCTTAAGTTTACATTTTCAAAATTTCAAAATTTAAATTTTTTCAAACACTTCTTGTATGTCACGTGACTTTTCGCTTGCGTTCTATTTGCTTATAATACATTTCACAAAATTTCAGTTTTAACATTAACTAGTGGGGTGTATGGCATCGTGCCTTAAGTTCACATTTCAAAAATTTCAAAATTTAAATTATTCAAACACTTCTTTATGTCACGTGACTTTTCTTTCTATTTGCCCAAACTAGTGGAGTGTATGCATCGTGCCTTAGTTCCATTTTTAAAAATTACAAAATTATATTTTTCCAAGTTTTAAAAAAACTTCGATGCCTCTAAAAAAAAATATTTTTGTTACGACGAGAGTTCCACTTTTATGTTATTCAATTAATTAGCTAATTAATTTCTATTTTATTTGTTAATAAAAACAAAAAAATCAATGAATACGTTTAAGTCTTTTATACTCACTTTAGAATTATTTTAAAACAAAATGTTATCGAATAAAATTACTCTCTTATCTTATTAGTTTTTCTAACATAAGACGAAAGTAATTGACCTAGTCACCTATCAAAACTATATTACTAATGTTTTAAATCTTGTTTTGTTTAATATTTAAATTTAAGTCTTGAAATCAATTAGTATATAAAATCGTTAATTAATAAAAAAATAGGCTAAGTGGCATTTTTCCGATTTGTATCAATAATCATTAAAATTTAGTATATGTATTAATCATAAATTTTCGATATTTTCAAATTTTACATCAAGGTTTCTCCTGTATTTCTAACTCTATGTCGACTATATCAATTCAGTACATTTTCTTGGTCGTCCCACGCGTTCGGCCCAATTCCGTCATAATTACTTATGGGGGCAATAATTACTATCGGAGCCCTATTATTATTTGCTGTCAATAGAAAACTGTAACGCTTTACATGTCGGTTAAATTAAAATTACTAAGCAAAACGCTATTTATCTATATTTATACCGTGCGATTATAATTGAATAATTTTAAAATTAGATTTGGAACACCCACCGAAATTCTGTCAAGGTGAATGTAAATAGTAAAAATACACAGTTGGAATTGATAAATGATAATGTGACTAATATTATATAAATTTAATTCAAGTATTATTATTCCTTAATTTCCAATATTAATTTATGTCAGTCTGTAAAGGACGTCGACAAACAAGGACTTGTTCCATCAGCTTTCTCCTAACAGCTTTTAGCTTAAAGGATCAGAAGGAGGTCCTGCTGAAGGCTGAAGGATTTACATTTAATGTTTAATAAAGAGGAAATAAGAAAAATTAATTCTGAGAAAGGTGTCGAATGTGTTTTAAGTAGGAATTAGTACTTTGTGAATTAATTATGTAATATCCTTGATACGAATAGGATAACAGAGTCCAGAAATAGATTTAGATCGAACATTATAATATTATTTTCATTTCCCACTTCTTTGTATATTTCATAACGAGTTTTCGTTAAAAATTAAATTTATTATTCGATTTGTTTATTTATAGTTTATCGACAAACAATTTACGATTTCAATCGATTCGCAGTGTTCTACATAATGTATAAATTGCAACATTCTAAATTGTGACATTACTTAATTAACTTCTGTTCTTGATTAATAAATCTTACAAGTTCTTTGGAAACAGTTGACACAATAATGAGTTAAAGACTCACAAAAGTTTCTCAGAAATTTATTATTCATATACAAAAAATTGTATTGAATCGATACATATAAATGTCTAACAGAAAATTTGGCTAGTTGTGTATGGCATCGTGCCTTAAAGCAAATTGCTGGAATTTCCCGAACCGTAACGAAATGTTCGAGGAATATTAAATGTTTTCAAATAGATTTTTATAAATATTGTCTAATATTTATAAGAATTATATAAACTGAATTGCAAAGTTGAAATTATTTATTTAAAGTATATAAGTAAGCTTTAGAACTTCAGCAAAAATTAAAATTAAAATCTGAATTATTTACGATATATTTACAAAAAAAAAATTCTTTTGAAAAAACTAAATTTTTTTCCAAAAGTAATTGTTTTGTCAACACAAACAGAAAGTTCTAGTTCTTCAGTTAAGCCATTCAAATCGGATGCTAGTTCTCTCAAAAACTGCCATTTTTACACATTTAGCTCCCTATCTCCGAAATGGTTGAACCTGCCTTTGCCAAAAATTAATCAGCACACATTGAATGCTTTTAGAATCATTCTAATCGGATATTCCGTTCTCTCAAAAACTTCTAAATGTAAATAAATATAAATATTATTTTGTATTTTCAATTCTTTTAAATTGTCAAGTCATTTTAGATTTTTTTTGTGAAATCAGTTAATGAACATTTTTTTTGAAAATTGTAAAAATTCTGAAACAAAACTAAGGCCTTTTCTAATATTTATGCCAAAATGTGATTGAAGAATGATTTGAAGCATCCAAAAAAGTATATACAGCTAATTTGTCAGCTAAAAAAAATAAATTGTGAAATTAAAGAAAAGATTAACTAGGCTGATTAGTTTTTGGCAAAGGCAGGACCAGCCGTTTGGAGTAAAAGGTGCAGAAAATAGAGAGTTTTTGGGAGAACGGAGCATCCGATTTTAATGATCTAAAAAACGTTCAATTTGCAATTATTGGACCACTATTGAAAAATGTGAAAATGCCGCCAAGCTAAGCACAGTATAAGTGAAAATGTCGCACAGAATTATTTGCAAATGCGTTTAGACTGTGACTACATGTGGGAGCACTTTTTCAATTTTGTGCAAATTAGGCAACTATTTTTTTTTAAAATTGAATTCGAAATGAAATGACGATTGTTAATGTTCTGGAGATAAATTGATTTATTTATAACATTTGATTTGCTCAGATATAACAAGATAGCAAAAATAATGAAAGTTACAGTATTTGTAATGATATATGTGAAAACGTTTAAAATTTCTCGAATATTTCATTACGGTACGGCAAGTTCTAACAATTTGCCTTAAGGCACAATGCCATACACCTCTAATTTGAATTTTCATGCCAAAATGTTTAGTATAAACAGCTAATTTGTAAACAAAAGAAAATAAATTGGGAAATTGAAGAAAAGACAAACTTCTAGAAAAATAAAAAATAAAGAATCAGTTTAAACTTTAAACTTTAAAGCTACCATCTGCTCTAATATCTTATAATCTAAATCTTGTAATATCTTATATATCTCTTAAATAACGAAAAAAGCTTAAACGAAAAATTTCAATCGCAATTCTTGACTTTATCATAAAATTGCAGCCAAAAAAATATTGATGTTTGTAAAAATAACTTTCACTAAAGTTTTATGCTCTTCCTTGTATATTTGCATGGAAATTAATAATTTTCGCATATATCACTTCTATCATAAAGCCATTACCAAAAACTTCCAAAATAACAACACCATAACTATTTCCATCATAACACAATTTCCTTCCGTCGAAATTTCTCCAGTTTCTCCTCTCAGTCAGCCATCAAAATAATTCTAATGGTTTTATATCAAGTTTTTATTGCTGTTTTTATCTGTTTCTTAATAAATTTACGAGTCGTTTTTATTGCCGGTCCTGGTGAGCTTATGAAGACAACTACTAGTGTTTTAATTTTTCATAAATTATTAAATTTATTGAATAAGAAATAAGAAGTTTTACGAACTTTATGGCCCTTGGGAGAAGAAAATAAAAATGACAAACTTTGACGGGGTCATGAAGTATGGGAGAGGAGAAAGAAGATATAAAATTTAAAATATAATCCTTGAAATATTCACTGTTATTCTTGAGTTGCTTATATTTCCTCTTGTGCTAAAGTTATTTATTCGTTTCCAATTAAATAAAACCATTAGTGCAAATTTTAACTAGATTTTTTGAAATAAAACATCTTTAGGCGTGACTAGGGTGTAAATCCGTACAAATGCAACGGAAGTGCGTTACGGCAGATAAGATAAGAGTCGAGTGCCAATGATTCGTCATTCGCTCTCGATGATATCATTTCTATACGGGTCGATTGTGATAAGTCATCGTGTCGTGTGAATAGAGATCTGTCGTTGTATGCGTACCGATATCGACAAGGAAATCGGCATAGATAAATAAACATTTTAACGTTACATCGTAATACAAATCTTGATTTAATGCAACATGCCAGAATCAGAAGAATATTTTACCCTGTTCCTTGAAAATAATAAAACAAAGTATACATTTGTTCCGTGTACTAAACGTAAGTTTATTGATTAGAATTTATTTCTATGTTATTCGTAGTTACTATAAATCTTTGAAGTTATTTAAATAAAAAATATTTTTTAAGCAAGACAGATATTACAATTGTTCAAAGAATGAGAATATATCGCCAGCGAAAAAGTAAAAAAAATACAAGCAGTCAATGAATGTATGTTAATTTTAATTACATGAAGTTCTTCATACACAGTTATTACATGATGAGTGAATTTGCAAAAACAATATTTGTTTAACATAATCCACTGTGTGAACGAATATTGTAGAATTCATTAATCAGCAAATACTTCATTTCTCTATTGCAGATTCATTTCTAAATGCTAATTACAATGACAAACCGATCATGTCATATTTTAAGTATGACTTTAATTACATTATTGTTTTTAAATATTATACATATTTTTAATGCTATTATAAATATATAATTTATAGTTTATCATTATATAAATATGTGTAATGGTTGACACTAATAAATATGTGCATCACGATTGCTACCATATTACTAATGAACATTATTCAAAATTGTTATTTGATGTATTTATTTTTATTTAAATGCCATCTTGTACAGTAGCAAATAAGTTTTACTTTCAATCGCGTGTGATCCTTACGCGCACTCCTTTTTTTAAAATAATTGTTCTGAAATAGCATGAGTACAAAACTCCAATTTGAATACCTGTTGTATTTGGAGCCTGGCTATTGACAAAGGTCGCACGCAACATATGCGTGCGCAGTAGATCGAGGGGCCAATTCTGCCGCATAACAGACCAATGTTATGGCAAGGCCATGTTATGAAGAACTTTCCATACTAAATATTGACAAAAGCCATGTGGTCGCTGTGCAGTCAGGCGTTTTTCTCAGGTTGTCAGATAGAAAACCTAACCTAGAAACCGCACAAATGTAAAAAAAACTATCTTAGACAACAGGGTCTTTCTGACTCGGCTTCATAACATACGAGTGACGTTGCAGTTTATGTGTAAAACGCTTGAATACACAGCAAATACATGATATTTTGACAGTATTCAGTATGATTCCGTGTATGGAAGTAGGAGCGTAACATGGCCTTGCCATAACATTTGTCTGTTACGCAGCATAATTAGTCCTCGAGTCTCCTTTATAACACTCTCCATGAAATCGAGATGCAACAAAATTATTAACTCGATGGCAATTAATGTTTTCGGTTTCGGTTTCGAAACCAGTACAAAAAAATTAAGAATTAAAATATATGAACACTTCCAGAATTCTCACTGCGAATGAATGACACATACAAAGACATACACCGAGGTTGTGTGTATTTTTTTCTTTTTCTACATTTTGTTTTTTACGTTGTCTTTTATGTTAAATGGATACTTACATTCGTGTACAATGATATAGTGATATAATTTGCCAAATCCTGATCATATGTGTATCATTCAATCTGCCATACATATACTGTATCTTATATTATTTTAATTTCTGGCAAATCTCAGCTGATTTTTGACAATAATAATGTAGTCATTTCATTTTTCTTATTCATAATCATGAATTTATTATACATATTCTAATATTGTCTAGACTCATAAGTAAATTGAAATTTTTGGCAGATGACAGTTTTCATTTGTTTTCAATGCCCAAAGAATGTCTCAAATATTTTCAATGTCAAACAATGACATGTTTGCTATACTATATTTTTATACATCATGAAAAATTCTCTTAACAAACTTCAGAAAGATTTTTCAATATCCAAATAATCGTTTAGGAGGAGTATCCTTTCATACATCATTACAGAAGAATTTCATATATAAGATATTGATTTATGAAAAGGCATAATTTTCTTTCTTCAAAGAATATATTTTCGGTGCTCTAATTCATTTCCGTTTAATTTTAATGCATTTATTCAAAGTGCGAGATCGTCAGGATTGTCAGTAAATGAAATGTGGATTTTGGAGAGTATTCGAGGATGAGCCAGGATATTCTTCATTCTTTCGTAGAGGACGAAATATAAAATAGACAGGGATCTGATTCATGATAAAATAGTCGAAAATAAAAACAACAAATACTTGATTTGGGAGTGTTACTATATAGAGTACAAAGGTCCTAATAGGCTGCCTTGAGTAACACCAGTATTTAATAAAACTTCAATCAATATTTTGAAAGCTGTACCGAAATTAACATATTTTTATTAATATACAGGGTGCCCCAGAACTCAACGTCATACTCAACTATCGTTACGAACAACATTAAATGATAGATCATAGACGTCCTAATTCGCTCCCTTGAGGAACACCATTGTTTATAAGATATTCGATGTCTTTATTGTTAATAACAAAGTTATACAGGCTTTTTTATATTTTTAGAAGCACTCAAAACCGAACAAGTCTTATGAGCTATTGTGCTAACTTTTAATAAAGGCCGTGATTTTTATAGATGACAACCCAAACGCTTGTCTTATTTTTATATGATGAATTTATTATCACAATTTCTGTTGAATTCTTTATCACATTGCTAAAACAAGCAATGTCGTAAAGGGTTATTTCTACCATTGCTTTCAAATTTTTAAGTGAAAATTATCTTATTACTGCTTGACATCAGACTGTCAGATGTGATTATCTTGTAACTTCTGATATAATTCGAGCTAAATCTGTACAAACGATATTTCAATAACTACTAATTTTTTATTTTAATTTTTACTTGCACTATGACGACACATTGAGGATGGTCTAAATTAGGTTCGAAACGTCGTGTTTCAATTATTGTGTTAGTTATATAACAATGTTTTGTGTTATTTCCTCCTTTTTTCTAACTTTAGTAAATTTTTCACAAAAAACTCATGTCATGCTTGACATCAGGCTGTCCGAGATGAGTATGAAACTTGTGATATAATACCATAGTTCTAACCACTAAACCCGGTGTGAGTATCTGTATATTCGATATTTTAATAACCATCATTTAAAATTACTTTTTCTTGATTTTAATACTCCATATGTACTATGACGTCACACTGAGGATGAACTGAATTAGGTTCGAAACGTAGTTTAACGATTATTTAGACACATCATTTCATTCACAATTTTCATGCTCTATTTATCAAATTAAGTCAATCAAAATATTATTACAAATTTATATCTTAAAAAATAAGAGTAGAAATTGTTTTTAATATTGGCGTTCCATAAGGCAACTCATTTGGACCTCATTTATCATAATTATATATAAAAATTTGAGGGAAACATTACTGGAAAAAAAATTTTTTTAACAGAAAATTATTACCATAAAAAATTAATTTTATAAAATAAGCAGTGTAAAATAGGAATTTATATTTAATTTAGAAGTTCCACAAGGAAGCTTATTAAGATTCTTCTATATTTTTCATTCCCAAATTGAATTACGACTACGACTACAACTATTATATGAATAATTAGATATTTATATTTATATCTTAAATGCTTTATTAATCATTATTTTAGTCAAAATATAAAATTAATATGATACGTGGAAATAACTCTATTTTTATTACAAAGAGTCCACCGGCTCTCCGTCTACGAGCATTACTTTGCTGTTTCTAAAGTGCTTTTCTGGATAGCTTAATTTTTTCGCTTTTTTCGATGGGATTTCAAACAAACGGCTTTTTAAAGACATTTCAATAAGTAATGGCATCCGATAATAACATTAGGATCTTGAAAAAAATAAAAGGAAAGGTGCCAGACGAGAAATAAACTAAATATATATATATATATATATATATATATATATATATATATATACTAGATGACCCGACAGACGTTGTCCTGTACCCACATCTACGTTGTTTTTAATATCATATACTAATATTTATACCGTTCAGTTAAAATAATCATTATTGGTTTTCGAATTACTATTTACACCAATATATGAGTGATGTTAAATGTAGAACTGCTTCAAATAAAATGATTATTCTCAATTCCCACACTTTAATTATTCATTTAACAAATATTAAAAAATGTTCACTAAAATTGTATATTAAAAATTATACACTGCGATTTATAGAACAAATTCATTTCCAATAGCTCAATTTATTTTAATGCATTTAAGTGTTATCCGATGTTTTTAGTCATACCTGTAAATGTGGATGTATAATTGAATGATTTTTTCTACACATGTTGTAGACATTACATTTTCCTTACTTATAATCATGAATTTATTATATTTCAATATTGCTTTAGCCTATAAGTGAATAGAAATGTTTGGCAAATGACTGTCTTCATTTGTTTTTAATTTAATGTTTAATGTCAAGCCATGCCTTAAATATTTTCAAGGGCAAACAATGATAAGCGGTTTTTTGTATTTTTTTTCCATTTATTTCTACAATCTAACTATATTTCTTTGAATCAAAACATTCTAAAAAATTTCCCGAACAAACTTCAGGAAGATTCATGAAAATCCGAATTATAGTTTAGGAGGATTAACCATTCATACAAACTTACAGAAGAATTTTATATATAAGATATATATATATATACATAAATTATTTTTCACCTCATTTTTATAACTTCTATTTTTTTAATTTATACAAACTATTTTTTGATAATTTTACAGATTTTTTTATTCTACCTAATTACTAAGTGTTATGTAACATTTATTAAATTACTGATGTATCATTTGTAATATTTATAATATTTATTTAATTTCAATTTTTTTAATATATCGTCTGATATACCACAAAAAAAATTTAAATAATTTTTGATAACTACTAAATATTATTTTACATCATGTTAATTACATCATCTAATGGTTTTTCAGAAGCCACAAATAAATGTTTTTACAAAATCTTCGGGTTAGACCAATAAAAATGTTAATGTCACTCCAAAACTATTTATGCTACCTGCTTTTTTATCTCAATTTCAAATCAGGGCGTCATCGTGCCCTTAAGGACTTCTGTTTGTTTTATGGAGGACCCTTAAGGATAATGGACCTCTTTTACGGGGTAAAACTTGTTGACCCATTGTTTTATAGCGATAAAATCTTTTTTCTTATGATAATTTTTTGTTTTTGTCTGGGGAGGAACACACAAGGATAAAATAGATAATGGACTGGGTGTAAGTGGCATTTTTCCTTGAGGCAAATTGCTGGAACTTCCCGTACTGTAATGAAATATTCGAGAAATTTTAAACGTTTTCAAATATATTATTGCAAATAGTGTAACTTTCATTAGTTTTGCTATCTTGTCATATCTGAACAAATCAAATGTAAATCATAAATCATAAATCAATTTATCTCCAGAACATTAGCAATCGTCATTTCATTTCGAATTCAATTTAAAAAAAATAGTTGCCAAATTTGAACAAAATTGAAAAAGTGCTCCCATATAGTCACAGTCTAATGTGCATTTGGAAAAAATTCTGTGCGACATTTTCACTTATACTGTGCTTAGCTTGGCGGCATTTCACATTTTTCAAACATGTATGTACATAACAGTCTAAACGCACTTGGGTAAACATTTGCACCAGAGTCGCGCTTAGACTGTGCTTAGCCTGGGTGATTTTTTGAATTTTTAATCCAAAATTACAAAAATATTTTTTGAAGAAAAAAATTAGAAACAATTTTTTTTTCCAAAAGCAATTATTTTGTTGAAACAAGCAGAAAGTTCTTTGAATCACTTAAATCGGACGCTTAGTTCTCTCAAAAACTGCCATTTTTTTAACATTTAGCTCTGTATCTCCGAAACCGCTTGGCCTACTTCTGCCAAAAACTAATAACCACTTTTCCTTGTCATTACGAACTGAATGTTTTTTGGATCATACAAATCGGATGATCCGTTCTCTCAAACACTCGATTTCTATTTTCTGCACTCTTTGCTCTGTATCTCCGTACCGGCTGGACTTGCCTTTGCCAAAAACTAATCAGCACATCTTCCTATTAATAGGAATCGATTGTTTTTTAAACTATTCAAATCAGTTGATCCGTGCGCCCGAAAACGTGGACGAAAAAATGCGGACATACAAAACACACACACATACATTTTCTCTGAGGTATGCCTTAAAAATGTTCAGAAACCTTCAAAACGTCGAGAAATGCAAAAATTTTTATTTTCGATTTTCGGCCGATTTCTATAACTACACTACGGGAAGTTAATAAATGGAAAAGCACAAAGACTTAGGAAAGGTCATTCTCATGTTGTGATGAGGAAATTCTATTTTATGCATTTTTATTTAAAAAAATTAGATCCTTACATAACCTATGACATATGACTTTGATCATTCGGCAGAGTTCCGCGATTGTCGTCGGCAATGTTCGCTCAGACATGTGACGTCACAGTCCCTTCTATGTTTGAGCACTATTTACAACCTATGCTTAAAACATATTATTGTTTTTTATGATTAATTTCACTCTGAATTAGTTATCCCAAATTGCCATCAAAAGTGCTAATCTTGAGTGTTGAAGTGCCGCTAAAAGCTTTAACCTAATTTCTAGACTCGAAATTTTCAATCAGCGACGTCTTAATCGCTTTTTACGACCAATAAAAGCATGAGACGCCGTTAAAATTTGGTCAAATCACCCAAAACGAACTAAATGCCATTGAAATTATTATTTTATGCCAACAGTTAATCGTCCAATTATGACAAAACAGGAAAATCGTTAGAATTTATGGAGGTAGTGGTAAAATGATAATATGGGTGCCATACACTACTAGTTTGTAATAACCACATAAATAATTTAAAATCTCTTTTTCTTCTAAAAATCTCCATGTCTATCATAATACCTCGCCTTTCCCAGAACATCCTTAATAAAGCCACACCGGGGTAGTTTTTTCTCCCTTTATCTCTATCATTATGATGTTTTTGTACATTTTTTTTTACATATTTTGCTCGATAATAAATAAACTAGGAGTGCTTTACGGAATCTTTATTGCCCAATTAGTCTAAGCCGAGTTGTTATATAACAAAACTTCGGGCCCGTTTTAAATATTATTATATATTCCACTCGTGTAGAAGAAATATTATCTCGGAGATAAGATTAGTGTTATAATTAGATGTAAAAGAGGATGAGAGGGTTGGTTGGTATATATATATATATATATATATATATATACTAGATGACCCGGCAGACGTTGTCCTGCACCCACATCCACAATTTTTTAATATTCTATACTAATCTTCACACTAAAGTCCATATATACCAATAGGAGCAATATTAAATGCAGAACTGCTTTTAAAAACATTATGAGTCTCTATTCCCACACTATTATATTGGAAATTGAAGTATTTTAAACAGTATAACAAATTCAGAAAAAAATAGTATACAGTATCCGCGGTAAGAGTACATTATTACCTTGGATTTTTTCACCCAAAATAATTGCTCCAATAATATGCCCTATAATTTTTATAATTTCGTATCATATTTTAATTGGTTTTTAGTTATAATAATATGTAAATTACATTTTTCTTAGTAATAATTTATTATACATTATTACCTGGGACGCTTCTGAGGTCCTCAGGGCCTTTTTATTTTACCTATTTTAACAGTTTTTTATTAAAATTTTTACCATTAATTAATATTTGGCTTTTAAAACATTTTACTTATTTATTTTGGGCATTGTATGCGATTTATTCTATTGAGCAAATTATAGAGAACAAAAGAATTTTAGCCTTTCATTATTAAGAATACATATAACATAACATTTGTACTTCATGTTGGATTATTTTAATTTAATTTCTTATTATTTAAGATATCCAAAATTGCATCTTAAACTTCTACTAATTTATATCGTGTCATATTCAAGGTAAGACCGGCCCTGATTAATACTTAATTTCATATTTCAAGTGAATTAATTTGTCAAATCCTGTTCATATGTGTATCATTCAATCTGCCATACATATACTGTATCTTTATATTATTTTAATTTCACAGCTGCTTTTTGGCAATAATAATGTTGGTATTCGGAAAAGAATTTTTTGTTTCTACATACATTTTTAATAATATTGGTTGGAAATCTTTAAAAAATATTTTATGCAACAAATACTTTAATTTTGAAGGTATTTTTCGTCTTGCAAATCCAAATTCAAGCTATTCCGAATTGTTTGACACGAAAAAAGGTAAAAGTTTGTCTATGAAAAATTCCGACTTCCTAAATTTATGTTCGTTAAGTCATTCTGAATCGTTTGAAATCAAATTTTTGCAAAAAGTGTGTGTTTATACCATTTTGAGAAATTTGTTTTTTTCAAAATGGCATAAGTAAGGTTGCGTTTTATCTTAATTTGATCATTACAAGATCATTAATTTTTTCAATGTCAATGTCAATGAAATTTGATTTGCTTGTCAGTAGAGTCCCTTTTCTATTTGTCGTTTATTTGTCTATGCTGTACAGATGTATGAATTCAAACTCCTTCTGCACGGTTATTCGAATTTTGATTAATCTTTTTGTAGTTTTTTAAGGAAATTTTTCAAGATGTGATATATTATGAAATTATAGTAATATTGTAGAAATAAACGAAAAAAAATCAAAAAACATCATATCATTTTGACACATGAGAACTGTCACCTGCCAGAAATGTCAATAAAACTTTAAATTTGACTTTTTGACTTGTCTAAAGTTTAGACTAATAATTTAACCTAAAGTCAAATTTGAAGTCAAATTTAAAGTTCAGACTCTAAACTATATTAGAATATAATATATTCATGATTATAAATAAAAAAAATGTAATGTCTACATTATTATTGCCGAAATGTGTCAGAAATTTGAATAATATAAGATAAGAGTATTATGTATCTATGGACAGATAAAATGATATAATTTATTCTGACAGATGTAGAAATACTAATCTACTTAAAATATTTATTCAAAGACTGTGATATATGTTGGATTCAAAATCGGTCAAAAATATGCCATAATTGTTATTACCAAATTGCAACTAAAATATGTCTATGTATAAGAAATTTTGCAAATCGTTAACTGAGATGGCGTTGACACAAATCATTCTACTGGTATGAATATTGATTTAAAAAATTGTAAATTTTGAATTGTAGACATGGGTACAGGACAACGTCTGTCGGGTCAGCTAGTATATATATATATATATATATATATATATAAATCTACATATCATTCCCATATCCCTAATTAGAGTCCATCACAATCATCATCCACAACGCGTTGCATCCCAGTTAATTAGCTCGATGTCACCCACTGCCAACAGCATTTTCTATTTTTCCTGAACAATTTTGTTCACAAAAGCGCAAAAAGCTCGACGAATTCACAAATGACGGGAAATCGCGAAATGCGAAATGCGACCGCTAATTTATTGAGTTTCCCGTTAATTAATGGAAACCGTTAATGAGGACAAATGAATTGGCGGAATGAACGCTTGTTATTCGATGCTTTTGATTCGGAGGTTAATTGGGGATGAAGATATATATATATATATATAAATATATACATATTATATATATATACATATATATATATATATATATATATATATACTGGCTGACCCGGCAAACGTTGTTTTGTTAAGTATGGTATATTCTAAACAATTTCTAGAGAATCAAAAATATTAATACTTCAAGTGTATAAGGATGTGTTGTTTCAATGCTATATACAATGAAGTATTATAAAAACAATAAGCCCCATTAGTTTGTCTATATTTTGTCTGGAAGTTTTATACACTTTCTATAGAAAACATGGTATAATCCAATCCAAGTCTTTTTTGGTCTTTCGACTTATTGATTACGTTTCAAGTTTTTCAGATTCTTTTTAGATTCTGGGTTTTGTGTATAATTGTAAATAATACTACTGAGCTTATACAACATTTTCAAATTTCTAGATAGAAAATGAATTAAGTATTTCTTATTTGATCTGCTTTTTGAAAAGTTTCAAGTAACATTCGATGAATTATAGTGAATTTAATAAAAAGTATATATGAGAGCAGGACGAGGCACAAATGTCCAATTTGACTTTGAACAAATATCAATTATATTGTGAAAATAAAACCAATTATATGACAACAAATAACACATTTGAAACGAACAATTATCTGACTACGTTCAGTAAAACTGCCAGCTACTTCATCATTGTAGAAATGTGCTTTTTTGTCGTCTTTCAAAAATTTATCTAAGACTTTTTACCCTATAGACGGAGTAACTTGGAATAGTCAGATGCAAACAGGTTTAATATCTCATTTTAACTTTTAAAAGTATTTTACAAAATAATCACATTTTTAACTAATGCTAAAAAACTACCAACGGAAGAAAATATTTTTATTACGGATTTTCAAAAAATACCATTTATCTCCCGATAGCAAAGTCATAAAAATCAAGTTTATAGCTGGTTATACATCTGTTTCCCTCTACTTTCAAATATTGTTGTTAAACAATGCTTGACTTTACTGATTTTTGACACATCGGTGGTGGACCTTTTTAACCCCGGACCTTCATATATTTCTACCTATTCTTCGATAAATTCTGGAAAATTATAACTGGGAAAATGTTATTCGACAAAGTGTCCATTTGATCGATACCAAATTTAGGTTCTGAATTTAAATAACATAAATAACAAATAATACAAACTAGAAAATGTTTTATAAACACCAATGAGTATATCATAAAACAAATGAGATGTTTCAAAGCACCGTGTTTGAGAAACATATGCCAAAAGTGCATTTTCATATTGCGGCTCGTTTAATGACATTTTTGTGTATAAATAAAACTACAAACAAAACTACTAATCATAATTAAATGATATTCACATAAAACATCCTATTAAACGCAATTGAACATCATCTGTCTAAAACGTTTGACATTTGATGTATTAGCCATCGTCCATTGTTTTATTCAAATTACGCTTCTACAAAAAATGCTCAAATTAAAAACGTAAAGTTTATTCGCGATTTTGAAATAATATCTCACCTTTCCGACAACCTACTGATTAGCACGAATTTTTCAAGACTAAAACTGGCCGAATCGGTTTAGCCGTTTTCGAGTTTTAGCGGATCATTTGATCGAGAGCTCCATTTTTATATATAAGACAATATAAATATATATAAATTAATAAAATCTGGTAGTACTACCCGTTTCCCACGTTCCTTTACCTACCAGACAGACTATCAATGACATACGCTAATCGCATAATCCCCGATGCCACTATCGGCATCGCATCGGGTAATACTAATACTACTAATAATACCTTCGACGTACGGATTATGCAAATTATTAGTGCTTACGGTTTACGGTTAAGGTACCAGGCACCACTGATACCTTGTTCATCCATAGTTTATTAATTATGCCCATATTATATCCATTGTGTGTATCTGTTTAATATTTATGGTTACATATACATTTATTGGAGAAGATGGCAGTTCGGAATGGGTATTTAGAAAATTACTGTTTATGGTAGTAATAAATAGTGATAGACTTGGTTTTTTTTATTTTTGTATGGGTAGATAAAGAGCTGGAGCTGGAGAAGAAGAAGACTGATGTTTGGAAAAAATTCCAATTTGGACTTAAATTTTGGTTCATTAATTTTTTGTTGTGTAAATTTTTTAGACCATTGTTGGTTAGATATGCATGCTTGCACTATTTTTAGTTTTATTTTTTAGGCATTCTCTATTCTGGTGAATGTTACTTATTTTGAAGTATTACAGATGTTGTTCTAAAGTTTTGAAGTTTGTTTTTGTTCTAAAGATTTATTATTTTGAAACTTTTATTTTTTGATTATCGTTTTTGATTTTTAAAAATTTTGTTTGAATTTGCAAAAAAAATTTGCGAGGTTTCGTTAGTTTTTGTAAGTTATCGCAAAAAATCAAAAAACGTTTATTTTGGCATACCTTAGAAAAATGGATATGTGTGTGTGTATGTGTATGTGCGGATACAATATTTGCCGACGATTTCGAGAGCACGGGTTTTCGAGCATTCGATTCCTACTGATGGGAGACCTGTTGATTAGTTTTTGGCAAAGGCAATCCAGCCGTTTTGAAGGTACTGAGCAAAAAGTGCACGAAATGGCAAGCCAGTTTTTGAGAGAACTGAACGTCCGATTTGAATAATGCTGCTACATTTCACTTGTATTGATGAAATAATAAAGTGATTAATTTTTTACGAGGGCAGGTCCAGCAGCTTTGGAGATTCCAGTGAAAAAGTAAAAAAAAAAACTACCAATCGGCGGTCAAAAATGATCATTAGACATATGCACATGAAATTAACACATATTTTATAGAGATTTTATTAATAAGTACTAATTTTGTTTTCATTTTATTTGAGTTCAAAAATTCAAAAATTCAAATTTGAGTCCAAATTTTCAAAGAATCTAAATTTTAAAAAATCATCCAAATTTACAAAAATTTTCAAAAATGATCCAAATTTTCGAGAAAAATCAAAGTTTTCAAAAACACAATTTTTGCGGTATGGGAATTTCTTGCAATTTGCATCAAGATACTTTTTTTTTTTAAATTTATTTACTTTTTAATTTATTAACATAATAATAATAATTTTATTAAATTTTAGCAAGTTGACTTCTCTATTTCGAAGTTCACACATTTTCAAGTTTTGGCAAGTTTTGAATTTTGAGATTTTAAATTTAAAGTTTTTGAGTTTTACCATTTTTACTTTTTGAAAATTCATGATTTTAAAATTATGACATTCGTTTATTGAAAACTTTTCAATTTGAAATTTCGATATTTTGTAATGTTTTTCATTTCGTTTTATCAAATGTATCTATAAGTGTAGAATAAGCTATTCTCGGTGACATGTTTTTTGTTATAAGGCAAAATTTGAAATATGCAAGTATTGTTTAGAACTTAAGCTAAAATTGATAATTAAAATCTAAATTATTTTTCGATATTCAAAAAATTTTATGAAAATTTAAATAAAAAGAATCTTTCCCCAAAGCTTTCTTCAACAACAAATAAAATATATAAGTACGTAAGAAAATAAAGTATAAGTGTAAGTATAAAGTCGTACCAATGTTATTTTGACATTTGTGCTATTTGGAGGTTAGTTTTGGAGCCGTTGACAGTTGTTCAACACTTTTGTCACTTTCAAACTTTACTCATTTTTCAAACTTATTCACTCTCAACCTTTGAATATATATTAATTTCCTAATATTTTATATTGCAATTCATCATACCATTTAAAATTAACCATTCTTAGAATTTTACTTTTGTAAAATTTTTATAGAATTTCTTACTGTTGATAAATTTAAAAAGCCAGTTCATATGCTTGAATAATTTTTGAAATTTTTGGAGACTCAAAAAATATCAAAACATGCATATATAATAAATAAAACAAGGTATATATTTTTATTTAATTTTTTCAGCAAAAAATACAAATGGTAACTAATTATAACCAAAAATAAAAGTATTATTACAATTTACCAAAATAATACTCTCACGATAAGAAAACTTTTTTTGTTCGCATGATTCAATTTATTTATGATTTAATTTAATGCAAAATATCTTCAGATAATTATGAAAACTTTATTACGCGCACATAGCATTTTATGTGTACTTATTTATTTTATAAATACATTATTACAGTGTTTTAAATTCATGTCGTATTCTCTAAAAAAATTATATCCCGAGGAGCACGAAACATTATATGAGATAATGTATGCAAATCGTATGCTTCTTAATAATAATAATGGTTTTATTAAGCACAAGAATTTATAACTCAATTTTAAAATGTAATGGGAGATTATAAGTGAAAGAATTTTTTGTTATTTATAGACTATACAGAGCAAATATAATATGATAAAAATAAATCTAAATACTTGTATATTATATAAGTACATATTTTTAACATCCCGAAGGAGAAATTCATGTTTTCGCCTGAGAATCCGATTTGTTAATTTTATATGTTCTCGACGTTTCAAGTCATTCTGAATCTATTTAAAATAAATTAAATTAAAGTTAATAAAAGCTATCCAGGAAAACTCAAACAAGTTCCTTTATATATTTATAATATATACAAATTTAATATACTTCCGTTTCTATTTCCATCGACAAATTCAATAGCGTATCGAATGAATGGATCGATATTATCGATATTATCGATACTATTACGAATCGTAAAGCTAGTGGAAAATAAATAAATTCCTATTTATGGTCTGAATGCATTAAATCCGTTCGGAAATAATCGGATTCTAAAAATACACTCGGATTTTATTATTATTGCCGGCGAGATATTTTTCGCTTCTTATTCCAATATAAAATACTATAAATATAAATAAATAAATAAATATATATATATATATATATATATATATATATGGTAAAATTTTCTGGGCAATACATCAGTCAAAATTGTACAAATTTATAAAATCTATATAGACTGTCAAATATTTTGATATAATATTTTATATCATTTTCAGTGGACTTCTAATTAAAATAATAAGGTGACAGGATTTTTTTTTTAGCAAAATATCTCCAATTTTAATTCAGAAAAATTTCAGTATAGTTATATTGGATGCACATATAATTAATTCTTTCTCTTGAATAATTAATTAGTTATTAATAAACTTTGATACATTTGATAAAAAAAATTAAATCAAATTTACAAAAAATACACATGATAAAATTTATAACATCTTACTATTCTAAATACAATAAATAAATGTTTATTATAAATTTTAATTTTAATTTTGATCATAAATTTTAATTTATGAAAAATAAATTCAAATTAGCCATTACAGATTTTCGTGCGAGAACAGAAACTTTTTCTTTTGGAGGTTTAAAAATGACCCAAAAACAAAAAGGAATAAAATAGTCATTTTGGAAACTTCCAGAAAAAAAAGTTGCTAATTCTAATGATATTGCAAAGACTTGCATTTCAAAAAGTTTCTCCAAACTAGTTCTTCACTAAACAAATTATTCACAAATTTTAATACTTATCATTTACATTATTTTAAAATTATATTATGTTTAAGTAAATTTTGTTTTTAAATATCTAAGTCACGTGACAAGTGGGATATTTTTAAAAAAATATCAAAATTATTCCAACAAAATGATTTTTGAAACATTGTTCAGTATTTATAATATTCAAGTCACGTGACAAGTGGGAGATTTTGAAAAAAAAGTTAAATCATTTCAACAAAATGATTTTCGACGAATTGTCGCAATATTACTTGATAATTTTCACAAAGCGAAAAGGTATCATTTCTTTTGTTTATACTGTTTTTGTACATCTAAATAAAGCACGATTCTGCAAAGCGTCTCTGGCACGTAACCAATTCATAATAAAATACTTTAGCATCGTAGAAATTGAAGATATATTTTTTTATATGATTATAATTTCAACTTGATTTATATTTTAGAATTTTTTTAATTTAAAGTTTGAATGTTGTTTAATGCGTTTTATTAGATAATGTCCTATTTTTTTCTGTATCTGTTTCTTTGCAATCAATTTTGTATACTATATTGAATATTTTGCCTATTTTTCCCCTGTCCTATCGACTAAAACAAATACGATTAATCAAACATCCCCACATCGATAATTAGTTTTTAATTCATTCCAATTACATCAGATATTTTGTGTAAATATTTAAACAAATAAAAGCACTCTGTATAACAATAATGCAAATAGAACAATTTGTAATTTCACGAATGGGCGCTTCATTATTTACCAATTATTATCGAAATGGTAATCGAAAATAAATTTTCATACATTGTGAAATAAAATTGTAATGGAATAAAATTATAATGAACTAGGTGTAAGTGGCATAAGAAAAAATGCTAGAACTTTCCGATACTAAGACTAGAAAATGAAATAATTAGTAAAACTAGAGTGGGCAACCGTAATTCTAATTTTTACAACTGATTTTGTAATGCGTCCTGTTATCTATTTATCCAGTTTTTTTATTAATCCTATTTCATTTTCAAAAATAGTGTTGCCATCGCTGATAAACTGTCTGTATAAATATGTTAATGTATTAGGTAATAATCAAAAAGAAAAATGCAAAACTGGAGTAGACCTCATTTTAGCAATATATTATATCCTGGTACAGAAGTAGAATATTTCTTTTAGTGTTGCCATCGCTGACAAGAACCTCTATACAAAATGTATTATAACCAGCTTATCCTATGGTGATCTCGAATCGGGAATCTTTTATTTAATACTATTTAATAAGAAGTTATTCAGTTGACTGACTTGTTGGAAAAAACATTAGAGTCATCGTTAAATAGACTTAAGACAAATTCCGGTTATCTTACGATGACAGGTGGCTTCTTTATTTAGTCGACGGTTGAGATTCTTTTGAGAATTTGAATAAGAAAAGACTCTTTAGATATCTAGAATAGAGTGGTCTTATAAATTGTAAAACCTGGACTTAGTACCAGATTCATAAAAGTCATAATAATTGTGTGCAAAAGTGTGCAAGTGAGTCTATATTAAACCTTTCATGGACAGTTTTGTCAAAAACTGCCGAACCGATTTTAAAAATTTTTAAAAACCATTTAATGAATTTCAATAAATATGTTGGTTAGTTTTGCAAGAGGATCAGCCGAGCCGTTTCTTTATAATCAGCACGTTAGAGTAAAATTTTTTTCACAAAAGTTTCGTCAAAAGTATGTTTGAAAATTCTAAAACTGTTCCAAAAATATCAGTTTTTCGTAAAAACTATAGTTTCTTCTCGATTTTTGACGATTTTTGTGAGTTTAGATCTATCGTCGAAGTTTTTGCAAAAACGGCTGCACCGATTTTAAAAATTTGAAAGACAGTCGTCGAAATTGGAATGAGATTTTTAATTTTTTTTTACGCAATTAGAAGATAAATTTAAAAAAAATTTCAACATTTTCGTTAAATTAAAAAAATCATTAAAGTTTGGAATAATGAACCGCACCCTTAGAACATACACAGTGTATGTACTAAGCGCATGTTTATGTAATAAATTATTTGTATAAAAAAATATAATTCTTTTATTAATTTCTCAAATACTGGCTCAAAGATTCAGTTTAATTAATCTTACAAAAGAACTCTACTGACGAGCAAAATTAAAAAATACTATTATTGCGTAACAAATATCGATAATTTTATGTAAAATCTAATTTAGAATTTCAAAGGACTTTCTTAGGAATAAATAAAATAGAAGCCTTTGCATTTTATAATTTGATTGCTACAGAAATCTTATAATTCCTTGACGCAATTAGACGGAGACCTGGTGAGCGGTTGTACAAAAAACTAAAAACTAGTGGGTGCATGGCACATCGTGGCTTATAGGCAATATTTCCGCACCAAAAATATTTTTTTTAAAGATTTAAATTGGTTTTAGAAATCAAATGTGTTGTGAATCATTCAAATCGGTTTATCTGTGTTCTCGAAATCGTCGACGAAATTGCCACCTAAACATCAATTTTTTCTAAGCTAGGCCAAGATGTTCAGAACCTTTGAAACGTTAAGATATATGAAAGAATATTTTAGATTTTTTTGCGTTTTTTAAAAAAAAAAATTACTAAATTTGTAGGCCCGTAATATTTATTTACGATGTTCTTTCAAAATAAAAACTCTATAACCAATTAATTTAAAAAAAATTCAAAATAAACTCTATAAAATTTCACGAAATTGTCAAAAATCAAATAATTTGCTGAAAAAACTTTGGCACAGTTTTAGGAATTTTCGAACGTAATTTGACGGAACCTTTGAGAAAAAAAATTACTCTAACGTGCTGATTTAAAGAAACGGCTCGGCTGAACCTCTTGCAAAACTAATCAATATATTTATCGAAAATTATAAATTGGCTTTTAAATTTTTGAAATCGGTGCAACAGCTTTTTAGAAAACGTCGATGAAAGGTCTAATATAGACTCACCTGCCACACTTCGGTACACATTTAAATTTTAGTCTCATTCGATTCAGAATGACTTGAAACGTCGAGAAAATACCAAAATTAGCAAATCGGAATTTTTGGGCCAAAAGACAAGTTCTTTCGGAAAGGTAATGATATAAATAAAAGTTCTACATAGAAAATGCATATATGGGGTAGAATATGACTTCAAGGACTATAACCAAGTATCTTATTAATAA
>NW_020536999.1:8907758-8922256 GCF_003426905.1 Ctenocephalides felis
TTCCACCCCACTAGTTTTCCTTCAAAATCGATTTCCGTCTATATGTCAATTTCCTGCGTAGTTCGCTAATTCGCAACGACGTTCCAATTAAGAAAAAACGTACTTCCAACGATATTTTTCCGATTTTTCATTTTTGTTTTTCGAATTTCCAGAATGAAAAAATGAAAAAGGTTGTTTTATAAAAACTTCACCGAACCACTCAGCGTTATATTAGCTAGAAAGCTTTTCGTTGCACCGTCAGCAAATAGCTGCTGCAGCAGCAGGATAGGAGTTTTTTTTTGCAGTTTGCGCAATCTCTGTTTACTTTTTTCGTATTAATTCGGAATCGATAACTAGAAATAAAAAATTGATAGGCAGATGTATCTGTTTTAGTTATATGGATTTATTATTATTTGCCCAAGGAAATGTTTGTGTTTTTGCTCAAAGTTTCAAATTATTAGGAAAAATCGCTAGACATTGAAAATAGATTTTTATAAATTACATCAATTTTAATTCTTTCAACTTATCATATAGGTCGTCACCAAACGTAGCACGTAAATTTACCCTTAGGGTCTAAGATTAAATTTTTTCTATATTAGTCCTAAATTTTCTATCTATTTTCCTCCTTCCGCAGCCACCATGACATATGACATGTGTCATATCGGTCGTGACACTTGAAGAATTCATGCGCTTGCATCCTACTGTGCGACATTTATTTATGACCTACGATCACGTGCCATGACATTTATGACATATTTGTGTCATTATGACGAATGTGCAGTAACAGTTGGAGTTATGAATTAGGTTTGAGGATTTGGAACTAGTGGTGTGTGGATTTTTTTTTGGGACTACTGTTCATGGTTTTTTTGACACTTTTTTTTAATTCGTAATATGAATTTTGAGACATGACCTATACTATTTATGGTTTTTATTATAACAAATTGTTTTCAGTTCGAAATTTGAATTTTCGGACCACGAACATTTTTGTACCTATATTTCCATAGTATAGGTACACTACAGAACACTTTTGTTTATCCAGCAAACGATTAGTAGAAACTAGATAAAATTTATCACATATATAAATTTTTTGACTAAATTGAATGTGAATAAATAATAAGTTTTTACAATAAATTTTAGTTGTCCATACAAAATTTCGGTATAATGTATTAAATTTTTTTTAAATACCTTGAAAACTTTGTATCGCACACTATTTTTTAATTAGCTTAATAGAAACAAGATAAAATTTACTAAATCTGTCGATGAACAGTTTAATACAGTCTTATATGAAAATTTTGAATATGTTGTTCTATGTTTTCCATACAAGTTTCGGAACATATTTCACAGTATTCTGAATATCTCAAAAATTTTGTGGAAGGCACTCTTTTTATTTAGTTTAGCAGAAACTAGAGTAAATTTACTACATTTCACTATAAACAGTTTATTATAGTCTTATATGAAAATTTTGAATAAATCCAATGTGAACTCGCTATTATAACTATGATTTTATGTATAAACAAAAAATAATTGTTTTTAAAGTTATTTGATCCTGGTCAAAAATTGAACAGTAAATAAATTAAGTCAAATAAAATTTTAATCACTAAAATTGTGTGTTAACATTTGTTGGTCGAATTACATAATATTTGAGTTAAAAACAATTATTAGGATACGAAACCTGTGGAAACCGATTTTCCGAAATGTCGATTTTTGAACAAACCCAATGAAGATTCCTAGTTAAATATTAATAATTACCTAAACATATTAAACCTACCATTCTAATATTTTTTTTAATTACAATATTTGTTACAACTGCTAAATAATTTAACATCTAGTAACAATAATGAACAATAACATATATTAAATAAAATAGATTTTTATACATAACAAATTAAAGGATAGAATTTACATTAAAATGATATTCGTAGTATGATGATTTAATATAAAATAAAAGCAAATAATAATAATAATAAAATTAATAAATAAAATAAATAAAATTTCTGAATAATAAAAATAATAGTAGAAAAACAATAAAGTGGAATAAAAACAATAAGTGACAGATAATAATAAATATAACAAAATAACAATATTTGAAATAATAAGATAATAATAACAAATTAAAACTAGAAGTGAGGATAAGTCAAGAAAAGATTAGAATGTTAGATCAGAATTAAGTTGAGTTCTATTTGATTAAAAAATTAGGAGCAAAAATAAAAAAAAACAAGATTAAATTTTGACAAAATCAGATTTAGAAGAAAAAAGATTAATGAAGAAATCAGTTGTGAAAGGTTAAAGATTAGATAGAATAGGATATAAATAAAATTATAGATAGATAATATAGAATATATATGCAAGAGAATATATATAGAAAAGATTGTAGATGGCCAAATCCTCTAAGTAAGCTACTCCAACAAAATTATAAAAAAAATACAGTGGTGCTAAAGAGACTTCCAAACCCTCATCGGAGCCTTTTTGTTCTAAATTCAATTCCAATAACCGAAACCATATTTAATTCCTCCTGCAACCTCCGAACACTTATTGCTCCTTCCTCCGTCTAAAATGAATTTAAAGCGATCCTTTAGAACCGTGATTCGTCGTTCACTTAAAATCGAATCAGACGAAGGCAATTTGTATCAAAGTATCTCTCTTCTAGGCAGGTAAGGTAGATAGGTAGATAGGTAGATGGGTAGATGGGTAGATGACACAGGGAACAGTCTTCTGTCGCCTTTTGTGCAATTTTGTGTCATTTGATTTAATTATTACAAAAGGAAATGGCTCACTCTAAGTGAAACTCACACACGACACGAGAGACGACGAGGGTAATAAATTTATATCAATCGGATATATATATATATATATATATATATATCTACATATATATATATATATATATAAGGTGTGTGTGTGTGTGTGTATATTGTAACGTTCTTTGTGTCATAGAAGTAAAGTGGATGCGAAATTAGCGGAATTGTGCGAGAAGGGATTGTGGTGTATGTGCTAAGTGTTGAGGGATGAGAAATCTTAAAATAAAATAAAAAGTGAGCGCGATTGAAGTAAAACTTTTTTGCTATTGTATGTTTGAACATATCATATAAGAACTTAAAGTGGTATTGCAGACTTATTATTGCAGTCAATTTTTTCTATTCGACGAATGATTTTGATTTGGAACTTGGACAAATAGCAGTTTTCGTCACAGAGTTCGTATAAAATTTAATAATAAGGTTTAATAAAAATTTTCGCATTTTTAATTTATTTGCCGTATATTTTAAGTTTTTTGTATTAACTTTAGCGAAAAATTTTCATATAAAATATTTATTTGTCAGAAAATGTCCCGATGTATAGAAATTTTTGAACTATACTAAGGCGAGTTCGTATTGGATTTATTCAAAAATTTTATATAGGTTTAAATTGAAGTGTTTTAAGAAAAATGTAGTGAATTTTATCTAGTTTCTGCTAAGCGAGATGAACAAAAGTGTCCTGGATAAAATTTTTGAGATATTTAGAAAAGTGTACAAAAATGTCCCGAAACCTTGTGGAACACTTACAATTAGGATAATATATAAGGGCTAGTTCACATTGGATTTATTCAAAAAAATTATATAAGACTGTACTAAATAGTTTGCAAGAAATGTAGTACATTTTATCTAGTTTTTGCTTAGCTAGATTAACAATAGTGTCCTGGACAAAATTTTGAGATATTCAGAAAACTGTACAAAAATGTCCCGAAACCTTGTATGGAACACTGAGGATAATATATAAGGGCGAGTTTGTTTTGGATTTATTCAAAATTTTCATATTGTACTATATTAAACTGTTTACTAGAAAATGTAGTAAATTTTATCTAGTTTTTACTTAGCTTGGACAAAATTTTTGAGATATTAAAAAAACTGTAAAAAAATGTCCCGGAGCTTGTATGGAACACTTAGGATAATATATAAGGGCGAGTTTGTATTGGATTTATTCAAAATTTTTATATAGGACTGTACTAAAGTGCTTTTAGGAAAATGTAGTGTATTTTATCTAGTTTTTGCTAAGCTAGATAAACAAGAGTGTCTTGGACAAAATTTTTGAGATATCCAAAACCTTGTATACAATCTACAATTAGGATAATATATAAGGGCGAATTCGTATTGAATTTATTCAAAAATTTTATATAGGACTAAATTAAAGTGTTTTCAAGGAAATATAGTAAATTTTATCTAGTTTCTACTAAGCTAAACAAAAAATAGTGTTCTGGACAAAATTTTTGAGATATTCAGAAAACTATAAAAAATGTCCCGAGACCTTGTATTTAACACTTACTATTAGGATAATATATAAGAGCGAGTTCGTGTTGGATTTATTCAAAAAATTTATATAAGACTATATTAAAATGTTTTCAGGAAAATGAAGTGACTTTTATCTAGTTTCTGCTAAGCTAGATTAACAATAGTGTCCTGGACAAAATTTTTGAGATATTCAGAAAACTGTACAAAAATGTCCCAAAACCTTGTGGAACACTTACAATTAGGATAATATATAAGGGCTAGTTCACATTGGAATTATTCAAAAAAATTATATAAGACTGTATTAAAGTGTTTTCAGGGAAATGTAGTGAATTATATCTAGTTTATGCTAAGCTAAATAAATAAGAGAGTTGTAGACAAAATATACTACAATTAAATTGTATACACAAAAATGTAGTAAATTTTATCTACTGTCTGTTAAGCTAAGTAAAAAATATTGTTCTCGACAAAGTTTTTAAGATATTATGTACTTTAAAATAGTATAGGCAAAAGTACCATACTTTGTGAACTTTTAAGTCCTGCTCTACCTTATATATGCATTTTCTATATAGAACTTTTATTTCATTCATCCTTAACAAATTATGACATTCGTTGCACATTTACGTAACGAACACCTTCTTCTAAATATGAAACCACATTTCTACATTAAATTTCTCTAAAATCCACACCATTCATGGAAAGACGAAGGCGTCAACCGCCTGATGAAGTCTTCTCGAGACTTTAAAGCAGAGAGAAGCCTTTAAAATTAATATCTTTGAAAAGGTAACCTCATTAAATTTCAGGAATGAGTTTAATGCATTCAGTGTTCAGTTATATAAGGTTTTACATCCATCCATACGTCTCTGAAATTACGAATTACGGACTCTCTCTTTGATGCCCGTCTAGAGAGAAACTGCATTTATAATTTTCCCTAGGTGCAGGGTAAAAGACCGAGAGCCGGGGGTAAAAGATTTAAAAGAATTAAGGGGCACAACTAGTGTGAATGAATTTTCAAAAAATCGATTTTTTAATTTTATCATATTTCCATAGGTTATACCTTTAAAAATAACATACCAAAATTTTAAATCGATATCATAAATAGTTTTTGAGTCACAGCCATTTAAAGAGTATACATATAGTATATAGTATAACGATCATTTAATCTTTAAACGCGTTTTTCTCGAAACAGCATTTTCCGAATTTGCTGCAGCGATTACTCAAAAACAAATTATCCGATCACTATCAATTTTTTTTACATGTTCTATATATAGTTTTCCGTAAAATGAACTATCGATTTTTTGATCGGATCAAAAATCGAATTTTGGCAGTCCAAAAACGACCAAAATTTTGGGCATAATTCGTCCTTTTTTAAAAAAACGCCGCCATTTTGTCAGTTTTTGATATTTTTTTATCGTAGTTTATTTTACATACAATATTATCTAGTTTAACAAGAAGGTTTTTTTTTTTTAAATTCCATCCACGTAGTAGGCCGGAATCACTGCAGCAGTGAAGGGCATTTTTTGTCGCGCCGTTGGAGATCGACGATAACTTAAAAAATATTTAATTTTTTTCTTCAAAAATTTTACTATGTGTTCTTAGAACATGTATAAATATATGCCTCAATTATTGATAAAGTAGTTTTTTTAATATACATTCCCAAAAATCACCTTTTTGAGGCGGTTACACTAGTTGTGCCTCTTAAAAACATTATTAATAAGATACTTGATGAAACTTGATTAATAAGACATTATTAATAAGATACTTGATTAATAAGATACTTGAAAAAACTTTTATTTTTGCCGAAAAGTCCAGATTTGCTAATTTTATATTTTCTCGACGTTTCAAGTCATTCTGAATCGAATGAGACTAAAATATAAATGTGTACAAAAGTGTGCAGGTGTATCTATATTAGACTTTTCATCGACGTTTTCTCAAAAACTGCCGAACCGATTTAAAAAATTTTAAAGCCAATTTATAAATTTCGATAAACATGTTGATTAGTTTTGCAAAATGATCAGGCGAGAGTAAAAAAATTATTCACAACGTTTTCTACAAAAATCCTGAACTAATTTCGAAAATCTTAACTGTACCAAAAATTCTTTGTAAAAATCACAGTGTTCCTTTGTAACTAATTATTGAGCTCATTTTTTTTATGCTTTTCACGAAATTCTTAGGTTGTTTACGCGAATTTTCAATTAATTAATTGTATCAATTAATTAAATTAGTTAAATTAATTACAGGTCTACGAAGAGTGATCATCTAAAAAAAGTGAAAAAAAAAGTTATTATAGGAAGTTTTTTTTACTTTGGCTACTAGCTATCATATTAATTGCGTCAAGGAATTATAAGATTTCTGTAGCAATCAAATTATAAAATGCAAAGGGCTTCTATTTTTATTTATTTCTTAGCAAGTCTTTAGAGATTCTAAATTAGATTTTACATAACGTTATCGATATTTATTACGCAATAATCGTATTTTTTAATTTTGATCGTCAGTAGAGTTCTTTCGTAAGATAATTTAAACTAAATCTGCCAATATTTGAAAAATGAATTATTTATGAACAAAAAAATGTATTTTTTTTTAATAAATACATACTCTGTATATGTTTTAAGGATGCGGTTCATTATTCCAAAGATTAATGATTTTTTATGATTTAACCACTTTTCATAGGACTATAAAATTTCAAAATCATGAATTTCTTTACTATGCAAAATTTTATTGAAATCATCAACATAAATAATTTCAACTCATAATTACAAAGAAACAGTATGGCCGATCTTTACAAAAAAACAAAGAAAGACGATTATCAATTGCTTTGGCAAAGTTTTAGGATTTTTCAAAATTGGACCTCGATTTTTGACGAAAATGTTGAGAATTGTTTTTGGATTCATCTTCTAATTGTGAAAAAAAAATTAAAAGAATCTCTATCGAATTTCGTCGACAGGCTTTCAAATTTTTAAAATCGGTGCAGCTGTTTTTGCGAAAACTTCGACAATAGATCGAAACTCTACAAAAATTTCACAAAAATCGTCAAAAATCGAGAAGGAACTATGATTTTTACGAAAAAATTGATATCTTTGGAACAATTTTAAGATTTTCAAACGTACTTTTAACGAAACCTTTGAGAAAAAAATTTTACTCTGACGAGCTGATTATAAAGAAAATGTGTGAACTGAAATTACAAATAGTAAAATTTTAATATAAAATCATTATTATCATATAAATAAATTGAAAAGTAAATAATTTTTTTAAAAAAAGGCTTTGAGGCAAATTGCTGGAACTTTCCATACCCCAGAAATTGTGTTTTTTTTGAAAATTTTGATTATTCTTGATAATTTAGATTATTGTTGAGAATTTGGATTTTTCTTGAAAATTAGAATAATTTTTGAAAATTTGGATTAATTTTCTGGAAAAACGGCTCGGCTGATCCTCTTGCAAAACTAATCAACATATTTATTGAGATTCATTAAATGGTTTTTAAATTTTTAAAATCCGTTCGGCAGTTTTTGACAAAACTGTCCATGAAAGGTTTAATATAGACTCACCTGCACACTTTTGTACACAATTATTATGACTTATATGAATCTGATGCTAAGTACACCATCCAGGTTTTTAAAATTTATAAGACCACTCTATTCAAGATGTCTACACAGACTTTTCTTATTCTTATTCAAATTCTCAAAAGAATCTCAACCGTCGACTAAATAAAGAAGCCACCTGTCATCATAAGATAACCGGAATTTGTCTTAAGTCTATTTAACGATGACTCTAATGTTTTTTCGAACAAGTCAGTCAACTGAATAACTTCTTATTAAATAGTATTAAATAAAAGATTCCTGATTCGAGATCACCAGAGGATAAGCTCTGGTTATAATACATTTGTATAGAGGTTCTGTCAGCGATGGCAACACTAAAAGAAATATTCTACTTATGTACCAGGATGCAACATATTTGTAAAATGAGATTCACTCTAGTTATCCAATTTTCTTTTTAATTATTACCTATGCAGACAGTTTGTCAGCGATGGCAGCACTATTTTTGAAAATGAAATAGGATTAATAAAAAAACTGGATACATAGATAACAGTTTGCATAATATTCTAAATAAGTAGCAAAACTTAGAATTAAGGTTGCCCACTCTAGTTTTACTACTAATTTCATTCTTCTCCTTAAGACAAAATGCCACTTACACCTAATTCATTATAATTTTATTCCACCACTATTTTATTTCACAATGTATGAAAATTTATTTTCGATTCCCATTTCGATAATAATTGGTAAATAATGAAGCGCCCATTCGTGAAATTACAAATTGTTCTATTTGCATTATTGTTATGCAAAGTGCTTTTATTTGTTTAAATATTTACACAAAATATCTGATGTAATTGGAATGAATTAAAAACTAATTATCGATGAGGGGATGTTTGATTAATCGTATTTGTTTTAGTCGATAGAGGAGAACAAGGAAAAATAGACAGAACATCCAATATTGATTGAAAAGAAACAGAAACAGAAAAAAAACAGGACATTATCTAATAAAACGCATTAAACAACATTCAATCTTTCAATTACAAATTCAATTTCAAAAATATAAATCAAGTCCGAATTGTAATTATATAAAAAAATAAAATTATCTTCAATTTTCATGATGTTATAGTAATTTATTATGAGTCAAAAACTTGTCAGAGACGTTTTGCAGAATCGTACTTTATTCAGATGAACAAAAACAGTATAAAGAAAAGAAATGATATCTCATGGTTTCGTAAAAATTATCAAGTAATATAGAAGTAATATCAAAAATCAAGTTTGTTGAAATACTTTTATCATTTTTCTCAACAAATAGCACTTGTCACGTGACTTAGATATTATAAATACTAAACAATGTTTCAAAAATCATTTTGTTGAAATAATTGTTACATTTTTCTCAAAATCTCCCACTTGTTACGTGACTTGGATATTAGAAATTTAGTTGAACATAATATAATTTTAGAATAAAGTAAATGATAAGTATTATGTGAATAATTTGTTTAGTGAAGAATTAGTTTTGAGGAACTTTTTGAAATGCAAGTCTTTGCAATATCATTGGAATTAGTAACTTTTTTTTCTGGAAGTTACAAAAATGACTATTTTATGTCCCTCTTGTTTCTGGGTCATTTTTGAACTTCCAAAAGGAAAAGTTTCTGTTTTCGCCCGAAAATCTGTAATGGCTAATTTGAATATATTTTTCATAAATTAAAATTTATGATCAAAATTAAAATTAAAATTTATGATGAAAATTTATTTTTACAGGTATTTAAAATATTAAGATGTTATAAATTTTGTCATGTGATATTTTATGTAAGATTGATTTAATTTTATATCAAATGTATAAAAGTTTATTAATAACTGAAATAACTAATAACTATTTAACAATATAACTATACTTAAATTTTTCTGAATTAAAATTGAAGATATTTTGCTAAAAAAAAATCACTTTTAAGGTTTAAACTCGTAAGTTATTTTTATCCTGTCACTGTTTTTTTTATTAGAAGTCCACTGAGGATGATATAAAATAAGTTATCGAACGTTTTTGCAGTCAATAAATCATTTATAAATTTTTACAATTTTTACTGATGTATTGCCCGGAAAATTTTACCATATATATATGTAAACATATTTATATTTATATTTATCGTATTTTATATTGAAACAAGAAGCGAAAAATATCTCGCCGGCAATAATAATAAAATCCGAGTGTATTTTTAGAATCCGATTATTTCCGAACGGATTTAATGCATTCAGACCATAAATAGGAATTTATTTATTTTCCACTAGCTTTACGATTCGTAATAGTATCGATAATATCGATAATATCGATCCATTCATTCGATACGCTATTGAATTTGTCGATGGAAATTGAAACGGAAGTATATTAAATTTGTATATGTTATAATTATATAAAGGAACTTGTTTGAGTTTTCCTGGATAGCTTTTATTAACTTTAATTTAATTTATTTTAAATATATTCAGAATGACTTGAAACGTCGAGAACATATAAAATTAGCAAATCGGATTCTCTAGCGAAAACATGAATTTCTCCTTCGTACTAAGTTACTATTGAGTAAAAATATGTACTCAATATACAAGTATTTAAATTTATTTTTATCATATTATATTTGCTCTGTACAGTCTATAAATAACAAAAATTCTTTTACTTATAATCTTCCATTACTTTTTAAAATTGAGTTATAAATTCTTGTGCTTAATAAAACCATTATTATTATTAAGAAGCATACGATTTGCATACATTATCTCATATAATGTTTCGTGCTCCTCGGGATATATTTTTTAGAGAATACGACATGAATTTAAAACACTGTAATAATGTATTTATAAAATAAATAAGTACACATAAAATGCTATGTGCGCGTAATAAAGTTTTTATAATTATCTGAAGATATCTTGCATTAATTTAAATCATAAATAAATTGAATCATGCGAACAAAAAGTTTTTTTGTCGTGAGAGTATTATTTTGGTAAATTGTAATACTTTTATTTTTGGTTATAATTAGTTACAATTTTTATTTTATGCTGAAAACAATATAATAAAAATATATACCTTTGTTTTATTTTTTATATATGTATGTTTTGATATTTTTTAAGTTTTCAAGAATTTCAAAAATGATTTAAGCATATGATTTTTAAAATTTATCTACAGTGAAGAATACCATGAAATTTATACAAAAGTAAAATTCTAAGAATGGCTAATTTTAAATGCTATGAATTAACATATAAAATATTAAGAAATAAGTATATATTTCTTAATATATAGTAGGTAGAATACTGAAAAAAATTGAAAAATGAGTAAAACATCTGAATTCATGAAAGTGTCAAAAAGTGTTTTATATTTTTGAAACTGTCAACGGCTCAAAACTAACGTCCAAATAGCACAAATGATAAAACATTAGTATGACTTTATACTTACTTTTATATTTTATTTTGGTTGATGAAACGATTGCTTTGGAAAAAGATTTTTTTTCAATTAATTTCCAAAAAAATGTTGAATATCGAAAAATATTTCAGATTTTAATTCTAATTTTAGCTAAAGTTCTAAACATCACTTGTATATTTCAAATTTTGCCTTATAACAAAAAACATGTCTTCGAGAATAGCTTTTACACTTATAGTTACATTTTGAATGAAATATAAATAAATAGAATTTCAAAATGTTAAAACCCAAAAATGTTAAAAAAATGTCAAAATTTAAACTTACCAAAACTTGAAAAAGTATGAATTTCAAAATAGAAATTACAAATTGTTAAAATTTAACATAAAATTACCATTATTATGTAAATATAAATGAGAGAGGAATAAATTTAAAAAAATATAGTGTCTTGATTTGTGTTTTTTTGAAAATTTGGATTTTTCTTGAAATTTTGGATTTACCTTAAAAATTTGGATTTTTTTGAAAATTTGGATTTTTTTGAAAATTTGGATTTTTCTTGAAAATTTGCATTTTTCTTGAAAATTCGGATTATTTTTGAAAATTTGGATCATTTTTGTAAATTTTGATTATTTATGAAAATGTATTTTCTTATTTATTATTTATTTTATTTATTTATTTATTATTTTTAAAAATTTGAATTTTTCTTAAAAATCTGGAATTTTTTAAGAGATTTAGATTTTACTTAAAAATTTAAATTTTTCTTGAAAATATGCATCTTTAGAAACGACGTTTTAGAGACGAAATATTGAAGCGTGTAAGCGCCGCGTCGCTACTTATCGGTTTTTCCAAATGGCAGTTTTTTTTTTACTTTTTTTCTGGAATCTCCAAAACCGCTGGTCCTGCCCTCGCAAAAATTTAATCGTTTCTTCATTTCATCAATGCAAATAAAATGTTTTTTGAATTATTCAAAGCGGGTGCTCTAGTCTCTCAAAAACTGACTTGCCATTCTTTGCACTTTTTGCTCAGTAACTCCAAAACGGCTGGACATGCCTTTGCCAAAAACTAATCAACACGTCTCTACATCAATAGAAATCAAATGCAAATCAGTTGACCCGTACTCTCAAAATCGTTGCCAAAAAATTGTATCAGCACACACACACACATATCCATTTTTTCTAAGGTATGCCAAAATGTTCAGAAACTTTCGGAACGTTTTTCGATTTTTTTGCGATAACTATAACTCACCCTACAAAAAGTTAAAAATCAGGACTTTAAAAATAAAGCGACTTTAAACAAACAAAATTTTAAAATAATAAATATTTGGAACAAAAATAACTTCAAAACTTCAGAACAAATCATTATTACTTCAAAATAATTAACATTCACCAGCATAATAATTACCAAAAAAATGGATATGTTCTTGCAAGAAAATCAAACCATCAATAATTCAAAAAGTTTAGATAACAAAAAATTTGATGAACCAAAATTTCAGTCCAAATTAGGATTTTTCCAAACATCACTCCAGCTCCAGTTCTTTATCTATCCAGACAAAAATAAAAAAAACTAAGTCCATCACTATTTATTACTACCATAAACAGTAATTTTCTAAATACCCATTCCGAACTGCCATCTTCTCTAATAAATGTATATGTAACCATAAATATTAAACAGATACACACAATGGATATAATATGGGCATAATTAATAAACTATGGATGAACAAGGTATCAGTGGTGCCTGGTACCTTAACCGTAAACCGTAAACCGTAAGCACTAATAATTTGCATAATCCGTACGTCGAAGGTATTATTAGTATTAGTATTAGTATTACCCGATGCGATGCCGATAGTGGCATCGGGGATTATGCGATTAGCGTATGTCATTGATAGTCTGTCTGGTAGGTAAAGGAACGTGGGAAACGGGTAGTAGTACCAGATTTTATTAAATTTTATATTTATATTATTTTATATATAAAAATGGAGCTCTCGATCAAATGATCCGCTAAAACTCGAAAACGGCTAAACCGATTTGGCCAGTCTTAGTCTGGACAAATTCGTGCTAATCAGTAGTAGGTTGTCGGAAAGGTGAAATATTATTTCAGAATCGCGTAGAAACTTTACATTTTTAATTTGAAATTTTTTATAGAAGCGTAATTTAAATGAAACAATGGACGGTGGCTAATACGTCAAATGTCAAACATTTTGACAGATGATGTTCAATTGCGTTTAATAGGATGTTTAGGTTAATATTATATAATTATGCATAAATTGTAGTAAGTAGTTTTGTTTGTGGTTTTATTTATGCACAAAAACGTTATTAAAAAGGGCCGCAAGTGTTACTAGAAACTCAAATATCAATATTTTCGAAATGTTAATATGAAAATGCACTTTTTGGCATATTTTTCTCAAACACGGTGCTCTGAAAAATTTCATTTGTATAATAATATACTCATTGGTGTTTATAAAACATTTTCTAGTTTGTATTATTTTTTATTTATGTTATTTAAATTCAGAACCTAAATTTGGTATCGATCAAAGGGACATTTTTTGTCGAATAACAACATTTTCCCAGTTATAATTTCCCAGAATTTATCGAAGAATTGAAAGTAATATATGAAGGTCCGGATGTGTTAAAACCAGTAAAGTTAAGCATTGTTTAACACCAATATTTGAAAGTAGAGGGAAAAAGATGCATAACCAGCTATAACCTTGATTCTTATGACCCTGCTTTCTGGAGATATAAGGGTAATTTTGAAAATCCATAATAGAAGTATTTTCTTCCGTGATAGTTTTTTAGCATTAGTTAAAAATGTAATTATTTTGTAAAATACCTTTAAAATTAAAATAAGAAAAAGGTCTAGATAACGAATTTTGAAAGACATCAAAAAGCACATTTCTACAATGATGAAGTAGCTGGCAGTTTTACTGAACGTAGTCAAATAATTGTTCGTTTCAAATGTGTTATTTGTTGTCATATAATTGGTTTTATTTTCACAATATAATTGATATTTGTTCAAAGTCAAATTGGACATTTGTGCCTCGTCCTGCTCTCATATATACTTTTTATTAAATTCACTATAATTCATCGAATGTTACTTGAAACTTTTCAAAAAGCATGTCAAAGAAGAAATACATTTTTATCTCTTCTCGTAGAAATTTGAAAATTTTGTATAAGCTCAGTAGTATTATTTACAATTATACACAAAATCCAGAATCCAAAAAGAATATGAAAAACTTGAAACGTAATCAATAAGTCGAAAGATCAAAAAAGACTTGGATTGGATTATATAATGTTTTCTATAGAAAGTTATAAAACTCCCAGACAAAATACAGACAAA
>NW_020536999.1:8923256-8943425 GCF_003426905.1 Ctenocephalides felis
TTTATAAATCGCAGAAAAGTGAAAAAAATTTTTGTCTCGTTTTTTGCCCGCAATTCTGAATCGATTTTGAAAATTCAAAACCGTTCGAAAGATATTGAGTGGTAATCGTGCTGATTAGTTTTTCGTAGAGATCGGCCGGGCCGTTTTCTTGTAATAATTTAAAAAAAAAAAATTTGACGATTTTTATGATTATTTTTTTGACGGTAGATACCATAGTCTTTTTAGATCATACTAAAATACTACGCCCTACGACAACTGGCTCAGCTTTAAAAATTCGTCAAAGTTTGCAAAAATTGGTATGTGTTTTTTTGGCATTTGTCAAAATTAGACTTTTTATCGACGTTTTCTCAAAACGCCTGAACCGATGTCAGAAATTTAAAAGCCATTTGATGTATTTTGATGAGAACTATCGTTTGTCAGTTTTGTGCGACGATCTGCCAATCCGTTTCTTTGTAATTTGAAAAAAAAGTGTTAAACCTTTTCGTCCACATTTAAGCTCATCCTACCGAACCGATTTTAAAAAATCAAAACTGTTCGAAAGATATTAGTTGGGAATGACACTGATTAGTTTTTAGGTGAAATCTACTACCGAGCCGTTTTCTTGTAATGAACTGTTGCAAAAAAAATTTAAGTCGATTTTCATGGAACTTTTTTTGTCGATATACATCATGGTCTTATAGAACTTACTGATCTATTACGGCCTTACGACAAGTAGTTTAATTTAAAAAAATCGTCAAAACTTTGCTAAAATTATTATCGTTTTTTTTAAGTAGGATTGATGTAGTATATTATTTACACATTTTTTTTTCATTAAGTCGATTATTTACACATTCGGGAAGTTCATGTAACTTGCCTCAGGGCTAAATAGCAAACCAACTGTTTTTTTTCCTGACTTGCAACAATAAGTAACTAGTAAATTATGCATGGAACTGTTTTATCCATCAATTTGGTCTAGTCGATCAATTGAATACAAATTATACCCACCTGGTTAATACCTGTCTCCAATTTGTAGAGTTACCCATGGGAGCAATTACCCACGAAAACTAACTCGTTATAAAGTGATCACGCAGAGTACAAATAACTAATTCTGAATTATATACTGGAATCTAATGAAATGGAAATAATACAGTATGTGGGTTGTGACAGGTACCTATTATGTAAGTATGTCGTTTATTAAATGAATATTGTATTTATTATCAACTGTATGCATTGATCTTTATCAGATACAGAAATGTTTTAGTAGATCTTGTAGATATTGTATACGTCGATACATGGAGATTGTTTCGAGAGGAAATTGCAGAACATACATTTTTTTATTAACAGGAAATTACAAAAAGTACATACATTTTTTTGTACAGCATATATGGAACGCGTTTTTTGTGCCCCCGTTTTAGTGCGCACCACGATAGTGTAGAGACAGAGAGAGAGCGATAGATTGCGACAGAGAGAGAGCAATAGATAGAGACAGAGAGAGTGCTATAGATAGGGACAGAAAAAATTCCAAAAAATGTTTTTTGTAAGTAAAAAAAAATATATATAAAATATATTAAAAAAATCCCAAAAACAATCGTTTCGTCAACACAAGCAGAAATGTTTTTGAGTCATTCAAATCGGTTTCTTAGTTCTCTCGAACACTGCCGTTTTGTACACATTTAGCTAGGTATCTCCAAAACGCCTGGACCTGCCTTTGCCAAAAACTAATCACCACTCCACCCCATCATTACAAATTGAATGCTTCTTGAATCATTCTAATCGGATGCTCCATTTTCAAAACTATTTGCCTTGCACGATGCCATACACCACTAGTTAAATTTTCTATCTATAGCGATTAAGTACAATTTTTCATGTTCATATATGAGTAATAAATTTCTTAGAAACTTTTGTGAGTCTTTAACTCACTATTGTGAGTCAACTGTTTCCAAAGAACTTGTAAGATTTATTAATCAAGAACAACCGAAGTTAATTAAGTAATGTCACAATTTAGAATGCTGCAATTTATATATTATGTAGAACACTGCGAATCGATTGAAATCGTAATTGTTTTATCGATACTATAAATAAACAAATCGAATAATAAATAGAATTTTTAACGAAAACTGGTTATGAAATATACAAAGAATTTATTAGTGATATTAGAGAATTTATTAAATAATAATTTAATAATTTATTAAAGAAGATATTAAAGAATTTATTAGTGATAATATGATATTTGGGAAATGAAAATTATATTATAATTTTAATCAAATTATTATTTTCCAAGTACATTACATTAGTCCTTTAATAATATTCGATCTGAATCTATTTCTGGACTCTGTTATCCTGTTCGTATCAAGGCTATTACATAATTAATTCACAAAGTACTAATTCCTACTTAAAACACATTCGACACCTTTCTCAGAATTAATTTTCCTTATTTCCTCCTTATTAAACATTAAATGTAAATCCTTCAGCCTTCAGCAGGACCTCCTTCTGATCCTTTAAGCTAAAAGCTGTTAGGAGAAAGCTGATGGAACAAAGTCCTTGTTTGTCGACGTCTTTTGCAGGCTGACATAAATTAATATTGGAAATTAAGGAATAATAATTCTTAAATTAAATTTATATAATATTATTTACATTATCATTTATCAATTCCAACTGTATATTTTTTAACTTCCCGAAGGAGAAGTTTATGTTTTCATAAAAAAATCCGATTCGCTAATTTTATGTTTCTCCTCGACGTTTCAAGCCATTCTGAATCGAATGTCCCCAACATTTGGAAAAAGTATGTGTGTGTGTGAACAGATTTTTTGCCGTAAATCGACGTTTTTTCTTCAAAACGGCTGGACCGATTTCAAAATTTTAAAAGCCATTTGATGTATCTCGATGAGGACTATCGTCTCTGAATTTTGTGCGGCGATCGGCCGGGCCGTTTCTTTGTAAATTGCAGAAAAGTGAAAATTTTTCGTCCACGTTTAGCCCGCAATTCTGAATCGATTCTGAAAATTCAAAAACCATTCAATACTATTGGTTGGGAATTGTGCTGATTAGTTTTTGTAAGATCGGCCGGGCCGTTTTCTTGTAATAACGTTTTTTTAAAAAAAATTCGACGATTTTTATGATTTTTGACGGTAGATACCATAGTCTTCTAGATCATACTAAAATATTACGGCCCTACGACAACCGTTCAGCACTTTAAAAATTCGTCGAAGTTTGCAAAATTGGTATCGTTTTTTTTGACATTTGTCAAATTAGACTTTTGATCGACGTTTTCTCAAAAGCGCCTGAACCGATTTCAGAAATTTAAAGTTATTGATGTATTTCGGTGAGGACTATCGTTTGTCAGTTTGTGCGACGATCTGCCAAGCCGTTTCTTTGTAATTTGAAAAAAAGTGTTAAACTTTTCGTCCACATTTAAGCTCATCCTACCGAACCGATTTTAAAAAATCAAAAACGGTTCGAAAGATATTAGTTGGGAAGGGTACTGATTAGTTTTTAGGTGAAAATCTACCGAGCCGTTTTCTTGTAATTAACTGTTGAAAAAAAAATTAAAGCCGGTTTTTGGAATTTTTTTAGCGATATATACCATGGTCTTATAGAATTACTGCAATTTTACGGCCTTACGACAAACAGTTGATTTTAAAAATTCATCAAATTTGAGAAAATGAGTAGCTCTTTTGACATTTGTTAAAACTAAAATTAGACTATTTACTTGGTATACATGATAGAGTACTTGGTCTTGAACATAATAAACCATTAAGTCCTGAAAACTGGTTCAATTATAAAAATTATTGATTTTTGAAAATTTGCTTTTAGAAAATACTCCGAGTCAAAGTGTTCGTACGTTTTCAATTATGTGTAATAAATCCACTCGGAATACTTTTAATGACTCATAAATTAATTTATATTTTATTTATTAAGTCGATTATTTACACATATCGGGAAGTTCATGTAAATTGCCTCAAGGCTAAATACCCAACCAACTAGTTACTATTTACATTCACCTTGACAGAATTTCGGTGGGTGTTCCAAATCTAATTTTAAAATTATTCAATTATAATTGCTCTGTATAAATATATATAAATAGAGTTTTGCTTAGTAATTTTAATTTAACCGACATGTGAGGCGTTACAGTTTTCTATTGACAGCAAATAATAATAGGGCTCCGATAGTAATTATTGCCCCCATAAGTAATTATGACGGAATTGGGCCGAACGCGTGGGACGACTAAGAAAATGTACTGAATTGATATAGTCGACATGGAGATTGAAATAGAGGATATGATGTGTAGAATAATAAAATCAATTTTGCAATATGAGCGCACTAAAAAGTGGGCAAACGAAGTGTTTTCACACATGCAAATTCTCATGTGCATGACAAAATATCTTTATGTATATTAAAATATGAATGATTCTCAAGTAATATATTTCGATATTCGATTCGATTCGAAACGTGGACGAAAAAGTTTCACTTTTCTGCTAATTACAAAGAGACGGCTCGGCCGATCGTCGCACAAATATGAATAATGATAGTCCTTATTGACTTACATAGAATGACCATTAAATTTTTGTAATCGTTCCAGACGTTTTTGAGAAAACGACTAAGAAAGGTCAAAAATCGATTCACTTACATACATAGATACTTTATACATACAAATTGATACTTTTTCGAAATTTGTTCTCAATCGATTCAGAATGGCTTCAAACGTTGAAAAAACGCAAAATTACAATCGTATTAGGTTTTGTCAATCATAGTTTTTCGAAATAAAAAATGTTATTGAGAAAAATTATATTTACTTATTTATATTGAATAGAATTTTTTTCTCTCTTCCCAAATTTTGCCGCCCCAGAAAATAGCCCCGACTGAATCTACTGTAAATCCAGCATTGAAATGTAAATATGCATATATTTATGCAAATAATATATTCTCCCTTTGTCTAATTCTAAATCTATTTGAAAATAATTCTAAATTTATTTCTAAAATGATTTGCGTAACACAATGTACTTTCTCCTATTTATCTTCTATTATTTTTTAAACTAGTGGGTCGCATGGCATCGTGCATTAAGGCAAATTGCTTGAACTTCCCGCCCCAATTTTTTTTTTTAAAGATTAACATTTTTGAAAAAAATTTACTCTGAAAAAATTAGATTTTTGACAAAAATTTATTTTTTTTGAAAAAAAAAGACTTTTTGAAGAAAAATTTATTTTGACTTTTTTTCAAAGCATTCGTACTGCTTTAACTGCATAAAGACGAAATATCGAAGCGCGTAAGCGCCGCGTCGCCGTCTAACGCGTAAACATTGGTACGGAACCCATAGGAATGTAAACCAAATTTATACGTATTATTAAAATCTCTATAAAATATCTGATAATTTGATGTGCATATGTCTAATGATAATTTTTGATCGCCAGATGGCATTTTTTTTACTTTTTTTACTAGATCTCCGAAAACCGCTAGACCTGCCTTCATGAAAATTTTATCAGTTCTTCATCTTGTTAATACAAGTAAAATATTTTTTAAATTATTAAAATCGGACGCTCCGCTCTCTTAAAAACTGAGTTACCGTTTTCGGCACTTTTTGCCCCGTATCTTCGGAACGGCTAGACCTGCCTTCGCCAAAAACTAATCAGCACGTCTCCTTATCAATACGAATCGAATTTTTTGAATTATTCAAATCGATTGATCGGTGTTCCCGAAATCGTCGACGCAAATTTGTAACCGCACACACATACACACGCGCACACACATACACACGCGCACACACACATACATCCATTTTTTCTAAGGTATGCCAAAATATTCAGAAACCTCTGAAACGTAAAGATATATAAAATTTTCGTTTTCAATTTTTCTGCGATTACTATAACTTACTACGAGGAAGTTAATAAATTGTGAAGAAAAGAAAACTTCTTGAGAAAAATCATAAGAGATTCACCTTGAAGCTAATATCATAAAATCTAAATCTGTTTTTCTCGTAATATCTTTTATCTCTCTTAAATAACCAAAAAAGCTTAAACGTGTAATTTCAATCGCAATTCTTGACTTTGTTATTATAAATTTCAAAACATTCGGATGTTTGTAAAAATAAATTTCACTAAAGTTTCAGGCTCTTCCTTGTATACTCGCATGGAAATTAATAATTTTCGCATATATCACTTCTATCATAAAGCCATTACCAAAATCTTCCAAAATAACAACACCATAACTATTTCCATCATATTACAATTTCCTTCCGTTGAAATTTCTCCAGTTTCTCCTCTCGGCCATCAAAATAATTCTAATGGTTTTATATCAAGTTTTTATAGCTGTTTTTATCTGTTTCTTAATAAATTTACGAGTCGTTTTTATTGCCGGTCTTGGTGAGCTTATGAAGACAACTACTAGTGTTTTAATTTTTCATAAATTATTAATTTTATTGAATAAGAAATAAGAAGTTTTACGGACTTTATGGCCCTTGGGAGAACGAAATAAAAATGTCAAACTTTGACGGGGTCATGGAGTAAGGGAGAGGAGAAAGAGGATATAAAATTTAAAATATATATATCACTGTTATCTTTGAGTTACTAAAACTTTCCCAGTACTAAACTTATATTTATTTGTTTAATATTTAATAAAACCATTTATTAAAATTTTAACTAGAATTTTTTAAGTAAAACTTCTTTAGGCGCGACTAGGGTGTAAATCCGTGCAAATGCAACGAAAATGCGTTACGGCAGAAAAGATAATTTAAGAGGCCAGTGCCAATGATTTATCTTTCGCTCTCGATGATATCATTTCTATACGGGTCGATTGTGATTAGTCGTCGCGTATGTGAATAGAGATCTGTCGTTGTATGCGTACCGGCGTCAACGTTGTATGCGTACCGATATCAACAAAGAAATCGGCATAGATAAATAAATATTTTAAAGTTACATCGTAGTACAAATCTTGATTTGATGAAAAATGCCTGAACCAGAAGAATATTTTTTTACCCTGTTCCTTGAAAATAATAAAACAAATTAAACATTTGTGCCGTGAACTAAACGTAAGTTTATTGATTAGAATTTATTTCTATGTTATTCGTAGTTACTATAAACCTTTGAAGTTATTTAAAATAAAAATTATTTTTTAGGCAAGACAGATATTACAATTGTTCAAAGAATGAGATTATATCGCCAGCGAAACAGTAAAAAAAATACAAGCAGTCAATGAATGTATGTTAATTTTAATTACATGAAGTTCTTCATACCAGTTATTACATGATGAGTGAATTTGCAAAAACAATATTTGTTTAACATATCCACTGTGTGAACGAATATTGTAGAATTCATTAATCAGCAATACTTCATTTCTCTTTGCAGATTCATTTCTAAATGCTAATTACAATGACAAACCGATCATGTCATATTTGAAGTATGACTTTAATTACTTATTGTTTTTAATATTATACATATTTTTAATGCTATTATAAATATATAATTTATAATTTATCATTATATAAATATGTGTAATGGTTGACACTAATAAATATGTGCATCACGATTGCTACCATATTACTAATGAACATTATTCAAAATTGTTATTTGATGTATTTATTTTTACTTAAATGCCATCTCGAACAATAGCAAAAAAGTTTTACTTGCTTGTGAACCGTACGCGCACTCTTTTTTTTAAATAATTGTACCAAAACAACATGAGTACAAAATTCCAATTTGAATACCTGTTGTGTTTGGAGCCTGGCAATTGACAATAGTCGCACGCAACATATGCGTGCGCAGTAGATCGAGGAGCCAATTCTGCCGCATGACAGACCAATGTTAGGGCAAGGTCATGTTATGAAGAACTTTCCATATTAATATTGACCAAAGCCATGCGGTTGATGTGCAGTCAGGCATATTTGTCAGATATAAAACCTAACCTAGAAACTGCACAAATGTCAAAAAAACGATCTTAGATAACAGGGTCTTTCTGACACAGTTTCATAACATACGAGTGACGTTCCAGTTTAAGTGTAAAATGCTTAAATCCACAGCAAATACATGACATTTTGACAGTATTCAGTATGATTCAGTAGCATAATGTATGCAAGTTGGAGCGTAACATGACCTTGCCATAACATTTGTCTGTTACGCAGTAGAATCGGTCCCCGAGTCTCCTTTATAAAACTCTCCATGAAATCGAGATGAAACAAAATTATTAACTCGATGGCAATTAATGTTTTCGGTTTCGGTTTCGAAACCAGTACAAAAAAATGAAGAATTAAAATACGAACACTTCCAGAATTCTCACGGCGAATGAATGACATATACAAAGACATACACCGAGGTTGAGTATTTTTTTTTTTTCATTTATTACATTTTGTTTTTACCTTGTCTTTTATGTTGAATGGATACTTACATTCGTGTCCAATGATATAGTGAATTAATTTACCAAATCTTGTTTATATGTGTATCATTCAATCTGCCATACATATACTGTATTTTATATTATTTTAATTTCTGGCACATCTCAGCTGCTTTTTGGCAATAATAATATGTAGACATTACATTTTTCTTACTCATAATCATAAATTTATGATACATATTCTAATATTGTCTAGGCTCATAAATAAATTGAATTTTTTGGCTAATGACAGTTTTCATTTGTTTTCAATGCCGAAAGAATGTTTCAAATATTTTCAATGCCAAACAATAACATTTCTGCTATACTATATTTTTATACATCATAAAAAATTTCCCTAATTAACTTCAGAAAGATTTATCAAAATCCGAATAATTGTTTAGCAAGAGTATGTTTACATACATCATTACAGAAGAATTTTATATATAAGGTATATTGATTTATGAAAAGGCATAATTTTCTTTCTTTAAAGAATATATTTTGGGTGCTCTAATTCATTTCCGTTTAATTTTAATGCATTTATTCAAAGTGCGAGATCGTCAGGATTGTCAGTAAATGAAATGTGGATTTTGTAGAGTATTCGAGGATGAGCCAGGATATTCTTCATTCTTTCGCAGAGGACGAAATATATAATAGACAGGGATCTGATATTATATATATATATATATATATTATATATATATATATATATATATATGAGTGAGTTCTTGAGGGCGATACATCAAACAAAGATTTGTTTGATGTATCGCCCTCAAGAACTCACTCATATATTTCAACATCAGAATTAACTACTAATCATATATCATATATATATATATATATATATATATAGGGTGCCCCAGAACTCAACGTCAAACCTAAACGGGGTGATAGCACTGATTTTAACTCTCGTAACAAAAAACATTAATGTATAGATAATAGAGTTCCTAATGCACTTCCTTGAGGAACACCATTGTTTATAAGAGATTCGATGTCTTCATTGTTAATTCCAAAGTTATATACCTAACAAGTCTTATGAGCTATTGTGCTGATTTCTACATGGTTTTTATAAATGGCAGCCCAAACGGTTGTCTTATTTGTTATGAATTTATGAATACAACTTTCGAATATTTTTTTTATTGATGCAGCAAAGGATTATTTTTACCATTGCTTTCTAATTTTCAAGTGAAAATTATCTTATTACCGCTTGACATCAGACTGTTAGATATGATTATCTTGTAACTTCTGATATAATTCAAGCTAAATCTGTACAAACGATATTTCAATAACCATTATTTTTTTTATTTTAATTTTCACTTGCACTATGACGACACACTGAGGATGGTCTAAATTAGGTTCGAAACGTCGCGTTTCAATTATTGTGTTATTTATATAACAATGTTTTGTGTTACTTATATAATAATGTTTTGTGTTATTTGCTCCTTTTTTCTAACTTTAGTAAATTTTTCACAAGAAAACTCATGTCATGCTTGACATCAGGCTGTCCGAGATGAGTATGAAACTTGTGATATAATACCATAGTTCTAACCACTAAACCCGGTGTGAGCATCTGTATATACGATATTTTAATAACCATCATTTAAAAATACTTTTTCTTGATTTTAATACTCCACATGTACTATGACGTCACACTGAGGATGAACTGAATTAGGTTCGAAACGTAGTTTAACGATTATTTAGACACATCATTTTATTCACAATTTTCATGCTCTATCAAATTAAGTCAATTTATAGCCAAATTGTTGATTCAATCATAATACTATTACAAATTTATATCTTAAAAAATAAGAGTAGAGATTGTTTTTAATATTGGCGTTTCACAAGGCAACTCATTTGGACCACATTTATCATAATTATATATAAAAATTTTAGGGAAACATTTGTGGAAAACAAAATTTTTTAACAGAAAATTATTACCATAAAAAAATAATTTTTAAAATAAGCAGTGTAAAATAGGAATTCCTATTCAATTTAGAAGTTCCACAAGGAAGCTTATTAAGACTCTCCTATATTTTTCATTCCCAAATTGAATTACGACTACGACTACAACTATTGTATAAATAATTAGATATTTATATTTATATCTTAAATGCTTTATTAATCACAATATTTAAAAAATCATTCATGCAATTCTTATGCTTAAATATTATTTTTTTTATTTTAGTTAAAATATAAAATTAATTTGATACGTGGAAATAACTCTATTTTTGTTGTTACAATTTGTCCACCGGCGCCCCGTCTACGAGCATTACTTTGCTGTTTCCAAAGTGCTTTTCTGGATAGCTTAATTTTTTCGCTTTTTTCGATGGGATTTCAAACAAACGGCTTTTTAAAGACATTTCAATAAGTAATGGCATCCGATAATAACATTAGGATCTTGAAAAAAATAAAAGGAAAGGTGCCAGTCGAGAAATAAACTAGAAATATATATATATATATATATATATATATATATATATATACTGGATGACCCGACAGACGTTGTCCTGTACCCACATCTACGTTGTTTTTAATATCATATACTAATATTTATACCGTTCAGTTAAAAATAATCATTATTGGTTTTCGAATTACTATTTACACCAATATATGAGTGATGTTAAATGTAGAACCGCTTCAAATAAAATGATTATTCTCAATTCCCACACTTTAATTATTCATTTAACAAATATTAAAAAATGTTCACTAAAATTGTATATTAAAAATTATACACTGCGATTTATAGAACAAATTTATTTCCAATAGCTCAATTTATTTTAATGCATTTAAGTGTTATCCGATGTTTTTAGTCATACCTGTAAATGTGGATGTATAATTGAATGATTTTTTCTACACATGTTGTAGACATTACATTTTCCTTATTTATAATCATGAATTTATTATATTTTAATATTGCCTTAGCCTATAAGTGGATAGAAATGTTTGGCAAATGACAATCTTCATTTGTTTTTAATTAATGTTTAATATCAAACCATGCCTTAAATATTTTCAAGGACAAACAATGATAAGCGTTTTTTTGTCATTTTTTCCATTCATTTCTACAATCTAACTATATTTCTATGAATCTAAAAATTCTAGAAAATTTCCCGAACAAACTTCAGGAAGATTCATGAAAATCCGAATTTAGTTTAGGAGGATTAACCATTCATATAAACTTACAGAAGAATTTATATATATATATATATATATATATATAAATTATTTTTTCACCTCATTTTTATAACTTCTATTTTTTAATTTATACAAACTATTTCTTAATAATTTTACAGATTTTTTATTCTACCTAATTACAAAGTATTATCTATCATTTATTAAATTTCTGATGTATCATTTGTAATATTTATAATATTTGTCTTCATTTTATTTAATATATCGTCTGATAAACCACGAAAAAAAGTTTAATTCATTTTTCATAACTACTAAATATTATTTTACATCATGTTAATTACATCATCTGATGGTTTTTCAGAAGCCACAAAAAATGTTTAACAAAATCTTCGGGTTAGACTTTAGATAGACCAATGAAAATGTTAATGTCACTCCAAAACTATTTATGCTACCTGCTTTTTTATCTAAATTTCAAATCAGGGCGTCATCGTGCCCTTAAGGACTTCTGTTTGTTTTATGGAGGACCCTTAAGGATAATGGACCTTCTTCACAGGATAAACTTGTTGACCCATTGTTTTATAGCGATAAAATCTTTTTTCTTATGTTAATCTTTTGTTTTTGTCTGGGAAGGAACACACAAGGATAAAATACATAATGGGCTGGGTGTAAGTGGCATTTTGCCTTGAGGCAAATTGCTGGAACTTCCCGTACTGTAAGTAAATATTCGAGAAATTTAAAACGTTTTCATATAGATTATTACAAATAGTGTAACTTTCATTAGTTTTGCTATCTTATTGTTATATCTGAGCAAATCAAATGTAAATCATTAGAACATTAACAATCGTCATTTCATTTCGAATTCAATTTAAAAAAAAATAGTTGCCAAATTTGAACAAAATTGAAAAAGTGCTCCCATATAGTCACAGTCTAATGTGCATTTGCAAAAAATTCTGTGCTACATTTTCACTTATACTGTGCTTAGCTTGGCGGCATTTTCACATTTTTCAATAGTTTTTCACAAAATTGGAAAAGTGCTCCAGAGCATAAACAGTCTAAACGCACTTGGGTAAATATTTGCACCAGAGTCGCGCTTAGACTGTGCTTAGCTTGGGTGATTTTTTGAATTTTTAATCCAAAATTACAAAAATATTTTTTGAAAAAAAAAGTAGAAACCAATTTTTTTTTCCAAAAGCAATTATTTTGTTGAAACAAGCAGAAAATTATTTGAATCATTTAAATCGGACGCTTAGTTCTCTCAAAAACTACCATTTTTTTTAACATTTAGCTCTGTATCTCCGAAACCGCTCGGCCTACTTCTGCCAAAAACTAATAACCACTTTTCCTTGTCATTACGAACTGAATGTTTTTTGGATCATACAAATCGGATGATCCGTTCTCTCAAACACTCGATTTCTATTTTCTGCACTCTTTGCTCTGTATCTCCGTACCGGCTGGACTTGCCTTTGCCAAAAACTAATCAGCACATCTTCCTATTAATAGGAATCGATTGTTTTTTAAACTATTCAAATCAGTTGATCCGTGCGCCCGAAAACGTGGACGAAAAAATGCGGACATACAAAACACACACACATACATTTTCTCTGAGGTATGCCTTAAAAATGTTCAGAAACCTTCAAAACGTCGAGAAATGCAAAAATTTTTATTTTCGATTTTCGGCCGATTTCTATAACTACACTACGAGAAGTTAATAAATGGAAAAACACAAAGACTTAATATTAGAAATGGAAGGAAGTGTGACAATTGACACTGTGACATGGACAATTGTGATGAGGAAATTCTATTTTATGCATTTTTATGTTTAATTATATTTAAAAAAAAAATTAAATCCTTACATAACATATGACATATGACATTGAATCAATCAGGAGAGTCCGCGATTGTAGTCGGCAATAATCGCTCAGACATGTGACGTCACAGTCCCTTCTATGTTTGAGCACTATTTACAACCTATGCTTAAAACATATTATTGTTTTTTATCATTGATTTTACTCTGAATTAGTTATCCCAAATTGCCATCAAAAGTGCTAATCTTGAGTGTTGAAGTGCCGCTAAAAGCTTTAACCTAATTTCTAGACTCGAAATTTTCAATCAGCGACGTCTTAATCGCTTTTTACGACCAATAAAAGCACGAGACGCCGTTAAAATTTGGTCAAATCACCCAAAACGAACTAAATGCCATTGAAATTATTATTTTATGCCGACAGTTAATCGTCCAATTATGACAAAACAGGAAAATCGTTAAAATTTATGGATACTGGTGTAAGATAGTATGGAGTAACTTGTCTTAAGGCACGATGTCATACACCACTAGTTTATAATCAACCACATAAATAATTTAATATCTCTTTTTCTCCTAAAAATCTTCATTATAAATACCTCGCCTTTCCCAGAACATCCTTGATAAAGCCACACCGGGGTAGTTTTTTCTCCCTTTATCTCTATCATTATTATGTTTTTGTACATTTTTTTTACATATTTTGCTCGATAATAAATAAACTAGGAGTGCTTTACGGAATCTTTATTGCCCAATTAGTCTAAGCCGAGTTGTTATATAACAAAACGTCGGGCCCGTTTTAAATATTATTATATATTCCACTCGTGTAGAAGAAATATTATCTTGGAGATAAGATTAGTGTTATAATTAGATGTAAAAGAGGAGGAGAGGGTTGGTTATATATATATATATATATATATATATATATATATATATATATCTTATATATAAAATTCTTCTGTTATGATGTATAAAAGGATACTCTTCCTAAACGATTATTCGGATTTTGATAAATCTTTCTGAAATTTGTTAAGGGATTTTTTTAAGATTTTTTGAATTATAGAAATATAGTTAGATTGCAGAAATAAATGGAAAAAATACAAAAAACCGCTTATCATTGTTTGGCAATGAAAATATTTGAGACGTTGTTTGGCATTGCAAACAAATAAAAACTGTCATCTGCCAATAATTTTAATTCACTCATATGCTAAGACAGTATTAAAATATAATATAGTCACGATTATGAATAAGAAAAATGTAATATCTACATTATTATTGCCGAAAAGCAGCTGAGATATGCCAAAAATTAAAATGATATAAGATTCAATTTTGTATGTATGGATACAATTTTTCGTCCACGTTTTCGGGCGCACGGATCAATCGATTTGGATTATTTAAATTCAACATCCGATTCATATTGATAGGGGGATGTGCTGGTTAGTTTTTGGCAAAGGCAGGTCCAGCCGTTACGGAGATACGGAGCAGAGTGCAGAAAAAACGAGTTTTGAGAGAGCATAGTATCCGATTTGAATGATCCAAAAAACATTCAATTAGTAATGATTGTGAGAAGTGGTAATTAGTTTTTGGCGAAGGCAGGCCCAGCCATTTCGGAGATACAGAGCTAAATGTGCAAACAATACCCGTTTTTGAGTGAACTAAGCGTCCGATTTGAATTATTCAAAGAACTTTCTGCTTGTATTGACAAAACAATTGCTTTTAAGGATAAAAAATTATTACATCTTTTTTTATTTTCCATAAAATATTTTTGTAATTTTGGACTAAAAATTCCAAAAATTACCCAGCACAGGTTAAGCACAGTCTAAGTGCCACTCTGGTACAAATGTTTACTCGAGTGCGTTTAGACTGTTTCTGCATCGGAGCACTTTTCCAATTTTGTGAAAACTATTGAAAAATATGAAAATGCCGCCAAGCTAAGCACAGTATAAGTGAAAATGTCGCACAGAATTATTTGCAAATGCGTTCAGACTGTGACTATAACGGAGCACTTCTTCAATTTTGTGTAACTATTTAGGCAACTATTTTTTTAAAATTAAATTCGAAATGAAATGACGATTGTTAATGTTATGGAGATAAATTGATTTATGATTTACATTTGATTTGCTCAGATATAACGAGATGGCAAAAATAATGAAAGTTACAGTATTTGTAATAATATATTTGAAAACGTTTAAAATTTCTCGAACATTTCGTTACGGTACGGTAAGTTCCAGCAATTTTCCTTAAGGCACGATGCCATTCACCACTAGTTAATTTTTTTTCTGGATCTCTGAAACCGCTAGACTTGTTTTTCCAAGAATTTAATCAATATGTCATTTTGTCAATACAAATGAAATATTATTTGAATCATTCGAATCGGACGCTCTACATAACATATAATATATTCATGCTAATTAGCAGTACTACTTATTTAGTTGTTTATTTATATTTATAATTATTTTTATTGTATTAAGTTTATTAGTTATGTCTTTTTTATTTGTTGTTATAATTCACAATTTATACTCATTTACCTCATAGATCATTTTATTTTTAAGTTTACTCTATATAATCACAAAATTTAAATTTAATATATCAACATTGAAATGGCTTACTACTGGGTAACCTTGTAGATCTAATGTTTAATATTTCATATATCATCAAAATTACTGAATGTCTTCGTTTTTCGTAAAGACAGATTGTAATTCAATAAAGAGAATAATAAAAATTATCAATTGGAATTTTTTTCCAAACATCACTCCAACTCAGGCTCTTTATCTATCCGGACAAAAACAAAAAACCAAGTCCATCACTATTTATTACTACCATAAACAGTAATTTTCTAAATACCCATTCCGAACTGCCATCTTCTCCAATAAATGTATATGTAACCATAAATATTAAACAGATACACACAATGGATATAATATGGGCATAATTAATAAACTATGGATGAACAAGGTATCAGTGGTATCTGGTACCTTAACCGTAAACCGTAAGCACTAATAATTTGCATAATCCGTACGTCGGAGGTATTATTAGTATTAGTATTAGTATTACCCGATGCGATGCCGATAGTGGCATCGGGGATTATGCGATTAGCGTATGTCATTGATAGTCTGTCTGGTAGGTAAAGGAACGTGGGAAACGGGTAGTACTACCAGATTTTAATAAATTTTATATTTATATTATCTTATATATAAAAATGGAGCTCTCGATCAAATGATCCGCTAAAACTCGAAAACGGCTAAACCGATTTGGCCAGTCTTAGTCTTGAAAAATTCGTGCCAATCAGTAGGTTGTCGGAAAGGTGAGATATTATTTTAAAACCGCGTAGAAACTATACATTTTTAATTTGGACATTTTTGTAGAAGCGTTATTTGAATTAAACAATGGACGGTGGCTAATACGTCAAATGTCAAATGTCAAACGTTTTTGACAGATGATGTTCAATTACGTTTAATAGGATCTTTTACGTGAATATTATTTAATTATGATTAAATTGTAGTAAGTAGTTGTGTTTGTAGTTTTATTCATATAAGTGTTACTAAAAACTCAAAATATCAACTCTTTTTGAAATGTTAATATGAAAATACACTTTTCGGCATCTTTTTCCCAAACACGGTGCTCCGAAAGATCTTATTTGTATAATTATATACTCATTGGTATTTATAAAACATGTTCTAAGTTATATTATTTTTTATTTGTATTATTTAAATTCAGAACCTAAATTTGGTATCGATCAAAGGGATATTTTGTCGAATAACATTTTTCCAGTTATAATTTCCCAGAATTTTTTGAAAAATAGATAGTAATATTTGAAGGTCCGGGGTTGAAAAGGTCCACCACCGATGTGTCAAAAATCAGTTGAGTTAAGCATTGTTTAACAACAATATTTGAAAGTAGAGGGAAAAAGATGTTAAACCAGCTATAACCTTGATTCTCATGACTTTGCTATTGGGAGATAAACTGTAATCTTTAAAAATCCATAATAAAAGTATCTTCTTCCGTTGGTAGTTTTTTAGCATTAGTTAAAAATGTAATTATTTTGTAAAACACCTTTGAAATTAAAATAAGACATTAAACCCGTTTGCCACCTGGCCGTTCCGAGTTACTCCGTCTATAGGGTAAAAAGTCTTAGATAACAAATTTTTGAAAGACATCATAAAAGCACATTTCTACAATGATAAAGTAATTGGCAGTTTTTCTGAACGTAGTCAGATAATTGTTCGTTTGATGTGTGTTATTTGTTGTGAAATAATTGTTTTGGTTTTTATGATATAATTAATATTTACTCAAAGTCACATTGGACCTTTGTGCCTCGCCCTGCTCTACATACATACTTTTTATTAAATTTACTTTAATTCGTCGAATGTTACTTAAAACTTTTCAAAAAGCAGGTCAACGAAGAAATACTTAATTCATTTTCTATCACTCCTCGCAGAAATTTGAAAATTTTGTATTATTTACAATTATACACAAAATTCATAATCCAAAAAGAATTAGAAAAACTTGAAACGTAATCAATAAGTCGAAAGACCAAAAAAGACTTGGATTGGATTATACCGTGTTATCTATAGAAAGTGTATAAAACTTGCACTTTGATTGTATTGACAAAATATAGACAAACTAATGGGGTTTATTGCTTTTTTAATACCTCATTGTATATAGCATTCAAACAACACATCCTTATACATACACTTGAAGTATTAATATTTTTGATTCTCTAGAAATTGTTTAGAATATACCTTACTTAGCGAAAGAACGTTTGCCGGGTCAGCTAGTATATATATACGTAGACAAACCTAGTCTCGAAACGTTTGTGAAAATTATTATTTAATAAATTAATGCAAGAAGAGTGTTGTTTGTTCATATTTCCAAATTAATATCTATTATCCACTCAGAATACATTTGTTATATATATGTATGTATATATATGGTACTAAATCAATCGTCAAAACAAATTGTCAAAAAATAATTAGTTTAAATGTTCCAATTATTTATCACAGTGTAGTGTATTTTTGTATAATTAATTTCTTTTTTCCACTGAATGACGGTCTCGATGAAGACCGAAACGTATGGATAAATGAAGTATTTTCAAAACTACTTTAGGTTTTTTACTTGGTGGTACTGCCCGATTCTAAATAACTCATCAAAATATAAATAATATATATATATATATATATATATATATATATATAATATGTATATATAAATTTTTATATATCTTCATCCCCAATTAACCTCCGAATCAAAAGCATCGAATAACAAGCGTTCATTCCGCCAATTCATTTGTCCTCATTAACGGTTTTCATTAATTAACGGGAAACTCGATAAATTAGCGGTCGCATTTCGTATTTTGCGATTTCCCGTCATTTGTGAATTCGTTGAGCTTTTTGCGCTTTTGTGAACAAAATTGTTCAGGAAAAATAGAAAATGCTGATGGCAGTAGTGGGTGACATCGAGCTAATTAACTGGGATGCAATGCGTTGTGGATGATGATTGTGATGGACTCTAATTAGGGATATGGGGATGATATGTAGAAAATATATAATATATTATATATATAATATATATATATTATATATTATATATTAGGGTGGTCCTTAAAATGGTCATTTTCGAATTTCCTTCTCCTAGGGGCTCAAATGGTTCCAATTTGATAAAAAAAAAAGTTCTCTAAAAGTTTTAGCTCTTAATATTAACTTTTAGATAGAGCGCAATTCAATCAAACTTCGTATGGAAAGAGCATGTAAAAAAATTTGAAAATTTAAAAAAATGTTTTAGGTATAACTTAGCGACAAATGAATGAGTTTTATTCATTCATATGTTCGCTAAATTACATTTGAAAAACATTTTTAAAATTTTTGAAAATTTTTTCATGCTATTTCCATACAAAACTTTGATTGAATTGCGCTCTATCTAAACGTTAATATTAAGAGCTAAAACTTTCGGAGAATTGTTTTTATCTATTTGGAACCATTGGGCCCCTGGGAGCAGGAAATTCGAAAATGACCATTTAAGGACCACCCTAATATATATATATATAGGGCCGGTCCTGACTTGCATGCGATGCATGCAAAAAATGCGGGCGCACGCCTTAGGGGGCGCCAAAACGAGATACGGAAATGAAATTTTCGATACAGTTTTTTTTTTCAATATAATTCAAGAAGCATATAATTTCTTTACATATTTCACTAATTTTTGAGCAATATTTATGAAGCAATGTTGGATATTTTAATGAAAAATCAAATTAAAATAATCTAACATAAAGCACCATGATTTGTTTAATAGAATAAATCGCAAAAAATCTCCAAAATAAATAAGTAAATTTTTCAAAAATATTATTTCAAGCAATAATAAACATACTGAAATGTTCGAATGTCCTAAAAAGTTTGGATTAAAAATAAGAATTTAGAAGTAGTTTGGTAGTGATTAAGAAGAACCCGCGAAAAATAAATTTAAAACTAGCTGTAAGTGGAATTCTGTCTTGAGGCTATTCGTGCCTTAAGGCAAATTGCTGGAACTTCCCGTACCGTAACGAAATGTTCGAGGACTTCTGAAAGTTTTCAAATAGATTATAATAAATATTGTAACATGGTCTAATATTTATAAGAATTATATAAACTGAATTACAGAGGTGAAATTATTTCCGTATCTTCAAAATGGCTGGGCCTGCCTTTGCCAAAAACTAATAAACACTTCTCCCAATCATTACTATTAAATGTTTTTAGATCATTCAAATCGGATACTCCATTCTCTCAAAAATTCGATTTCTATTTCTGCACTCTTTGCTCCGTATCTCCGAAACGGCGGGACCTGCCTTTGCCAAAAACTAATCAGCTCTCTTCCCAATCAATAGGAATCGAATGTTTTTTGAACCATTCAAATCGGTTGATCCGTGCGCCCTAAAACG
>NW_020536999.1:8943525-8957721 GCF_003426905.1 Ctenocephalides felis
TTTATTTAATATTGAAGGTAAATGGGGAAAACTAGCTATAGCTAATAGAGGGTTCGTATAATAACTTCATTTTTTGAAAATGCTATAAAAAAGCTACTAAATATTCTCCCAATTTTTTTTCATTTGCAAGTACAATTTTTCTGGTTAATAATGAAAAATGATTTCAATCAAATGGCTGCTTAGACTGGGCTAAAAAAAAGTTAGATTACGGGCCATTCATATACAATATCATATTAGAACAAAATTGTCTAATATGACAATAATTTTTACTTTCAAATACATTCTTTTTACCTCATAATTTTTAATTTTTTTTACTTTCAAATACATTTTTTATCACAAATTTGGCCTTAGCTCTAAAAAATTCTCAATTCTCAGGAGCCAATATGAAAAACTTTTCTCTCCAATATAAATCTAGTCTCAATTTCACTAAAAATCTAGTCGAACACTTGAAATCTAATTCCTCGTTACCTGCCCTGGGTAATTCGTTAATTATTAATAATAGTTGGACACTATTAAATCAATCATTTGAATTAAAATGTATAATAGATATTTAATTTTTTATGTAGTATATTGACCAAGATGTATATTATTTCAGGAGGAGCACCCATGGACATTTTTGCTGAAGAAGCTCCACCAAATGGTAAGTCTAAAATTCATTAATTACTAATAGTTACAACTTTGTCTTGTCGTTTAGATTCATGTGTATCTTTTATGTTGTTTCTAAAATTTATTGTAAATTTGTACTTGACTGTTGATTTTTTTCCATTACCTTACATTGTCGTTTAGATGTCACGGAAGCTCTGGGACATAATACACAAGAGTTTGTTCGTGTTATTATATATGCCCTGTTGTGTTTTGTGTCTTGTGTGTCTTGTCGATAATTTATGGAGTTATTAACCTTTTGAGGCACTTCCTTAACTACGGAATTTCTATACAGTTTTAAGTTTAAACTGAAAAATTTAACACTATTTCATTAATACCATTATCTATCTATTTCAATTGAAGGAAGCCAAACCCACACGATAATAATTCGGGCATCCTGTAGACAATTCGTCCATTGTACGATGTAAGGTTTCTTTAAAACATAATGTAATAAAAATAGTAATAACTTATCCTTTATTATTATAGTCCTCTGTTATTCGTATCCGATTTAGTTACAGAACACAATGTGTGTCTTGAGATGTTATATTTTACGCCACACAAGTAGAAGACATTGTCGCACTATTTTAAACCCGATGGGCAAAATGGAGAGCTAAATCCTTGAGCTTATAAATGAAGAGAACGGAATGTTCCTAAAGATATGTTTTTTTATTTTAAAAATGATATGATGATAATTAGAATCATTGAGTGTATCAGAGTATAGTCTAAGAGCCAGTGAACTATTTGACTAACCTGTTTTCACAAAGCCAGAAATTTTTTTAATGATATTTTATTATCAGCCCATTAAGAAAGTACAATTCTGGCAGTCATTCCGCGGTTGCGTCATCATCCCTTCAATTTGTGAAAATGTAAAAAAATTTTTTTTTATAACTTGCTCGCAAAAGGCTCAAATTTTTGAGGGTGTCTTCTTTTAACTGTTCAGAAAGCATATGTAAAAAGCCAGCCCATTCTGACGGTTGCAAGGGTCTGCCAGACGAGTACATAATAGTCACGACGCGCAAGGGTGTGGGCGCATTGCCATACATAATTGACTAATATCCTTGTATTTGAATAATTTATACGCAATTTTGAAGGTCATTTTGAAAACATCCGTTATACCAAACTTCAACTTTGTATCTCACCTTACGGCCGAGATATCATTGAAAATATGCCAAAGTGGCCCCTTTTTCAAACTCAATTTTTGGCGTAACCATAAAAGATATCGAAAAAAAAATTACGTGATTCTACTCACATTGGCTTAAACCACATAATGTATAGTAATATATGCTAAATAATCCTTTATTATTAGCTGAAAAGGATAAAATAATTTTTCAATTAATGTTTTCGGATAGTGCGTTTTGTTTAATTACCCTATTATTAGCGTTATTTAAAAGCTTATTGTTTTCTCTTTTAGTACTGCAAATATGGTTTAAATCAAATTTGTGGAACACATTGAAAAATTGAAGAGACCAGAACCAGTACACCCGCGCGTAACGCATCGCACATCCGACCGAACGAATTCTATGCGGGCTACTATTAGCGTTACGCGCGGGTGTACTGGTTCTGGTCTCTTCAATTTTCAATGTGTTCCACAAATTTGATTTAAACCATATTTGCAGTACTAAAAGAGAAAACAATAAGCTTTTAAATAACGCTAATAATAGGGTAATTAAACAAAACGCACTATCCGAAAACATTAATTGAAAATTATTTTATCCTTTTTAGCTAATAATAAAGGATTATTTAGCATATATTACTATACATTATGTGGTTTAAGCCAATGTGAGTAGAATCACGTAATTTTTTTTCGATATCTTTTATGGTTACGCCAAAAATTGAGTTTGAAAAAGGGGCCACTTTGGCATATTTTCAATGATATCTCGGCCGTAAGGTGAGAGATACAAAGTTGAAGTTTGTATGTATAACGGATGTTTTCAAAATGACCTTCAAAATTGCGTATAAATTATTCAAATACAAGGATATTAGTCAATTATGTATGGCAATGCGCCCACACCCTTGCGCGTCGTGACTATTATGTACTCGTCCGGCAGACCCTTGCAACCGTCAGAATGGGCTGGCTTTTTACATATGCTTTCTGAACAGTTAAAAGAAGACACCCTCAAAATTTAAGCCTTTTGCGAGCAAGTTATAAAAAAAAATTTTTTTACATTTTCACAAATTGAAGGGATGATGACGCAACCGCGGAATGACTGCCAGAATTGTACTTTCTTAATGGGCTGATAATAAAATATCATTAAAAAAATTTCTGGCTTTGTGAAAACAGGTTAGTCAAATAGTTCACTGGCTCTTCTACTAGTATGGAATACTTAAAATAATTGAGCTTATAAAAAAATGGAATATTCTCAAAAATTTTTTTAGCATATTATGATAGCATTTTTGCTATCTTATGATTTTGTTAAATTTGTATTAGATATTTTATAGAGATTTTTAATAATGTGTACACATTTTGTGTAAATTCTTTTGGGTTCCGTACCCAGATTTTTGATTTATATGGTTCAAACAAATGTCCTCGACATTTTCGACAGTATGGAATAACCGATTTGTATGATTAAAAAATCATTCGGTTCGTACTCGATCGCGAGGCGTTTTTGCAAAAGGCAATTTTGTCGTTTCGGAGGTATGGAGCGCAAAGGATGTAAAAACGGTTATGCAGTTTTTGAGAGAACGGATTATCCGATTAGATTGATTCAAAAAACTCCAAAGAAAAAAATTCATTGTTTGCCACGTAGTTCAGAAGTATCCATATTAGGACAAGCTAATAATAACAACTTGATATCGAGCAGTAGAGATTTTTTTGGGATAACAAAATATCATGTCATGACATATAGATATTTTTCTAAACAATATTTGGTAATATATTTTTTATACAGTTGGAAAAAGTTGATTCTGAATAAACACACTTTCACGTCTTGGGCAACCTGATATCAACCCCTAGTAATATACATTTTTTATTGAAACTATAGATTTGAATTATTGCAAGTGAAAATAATAAAAAAAAATTCTCACTATAGCAATTGGAAGCCAACCATTGAGTTGCCACGTAGTTGAGAAGTATCCAAATTATGACGAGCTAATAATAAGATAAGAGAGCAATATTCTAATCGATTATAATTCCAACATCTTAAAATTTGACATACGAATCATCTGTTTTTTAACTTCGCGTAAGGTAAGTTATAGTAATCGCGTAAGGTAAGTTATAGTAATCGCAAAAAAATCGAAATGACAATGTTTATATCATTTCAGAATATTGAATATTTTGGCATACCTTAGAAAAAGTGGATGTATGTGTGTGGATGTATGTGTGATACGAAATTTTCGTCGACGATTTCGAGAACACCGATCAACCGATTTGAATAATTCAAAAACATTCGATTCGTATTGATAAGGAGACGTGCTGATTAGTTTTTGGCGAAGGCAGGTCTAGCCGTTCCGAAGATACGGGGCAAAAAGTGCCAAAAATGGTATTTCAGTTTTTGAGATAACGGAGCGTCCGATTTAAATAATTCAAAAAACATTTTACTTGCATTGACGAAATGAAGAATCGGTCAAATTTTTATGAAAGCAGGTCTAGCCGTTCCGGAGATCTAGTGAAAAAAGTAAAAAAAAATGCCATTTTGCGGTAGAAAATGATCACTAGACATATGCACATCAAATTATCGGATATTTTATAGAGATTTTAACAATAATTATAAATGTTGTTTACATTCCTATGGGTTTCGTACCAGTGTTTATCCATTAGACGGCGACGCGTCGCTTACGCGCTTCGATATTTCGTCTCTATGCAGTTAAAGCAGTACGATTGCTTTGCTTTATCATAAAAAGCAAAGTTTTGTTAACAATTTATAGTTTCTCAAAAATGTAATTTTTTAGAGTATTTTTTTTTCAAATGTTAATCTTAATTTGCCTTAAGGCACGATGCCATGCGCCCCACTAGTTACTATAGAAATTGGAAGCTAGTAATAAGATAAGAGAGAAATATTCTAATCGATTATAATTCCAATGTCTTAAAATTTGCCAATCATGTTCAACAAATAATATTTTTTTTATCTTATAAAATTCGAATCTTGCCAAGAAAATAAGATTACTTTTACATAGAGGGTGAGATGTTCTGTAAGGGATGCAAAGAAAAACGCAGATGACTAGGAACGAGTACGAAGACCTAGGACGAGATATGCATCCGCGCAGCTTTTGAGCTTTTGAGCTTTTGTGCTTTTGTGCCTGCGTGCGTTTGTGCATGCATGCATTCATAAATGTATTGCACGTCTGTCTGTCTCACTACTGTATACTTATAGTCATTCTTTTATACATGTATGTATATTGTATATAGAGAAGAAAGCCATTCTTTTCCTCGGAAATTTCAGTCATTCCTGCTGAAAATGTTTCACAACTGGCGACTCGCAATTGTGCAACGTTTGATGACAACATACATGTATGCAAAAACGATGAAAACATATATAAAGGATACTTTATGTCGCTACCTGCCCTGGAAATTTGATTTTGAGAATTTCTAATTAATGATATCGAAATTATACTTGGATAAGCTTGTTCTGCTGACTTCAAGTAAGATAAGAGGCTAGATCAAAAGAAGGAAATATATATATATATATATTTATACTGGTCTAAATGTACCCAAATGTACATTATATATAGTACTAGTATATATATATATATATATATATATATATATATATATATATACTAGCTGACCCGGCAAACGTTGTTTTGCTAAGTAAGATATATATCTAAACAATTTCTAGACAATCAAAAATATTAATACTTTGAGTGTATAAGGATGTGTTGTTTGAATGCTATATATAACGAGGTATTATCAAAACAATAAACCCAAGTCTATTTTGGTCTTTCGACTTATTAAGATTACGTTTCAAGTTTTTCACATTCTTTTTGGATTCTGGATTTTGTGTCTAATTGTAAATAATACTACTGAGCTTATACAAAATTTTCAAATTTCTGCGAAGAGAGATAGAAAATAAATTAAGTATTTCTTCTTTGACCTGCTTTTTGAAAAGTTTCAAGTAACATTCGATGAATTGAAGTAAATTTAATGAAAAGTATATATGTAGAGCAGGGCGAGACACAAAGGTCCAATTTGACTTTGGACAAATATCAACTTTATTGTGAAAACCAAAACAATTATATCACAACAAATAACACATTTCAAACGAACAATTATCTGACAACGTTCAGTAAAACTGCCAGCTACTTCATCATTGTAGAAATGTGCTTTTTTGCTGTCTTTCAAAAAATTGTTATCTAGACCTTTTTACCCCAAAGACGGGGTAACTCGGAACGACCAGGTGGCAAACAGGTTTAATGTCTTATTTCAATTTCAAACGTGTTTTACAAAATAATGATATTTTTAACTAATGCTAAAAAACTATCAACGGAAGATATTACTTTTATTATAGATTTTCAAAGATTTTTGTTCATCTCCCGAAAGCAAAGTCATAAGAATCAAGGTTATAGCTGGTTATACATTTTTTCCTCTACTTTCAAATATTGTTGTTAAACAATGTTTAACTTTACTCGTTTTTGACACATCGATGGTGGACTTTTTAACCCCGGATCTTCATATATTACTATCTATTCTTCGATAAATTCTGGGAAATTATAACTGGAAAAATGTTATTCGACAAAATGTCCCTTTGATCGATAACAAATTTAGGTTCTGAATTTAAATAACATAATTAAAAAATAATATAACCTAGAAAATGTTTTATAAATACCAATGAGTATATAATTATACAAATGAGATCTGTTTTTCAGATTAACATTTCAAAAAAGTTGATAATTTGAGTAACACATGTGATCCGTTTGATAACGTTTTTTGTATATAAATGCAACTACGAAAAAAACTACTTACTACAATTTAATCATAATTAAATAATATTCACGTAAAACATCCTATTAAACGTAATTGAACATCATCTGTCAAAAACGTTTGACATTTGACGTATCAGCCACCGTCCATTGTTTCATTCAAATTACGCTACTACAAAAATGTTCAAATTAAAAATGTAAAGTTTCTACGTAATTTTGAAATAACATCTCATCTTTCCGACAATCTCTGGATTAGCACGAATTTTTCAAGACTAAGACTGGCCAAATCGGTTTAGCCGTTTTCGATCCATTTTTATATATGATATATATATATATATATATATATATATATATATGTATGATATATATATATATATATATATATATATAATAGTATCTATATATATAATAGTATATAATATTATTATCTTACGAATTCGATTGAAGTTAAGAGGCAATATTGATAGTGAATCGTTTTCGTTTTTAAGAAAGAATGGATAACAATTAATTAAATAGTTTCCAAAGTCAACAAAGGAATTTCTCTCCTTCTCCTGTCAGACCGAACTCACTTTATTATATATCCTTTGGCCGAAAAGGATACGATATACCACCGACAGTATATACACACATACAGTACATATATACATACATACATATAAACATGTATGTATATAGTTGAAAATTTTATCGAAATGCGTAAATCAATCTTTAATGTTTAAGTCGATTATCTGCACATACCAACAAATTTATGCAATTTAGCTTTATAAGAATCTTCGTCAATTTTTACACAAGTGGTGAAAATACACCATTAGTTTTTTTTAAGAATTTCGATTCTTAAACAATTCAAATACTAGCCGAATTCACTTATTTATTCTTTCTACCTAGTTTACTCCGCGCCATAAAATTTTTCTAATAAATACAAATCTATCAGTTCCTAAAGAATGCCAAACATTTCTCCAGAGGACGTTCCTTCGTCGTCTCCGTTTTCAGGAATCAAAATTGAAAATCAGGGATTTATCCATGTATAGGTACTAATACTAACAATAAGTCGTCGATACATATCCTGGGTTCGTCGAATGTATCGAACTATTATATAATATATAACAGAGAGAGAGTAGAGGAGGAATGTTGTCAAAGAAATTCTGGCGCGATTTGCGAAATCCAATAACACAGAAATCTGGACTACGTAGAAAGGGATGGATTTGGTAAACGTGGTAGTAGTAAATGCATGGATTTTGATTAACACTATTCCTACCGACATTTCTTGTTTACTATTCCTACCGCGACCGGTCAAATGACCGGTCATACAAAATCTATATTTTTCAGTATTGATGAAGTGTTAATGCTAGTTAAGAGTTTGTAAAAAATGCAAAGCAAATTTTCTTTTATTTTAGAATGCAAAATATATATTTTATTCTTTTATCCAATTTTTTACGATTTTTTTTCTTAGAGTGTATTTTCTGCACACGCATTTTTTACGTTCCTGGCTCATTTTGTTCGCCCTATCATCTTTCTAAAACATTATCTGGAATATTTTCGTTTAGGAAATATGTTTTATACTTGTACTTAGTTGATTTTTTTCTGAATTCTTGTTGGAACTATACGGCAAGTTAATTAGAATAGAAAATTCCTGCCTTGTACATCGTCTTCCCGTAATTTCTTTATGTGAAAACAATGGATTTATCCTAAATAAATACAAAATAATGTAAATTCTTGATAAATTCTCTCTAAAATTCATATTTTACGGAATGATTTTTGACTAATTTATGAATGACATCTACACCAAACACGACGCTAATTCCAATTGAATTGACTCCCGTATTAGTGTAATTTGTTCAACATATGTGTATGTAAGTGAAAATTATAATCTTCTTTCTTAGCTTTCAAAATTGTATATATTATTTGAGTCCTTGATTTTTATTTCTACCAGTATTTGTAGCTGTTATATTGCTTCAATTGTACCTACCATCACAGTTTTTTTACTAAAAGTTTAGCTATAAGTAGGATTGTATAAACGTTTAAATTTTTTACATCGTACTAGCGATTTTGATAATACGGTTTCATTAGTTATAAATCTTCAAAGAAATTCTCAGTTTTCTACGTATACTGGATGGTTATCAAATTTTTACACCCCATTTGTGCGATTTGCTGGGCATAATTATATTTACATCATATATTGAGCAGTCACTAAAATTTTATACTATGTTTTCCTGAATATTATTGAACATGTGTTGAATAATTTTATACTATGTTTTCCTGAATATTATTGAACATGTGTTGAATAATTTTACACCTTACCATTATTGAAAATGTATGTTTGTCGATAGTAATACGTAATCTTTTACAACAATTTTGATTGCTGTCAATGTAGTTGAACCAACCTTTGGATTCAAAACAAAACCTATCAATTTGTTATTTGGATTCCTTCGTAAAAATCTGTCTACACATAGTTATTGAGCAAAAATGAGAAAACCCACTTTTTATACCGTAGAAGTGCAATATTTATAAGCCTTGCATCATATGCGCAGCGTGCATACAGAATTGGAAAAAATGCATATAAATTTGCAGAATGCAGTTTTTACCACTCTAAATTCTTCTGAGTTTACATTTTCTTGTAAGTTTGATCATATTCTTAACAATTACTACAAAAAATTCCGTCCGATCATCGTCTTTCGTACTACCGGTCAAATGACCGGTCGCGGTAGGTAAGACAGGATACAATTTTTTTTCCAAAAATAAAATTTGAAAAAACAAATTTACTTTGAAAAATGTATTATACTCACATATTAGGAAAAGTCATAAAGTTTGATGACGATTCAATTACGTTTGATATGAAAAATACTAATCGAAAAATCAAAAACGGTCATTTGACCGGTCCCGGTAGGAATAGTGTTAATATTGTACATTGATCATGTCACGCAGAATTTTTAAAATACTTTTAATTGTCGTCGTAATTTAATCGTCCTCCCCGAACTACAACACTAGACACAAACTTATTAAGGCGCGTACATATAAATTAGGCAGCTCTTTCAATACGATCGACGGTCTAGGTATTCAGTTTATGAATAAACTTCCACTCAACATTCGAAACTTAGACAGCAAAAAATTTCATACTTCCCTAGTTAAACTTTTTAAAGAATTAGCTTTTTATGATATTACTGAATTTTCTCAATTTGATTTCAATAAATATTTTCTTGCTTAATCCTTATCCTGTATCTGTGTAGTCTGACCATTTGATCGCCTGTACAACCATGTTTTTTATTGCAATTTTATTAATTTAACATTTTTACGGTTTTAAATGAGTATAACTTTCAACCTTGTGCAAGAATTTTGAGCTCGATTGGTGGTCAAATAGACTTTAATATGATGAACTTTGTATTTAATGTTCGAATGCTTTTTTTCAGCTCTTTTTTTTCAGAAGCGATTCGTGCATCTACTATGATTATTATAAAATTTCTATTCTTTTAATATTAACTATGAATAAGCTTGACAAGAGCCTGAAATAGTATCTATTATTATTGATTACGGCTTGCTTATGAATAAATAAATAAATAAATACAACAAGGGTTGTCATTCAAAGAGAGATCGAGGGTGTTCTGTTTATTGAAGTAAAGCTTCTAAAGCGACTTCAACAGGGTTGAATTAAATATTTAGCGTTATCACGAAGGAATTATGAAAGTAATAATATTGATACATTTATTTAATAATTTAGTAATATATGTAATATTACTTTCAGTTATAATTTTTATCAATTTTTTAGCATATTTGTTACAATTTGTATGTATATATAAAAATGAATCGCAAAAAGTGTTGGTAAGCGCATAACTCAACAACGCCTGAACCAATTTGGCCAATTATTTTTTTAAAATGTTTGTTGAAGCCCAAGGATAATTCTTATGGCGAGACAAAATCGAATAATTGCCGGGAAAACCTTAAAAACAGCCTTTTTCTTTTTCACATACAAACGTTTTCTAACTAAAACGTAGAATCAATTTGAGCTTTATTGCTATTATAAAAAGTTCATATTAAATTACAAGCACTCACTGTGTACTCCTCCTAAACGATTATTCGGATTTTGATAAATCTTTCTGAAGTTTGTTAAGGAAATTTTCTAGGATGTATGTGATTATAAAGTACTGGCATTATAAATATTATTATAAATAGTGCCATGTGATTTTTTTTTGGAGGATAAATTTTCTTTCCTCTTTTTTTATCACACTAATATGAATTTTTTTTTTCATATTCAGAAATAATTATTGTTTGCAAAATCATATCCAATGATGGATAATATACCTACGGGTAAAAAATCATGTTAAAAAATGTAATGTACATTATCTTACATTTATCGAAATATATATGTTTTGTACAATATTGTAGAAATAAATGAAAAAACCGCAAAAAAACAGCATGTCATTATTTGCATTGAAAACAAATGAAAACTATCATCTGCCAAAAATTTCAATTTACTCATGAACATAGACAATATTAGAATACGTAAAATAAATTTATGATTATGAATAAGAAAAATGAAATGTCTACATTATTATTGCCGGAAAGCAGCTGAGATGTGCCAGAAATTAAAATAACATAAAATACACAATATGATGGCAGATTGAATGATACACATATGAATAGGATATGACAAATTAATTCACTTAAAATATGAAATTAAGTATAAATTAGGGCCGGTCCGCCTTAGGGGGCGCCAACACAAGATTTGGATATTAAATTTTCAATATAGTTTTTTTTTTCAATATATAATTTTTTTGCATCTTTTACTAATCTTTCCACAATATTTTTAAAATTCGTAAAAATTCCACTTTATAACAACAAATGGGAAAGTAAAGATGAATACATACGATTCTCGGCCCTCACGATATTGATTAGGAGAAGTTTAAGTTGCAATTTTGTATATCTTAAATAATAAAAAATTAAATTAATTTAATTCAACATGAAGTACCAGTTATGGTTATGTTATATCATTTAAAAGACTTCAAATTCCAATATAGTGTGGGATTCGAGGCTCATCATTTTATTTAAAGTAGTTCTACATTTAACATCGCTCATATTATTAATGTATATGCTTATATGCATTTTGGCGTGAAGAATAATTTAAGAAACAATAATTATTATTTTTAGGTAAACGGTAAATATTAGTATATTATATTAAAAAATTGTAGACATGGGTACAGGACAACGTCTGTCGGGTCATCTAGTAATCTTATAAATATAAAGTTTCAATCTCAACTCCTTTGACCACTCTTCAGTTAACACCTGTCCATCGAGATCACGTCCTGAGATTCGTTCTTTTTTTCCTCTCCGGTTCGTGAAAGACCGTTTAGAAGAAGAATTCCACCGACTTTTTTCTGTCTGGTTTATTTTTAATTTTGTTTTCGTATTCCTTTAACCGCTTGCTTGTGCTTTATTTTAATTTCAACAAAAAAAGAATGAGAAAAATCTATATGTATTTTTTTGAAACCGTACTATAGGTGGTATGAGATAATGACTCGGCAGATGTAACCGATGAAATATATATATATATATATATATATATATATGTATATGTATATAATCCTTTTTGTCATTGGTTTTAATTAAACAATGAAAATCGTTCAAATTATTTAACAAAATCGGAAATTCCTCATAATAGTAAAATCATTTGATTCGCGAACAAAAAAAATGTGGGACCATAGTTAAATTCCATCGAGCCGTATTGAGCTTTGGAATTAATGTAACCGCATTACTATCATTGTTTTTAGTGAATTATTAACTCGGATTCATTAAACAGTTGTGGTGAAGGAAACAAAATTGAGGGGCTACAATGGAAAACTTCTACTAAGATTCCAAAGAACTCTTTTATATTAAGGTCTATAATTATATTAAGGTCTGAAAAACTATGTAACGCTTCGCTTTACCCTATATATTAACATTTTCTTATATAATTAATTGAATAAAATTTTATAATTGAATATAAATGTATCTAATTTGGAACGAATTGAATGCAAAAAGTTTTATGATCGAATAATGAATTAAATTTGAAAGAAGAAAAAAAGCAAATTTGCATAATTGCTCGCTCTTAGTATTGAGAATTTAATTGGAACTAATTTACTGGAACTTTCAACCAAATTTTAAAATTTTAATTATTAAATATTTAACCAATAATAAAAATTGATCAATAAATAATTAATACCAACTTGTTTTAAATAATTTTAAATAATTATTATAAATACTGTAGATATTATCAGTTGCATTTTATAGATCTAACATAAGTGCTTATATTTGGGCACAACCTTTATATTTGTTTGCAATATACATAAATAAACAAAACCTAATCGAGTCGAACTCGAAAAATACATCAAATGAATAACATTTCCAATTTGAATTAATAAGTTGAAATTATTTATACCAAATATTTTTAAAAATTTAGTAATTTCTAAAATTTTGAGAATTTTTAGAATAACTTTGTTTAGAAAATGTTTTTCTTTAAATTTTGAAAATTTTAGAATTTTATTATAATTTTGATCTCTCCAAACTGCTATTCTTTTACACTTTTTGCTTTATAACTCCGAAATAGCTGAACCTGCCTTTGTCAAAAACTAATCAGCACGTCCATCAATACGAATCGAATGCTTTTTGAATCATTCAAATCGGTTGATCCGTGCTTTTTGAATCATTGAAATCGGTTCCAAATCGTCGACAAAAATTTGTATCCGCACACTCACGCACACACACACATACACACATACACAATACACACACATACATCAATTTTTTCTAAGGTATGCCAAAATGTTCAGAAACTCTTGAAACGTAAAGATATGCAAAAAATTCCATTTTCAATTTATTTACGATTACTATAAATAATCCTACGGGATGTTAAAAAACTAAAAGGAAAAAATTGAAAAAATAAGTTTTGAAACTAAAACTGTTCTTTAATTTTCAAAGAGTCAAAATCTGAAAGTCAAAAATAATTTATTTATTTGTAATTGAAATGAAGAAGAAGGTCGAAAAATTAGTTTACATCCTCAAAAATTGAAGAAAGAAAATGTCAAAATTGAATAATGAATCTTCTTATATTAGTAATTGTATATAAATTTAAATTTCCGGATGAGTAGTCATCATTAAGGCCAAGTCTATTTATTTCCTGGTGAAGGATAAATTTATTTTAGTAAAAAAAATTAAATTAAATTGAAGAAACAAAATTGCAAAAGTCATACACCTGGTCGAAGTTATTTTTGATTTCACATCTTTAGAATTTTAATTTTTAAGGAATTGAAAGAACAAAGTTTCAAAGTAAAATCTCCAATTATTTCTAAAATAATTTAAGACAAAATAAAAATATCATGCAAGAAAGTTCAAAAAGTCATTTCCAAATGAATTTAATGTAATATTATTACTTCTATTTTTTAAACAACAATTTAATTAGAGCAAAGTAACCAAAAAATATCATTTTTCTCTGAGGTTTTCTTAGTTAATTAGGTCTGGAACCTTTTCCATGTAAGCCTTTTGTGACCGTTTAAAACTAATTATTTACTTTCAATGATATTTTAATTCTAATGAATGTATTATTGAAAATTTATCGAATGGCACATCATAAATTCGTGTGCCCTGCTGTTTAAAACACGAAAATCATCATCGAATACTAAGTTTATGTGTATTTTAATTATAAAACCAGACAGAATATGCGTTTAGGGGAAA
>NW_020536999.1:8958721-9000528 GCF_003426905.1 Ctenocephalides felis
TTCAACTGTTTCGGAGATATGAAGTAAAGAGTGCAGAAAATAGAAATCGAGTTTTTGAGAGAACGGAGCATCCGATTTGAATGATTCATGGGAGAAGTGGTGTTTAGTTTTTGGCAAAGGCAGGTCTAGCTATTTCGAAGATACAGAGCTAAATGTATAAAAAATGGCAGTATTTGGGAGAACTAAGAAACCGATTTGAATGATTCAAAAAACTTTCTGCTTGTGTTGACAAAACAATTGCTTTTGAAAAATAAAATTATTTCATTTTTTTGTTCTGATTTTTTTTGTATATCGAAAATAATTCAGATTTTAATTTTAATTCTGACTAAAGCTCATTTATATTCAAATCAATAATTTTAACTTTGTAATTTAGTGTTTATAGTCATTATAAATATTAAACAATGTTACAATATTTATAATAATCTATTTGAAAATATTTGATATTCCTCGAACATTTCATTACGGTACGGGAAGTTCCAGCAATTTGCCTTAAGGCACGATGCCATTCACCACTAGAAAAATTTTTACATGGGCCATCTTAACTTTATTAGATAATTTAGTGTAAAAATGTATCATATAATTTTTTTTAAATTTCATGAAAAACACGTTTTTGTATCACACTTTACATTCGAACTTTTTTTCTTCTATCAAATTACTTATGTCAAACATATTACGTCTGACATGGCAATTAACGTGTTAAAATTATACAATATTTTTGTAATAACAAACTAACAAAATGAACTGTATTGATAAAATTGTTATTTTTCTATATTTATTGTAAAGTTTTTTGCAAAATGAAAATTTTTGTACCAAATATCCCAAAAATTATATGAAAACAAACTGCTAAAACTAATAAGAGTTATAGATTTTTTACCTAATATTAATTTATTTAAAATTTGGTGTTTATCAAAAAAAAAATGAAGAAAAATGTTTGAAATTTAGAAAAAAAAATCTAAATTTTAATGAAATATGCATACTACTTTAAATATATATATTTTTTAAATTCAAAAATGTATAAATTTTGATGCCAGAGTTTTATATAATTTTTGTTTATATTTTACTTTATTCTACAATCTGTGAAAATAGTTAAATGGTGACAAAAACTAATTTCATTATGGAGTTCCAATTTAGCAAAAAGACCCACTTGGTTATTTTTTCTTATCTATTAGTAAAATGAAATTTATTTCGAATTAAAAAAATACATAATTTAATTACTACTTGATTTTTTGCTGAATAATTTTAATATACATTAAAATTGCTATAAAACTATTTTAACAAAAAAAAAACAAATAGTAATCAAACAATAGACCTATACATTACTGAACAAAATGGAATTATCACTTGATAGTTAATATTTTGTAGGTAATAAAGCAACTAAGCTGGTATATTTTAAAGTTTTGTAAATTGCTATATAAATTCTTGTTAAAAATAAATTTTTTTTTTAATTTCTATAATCAAAACGAAAATTTCATGCTTTTATGCCAAATACTCATTTTTAGCTACCAAAAGTCAATTTTGGCACTATTTTCGACACCAGCCTTTTCCACAAAAAATACATTTTACACATAAATAAAACAAATTGAATTTAAATCATTCAAAAGCAAAAAAAATGTATCCAAACATACATACATTTCTCTGCGACCCAAACAAAAATCAAAAGTCTTGCACCAATTTAGATAATTATTTAACTAAATTAGTAATTAATTAACTAGTTCGTCCCTGTCATCAACGAAATGTAGAATTTCATCTGGTTCTGTTAAAGTTAAACTGTGCAAAGGCAATTATTCGAGTTTATTTGCATCATGTAGAACAACATTTTCTGTTTAACCAGTTTTCTGTGCAAACTAAAGAGAGAATATTATAATTTATGGACGAGAGAGAACATTTACACTATTTCTGACAACTTGGATATCTTAATAAAAACGAATTTATTAACTATATAATAATATATACTGGCACTTATATATCTGTGTGTAATAATTTATTTCTAAAGATTTAAATTTTTCTTACACCTTTAAAATGTGTCCTTTTTCCTTCAATGGTTATCAGATACAGAATAATTCGCCCAAAGGCCTTTTATCAGCTCAGTACAAGGGAATGCAGTTATAATTCAAATATATTATTTTATTATTCAAATTAATTCAGTAGCGGCCCACAAAAATTATTAATATTCATCTTTTTTGGCTTATTATCTACACTTTGTTTTTGTTCGTCTCCTTTTGCTGCGAATTCCGAGATAATTAAGATAAGATAAGATTAGAGATAAAATGTACTTAAGGATGTTTTAAGATAATCTTATTATTAGGGGAATGAATTATAATAAATTATAATAATATGATGGACATTGTGGCGGTGTATGAATTTACAAGATACAACTCAGATTTAGCAGTTTATATGAAGATGATCTCTTCTGTTTGATTCAACAGCAATTTGTCCAAGAATAGGTGTTGCATTATAAATTTATTTATCAATATTCATTATCATTTTCAATATATTCTCGTTGTTGTGACATCTAATTTGTTTACGCATAAAATGTCGTAATCTTTGCAATTTTTCTCAATTTATTCAACGACTATCGTGTATCTATCGAATTGACAGCTAATAATCTCAATTATCGATAAATCGATACGGGCACCTGCTGATTCTAGCAAATGGTTATGTAAGAACAGGGTCGGAATAAAGTAAAAATGGAGATCTAAGTATAAAAGTTGAAAAAGCTCGTAAAATAAATCAGTTGTCCACGAATGTCGATTTTTTGTAGATTCTTTGCTGTCGATACTAAGTACTTTTGGAATCACTATATCCTAAAAAGTATCGATTATAGAGGGTGTCCCAGAATTCAACGTCAAGCCGAAATGCGGAGACAGTCTTATATAAAAGAAGTATAAATAGATTGCAAAATCAGCGACTTTGCCTCAATTAACTCAATTTTAATTATTTTCCCACTCCATAGAGGTCGCCACCAACTGTAGCACGAAAATCTACTCTTAGGTTCAATTTTTAGAAAAAATTTAAATAAATATATAATATAGAAAAGATAAACCTGATTAAATTGAATAAATGAAATGAAAACAAAATATACGTGTTTAAAATATATTTTTAAACTAAATCACAAATATATAAAAAAAAAATTAAACTTTTAAAGTACGTATATTATAATAAGAAACTGTGAATTTCGGTACAGTAGACCCTCTGTTGAGTGCGCAAAATACTAAAACAGGGTAGGACACTTATTCTCAGTGTTTTCCCTTCATGTATTATACAGAGTGTCCCAGAACTCAACGTCAATCCGAAACGCGGTGATAGTAACTAGCATTTGCATAAATCGTGTTATTCTTAGGTTTTTATTTTTTACTCGAATTATTTTGTTATAAAACTATAAAACATTTTGACATTTTACAATCCTGATTGAATGTGCGATCTTTTGATAGAACTTGGCAACATGTTTTAGAACATTTTTTTTTAAAAGGAGAGCCTTCCAAAATCGATGAGTTTTGTAAATTTTAAATTTGTAGTTTAACAAAAAGTCTTCATTCTAGAAAACTTGAAATAACTGTCATTATTTCTGACTGTGGACCCAGAAATGTTATTTACAATTACGGTTCTTAATTTTAAATGAACAAAATTAATAAAAAATTACGACAATAACCAAAAAATTGTCACAGTTTAACAAAAGCTCTGGGAAGTACTTAAAAGCTCCTAATTTTCAAACTACATGAGAATAAGTTTTTTTCAATTTTTTTTTTCATGATAGTTGCCATAAATACTGTTATCCCGTTTGGGCTTGACGTTGAGTTCTGGGACACCCTGTATACCAATTATTTCACATATATAATAGTCAGCTGTCAGAAATACATAGTTTACAGTTAAAAATTTTCGACGTTGAGTTCTGGGACACCCTGCATACCAATTATTTTACATACATTAAGTTTCTGCCAGAAATCAACAGTTTCACACTAAACTGTTCACAGTTAAAAATTTTCGACGTTGAGTTCTGGTACACCCTGTATACCAATTATTTTATATACATTAATGTTCTACCAGAAATCAATAGTTTGACTGTTTACACTTAAGAATTTTTGACGTTGAGTTCTGGGACATCCTGTATATCAGTTAGTTTATAAACATTATTTTTTTACCAGAAATCAATAGCTTCACACTAAACTGTTTATAGTCAAAAATTTTCGACGTTGAGTTCTGGGACACACTGTATACCAATTATTTTATATAAATAAATTTTCTACCAGAAATCAATAGTTTCACACTAAACTGTTTACAGTTACAAATTTCCCGAATTACCCTAAAAAAATAAATTTTTATACGCATCTGTAATATTTTAAAGAAATATTTTAATTCTCATTAATTTTCTAAATACGGCCCTGTACTATTTAACATAAGCTTATCTAACATTTGTCCAATAACTAAAGTTAATGCCTTTTTCATTACGCACTATTTAACTACATCGACTTGGAAAGTTTTCCTTATGCTGTGACAAGTTTAATGGACACCCATAATACTGATAATGCAAAAACCACAAAAATTAATTTAAATATTCTAAAAGAACAATTTTAACTTTCTTTTGCAATTGCTGAATTGGGAAGCAGACTTAGGGTAATGGCTAAGGTCGTGAGCTAGCAAATCTCAAATTTAGCCAGCTTGATATCAAGCAGTATGATATGAGAAATACGTAGGCTAATGACTGAGGACTTAGACTAGCGAATCCCAACTTTGTTCAGCTTGATATCAAGCAGTATGTTATGAGAAATACTTAGGACGTAGGCTGACTAATCCTACCTTTGGCGAGCTAGATATCAAGCAGTATGATATGAGATTTTCACTTGACGCTATAGATACTAAATATATCTTCAAGTGAAAATAAATGGCATTTTGTGGATATTGATGCATATCTATCTATTATAATCTATGGGTAAAAATGAGAGTGGTAAATAGCTGGAGTTGGCTTGGCGAAAAATATCTAGGTTCGAAAATATTCACCAGAAACAGTTTTTAGAAGACGTGGTGTTATGTAAAAAAAATTTACACAAATAACCTCCTGAATTGGAGTTGCGTTCACTAATATCGTCCAACTGTTTGTAGAGATTTTAAGAATCATCTAAGTAGATCTAGACGTTTTGCCAAAATCTGGTTAATTTAAATGTACTCAAATCCAGTTTTCAAACGCGAATAAACCTGTTTCAAGAGCAATTTTTATTTTTGGGAATCCATACTTCAGTTGACCTATTTTAAAATCAATTTTTACTTTTGGTCTTACAAGCGTGGGGATTTTTTTGACCATGATAAAAAATACTCATATTTCAATAACAACAAAATTATTACCTACTTTAACACCAACTTGAGATTAAATTTATAAATATCCAAATTTTTACCATCATCATCAATTCGCGTTGATAATTTTCATTACAAATTATATCCAGAAGTTCTACCTCGTCTTTGCCCAAACATATCATTAAATCTTCTTCGAATTGGACGCATGTTTTACATGCAATAAATTATTATAAATAAATAAAAATATAAAAAATTCGTGTCCAAAAATTGAGACGAATTCCATTTTTGGTGAAGACGGAGGCGACGAATTTTCTTGCACTTTATGAATATTTATGCGAGATAAAGGAGAAGTCATTGAAGCAAAATCTGAGGATCGTAGAAAGTCTAAATAAGCTTGAAGAATAAATTTATTTATTTCTTTAGACAATATTGTTTCTATACAATCACTTCATCATCATATTATTAATTTCCCACAACTTATTCATTTCTCGATTATGAATAATTTTATTAACGAGGCGCCATTTATCACAAAGTTGCCCAACGACTTGGTTTTAAGAAAAAAAATGCTAAACCTTTCTTGGCGTGAAATGAAGGAGAGATCGCGTATTTAATTTAATCACATTTAATGAGAGAGGCGATAAATCATACGAGCGATTGTTGTTAAGTGTTGCCCGATGTTGGCACCTATTAATTTGCACCTTGATGATAATGGACATAGGGAAAAGTTACACCATAGTACAAATCTTGATTTAATGAAAAATGTCTGAATCAGAAAAATATTTTACCTGTTCCTTGAAAATAAAAATAAATTACACATTTGTGCCGATTACTGAATGTAAGTTTATTGATCAGAAATTATTTCTATATTATTCGTAGTTTCTATAAATCTTTGAAGTTATTAAAATGAAAAATATTTTTAGGCAAGACAGATATTACAGTTATTTAAAAAATGAGATTATATCGCCAGCGCAAAAGTGAAAAAAATACAAGCAATCAATGAATGTATGTTAATTTTAATTACATGAAGTTCTTCAAACACAATTATTACATGATGAATGAAGTTGCGAAAACAATATTTGTTTAGGCGTGTGAACAAATATTATAAAATTTATCAATCAGCAATTATTTCATTTGTCTTATGAAGGTTCATTTCTGAATGCTAATTACAATGACAAACCGATCATGTCATATTTGAAGTATGACTTTAATTACATCATTGTTTTTAAATATTATTCATATTTTTAAGACTGTTATAAATATATAATTTATGATTTATCATTATATAAATGTCCTTTTACCATTATATAAATGGCACTCCTTTTTTCAATTTGAATTTTTGATGATTTTGAGTTTTTTTCAATGTTTTGAAAATTTTTTAAGATTTCGGAATTCTTTCCAATTTTTGGAAAAATCGATTTTATTTAATTTTTGAAAATTTGGAAATTTTCGAAAATACTAGAATTTTTTGAAAATTTCGAAAAACAAAACAAGAACAGGATTCTCAAAAAGATTCTTTCAAAAATTTTGTCGATTCTTTTAAAACGCATAAAAATTACCTAAAAATCGATTTCTTTAAATTTTTAAGAAATTAGAAATTTTTGAAAATATTCGATTTTTTTTAAAGAAATTCGAAATATTCTATAATTTTTGTAAGAATCTATTAATTTTTGAATTTTGACATTTTTTATAATTCACCAAAATTTTGATGTTTTTTGAAAGTTATGAAAAATTTCGAAAATTTGAGTTTTTTTTCGATTTCTTTTAAATATGGAAATTTTCTGTAAAGCACTTTTTGCACACCGTCCATACAAGCAAAGGTTTTTTGAATTATTCTAATCGGATGATCCGTTCTCTCAAAAACTGCATGACCATTTTTACACCCTTTGCGCTCCATACCTCCAAAACCGTTAGACCTACCGTTTGCAAAAACGCTTTGTGATCGAGTACGAACCAAATTGTTTTTCAATCATACAAATCGGTTATTCCATACTGTCGAAACCCATTTGCTTGAACTATATAAATGAACTTCAAAAATAAAAATCTTGGTACAGAATCCCAAAAAATTGACACAAAATCATTAAAATCTCTACAAAATAACTGATAGTTTGATGTGCATATGTCTAATGAACATTTTTGAAATTATCGACAAAAAATTGTATCCGCACGCACACACACACACTTACATCTATTTTTTTATGGTACGCCAAAATGTTCAGAAACCTTTGAAACGTAAAAATATATAAAAAAAAAATTCTATTTTTTATTAATAATAATAAAAATCATACACAACTAACAAAGTTGGATCATGATCACTAAATCCAATTTACCATTTATTGAAAACCACAAAAACTACATTTTTATAAAAAAAAATTTTATTTATCTTCTTCCTCTGGCTCTTGCCAAACGATTCGATTTTCGTAAAACTCGATAACCATACGTGGGTAAATCTTATTGACATCTTTGGCAGGCACCAGATCTGCATCTATGGAATTTGCCCATTTTATCAGAAATTTCAATTCGCCATGGGAATTTGTAATTCCTAGGATTTTCTCGGGTTGAAGACCTCTGGCTAATCCTACTGGCCCTTCGGGGTAATCCACACTGGGGAAAAGGATTGAGGAAATTTAGGATAAGGTAATGGACAAAATGTACTGTCAGTAGGTAAAATTTTAACTAATTAAAATTTAGTTAATTTTTATACGAATGTGCGAGTAAAGAAGGTTTACAGGCACTATCATTTTACTCTCTTATCTTTTATGGACATTATCTAATATCGTCTGTCAACATTATAGATTATTAAATCTAAACAACTTCGCGCGAGCTAATTTTCTGGTTGTTTATATTTGTGTATTTCTTATTAGTGCAGTAAACGGAGAAGAAAAAAGAGTATAACCTCTGAAATTTTTTACTGTGCTCCGAATCGAATGAAATTTTGGAATTAGGTTCATCTTACCCTCAAGTTCAAAAGTGAAAACAATTCGGGTTGCGCCATAACATGACACCCCTTCTCAATTGTGTAATCACATTTTTTCAAAATAACGATAGAAGAACTGAACGGAAATCGATAGAAGAACTAATTATCAGAAAAAATGGTGGCTCTTTTATAGTTTTTAAAAAAACTAATACTTTTCAAGTTACTGGCCACTAAAGATTCATATATTTTTTGCGTTTTTCTTCGTTTTTTTGCAAATATCTCCTAAAATATGCATTTTAACGAAAATCATGTAATGAACTGAGAATAATGTCAATAAAAATCTTAATAAATCGGTATTACATAAAGTGTTCTAGGAAAAATATTAAGCAAGATTTGAAAGAGCAAAGTCGGTTTTAATTTCGAGGTTTTATATTTTATGCATTTCGGTGAAATTGGGTTTTATGGTGCTCAACATGAGCTTTAAAATGAGTGCTGTTACAAGTTTTTTGCGTGTAAAATGAGTGAGCTATCATGCAAATAAGAAGCATATACGATGTTTTTTTTCTAAATCATCACTATAAAACCCAATTTCACCGAAATGCATAAAATGTAAAACCTCGAAATAAAAAACGACTTTGCTCTTTCAAATCTTGCTTAATATTTTCCCTAGAACACTTTATGTAATGCTTTATGTTACATAAGGCATATATATTTAAACAAAATTTATACTTATTAAAATATCTATAAAATATCTGAAAATTTGATGTGCATATGCTAATGATCACTTTTGTCCGTCAAATATTGCTTTTTCAAATTCTTTTATTGAAACCGCTAAACCTGCCTCCCACAAATTTAAGCACTTATTTATTCCGTCAATATATGTAAATTTTTTTGAATGATATTGAACGTTTCTTTTCTCAAAAACTGAATTATAATTTTTGGCATTTTGGCCCGTATCTTCAAAACAGTTGGACCTGCCTTGGCCAATAACTAATCAGCACGTCTCCTTATCAATAGGAATTGAATCATTTAAACCGGTTGATCCGTGTTCTCGAAATCGACTTGAATAATTAATAAAATATTAGATTTGTATTGATGGGAGCACAGGCAGTTTCAAAAAATGGTAATTGAGTTTCGATATTTCTTCTCTGAAACAGCTACGCAGCTTGATTGCTTTGCAAAAAGTTCATAATTTTCAAAAAATTTCAAAATACGAAAAATGTGATTTAAAAGTCATTTTTTTCATTTTTTAAAAAATTTCAAAGCTGTTTATAAAATGTAATTTTCAGTACGTGAAGTTTCAGTAATTTGTCTTAAGGCACGCAATGCCATGCGTCACTAGTCTACAAGTTCGTCATTTTAAGAGGGCTCGAGAACTGAAGAACATATTTTTCTTAAACTTTCAGCTTGTTTACGGATCTTTATATTAGCCAAATTGCCAAATTTGATAACTTATTATCCAATTTGATCATTTACGTTTGGAGAGGGAGGCAAGGCAAAATAATAAACTTTAATAATCGGTTATTTCAACCTAAATTTTGCATTGCAATCGAATTATGTTTTGTTAATTATATTTCTTGAAATTAAAGTTGAAAAAAAGTTAATTATATTGTATAGAATTTTTTTCTCACTATTCAAATTATGCCGCCCCAAAAATTGCCGCCCTGGGGCAGTAGCCCCGTTTGCCCCTACTGTAAATCCAGCACTGGGTAAGATGAACCTAATTCCAAAATTTCATTCAATTTGGAGCACAGTAAAAAAATTCAGAGGTTATACCCTTTTTTCCTCTCCGTTTACTGAACTAAATGTAATAACCTAAGAACTAACCTAAAAAATATGTTCACCTGTCATTTACGTCTTCACTACTAGTTGATACATCCAATTGCTCCTCATAATCCTGAATCAATTGTTCATTATAAATCAAGGATCTCGTCAACCAGCAAGTTGTACCATCTTTCCATTCCACCAAAAATTCACCATCATCAAATTCGTGATTTCTCTTATCCAAAATCCTTAAAGGAACATTTTCGCAAACAGATTTATCAACAGAGGATTTCTTGGATTTTAGGATATTTGGTGGATTCATTGTATTTCTGGGAGAACTTCTACGATTTGTGCTCATTTCGGTACAAAATTTTTCGGCACGAATATATTTTGTTCAGATGTTTATTTATTTTTTGACGTTTGCTCTAATGTGTGTGAAGTTGGCCGCGGTACTTTGTTTGACAAAATTATTTAAATATCTTTGTGATTTTAGATTATTTTAGTAAACTAGTTCGTATTGGTATTTTGCCTTGAGGCAAGTTACATGAACTTTCCGATTTGTGTAATAATCGACTCAATTCATGATAGATAAATTAATTCATGAGTAGTTAAAAGTATTCGAAGTGAATTTATTACACATTATTGAAAATCGAACACGTCAAGTCGGTCGGAGTATTTTTTAAAAGCAAATTTTCACAAATCAATAATTTTTATAATTGAGCCAGTTTTTTAGGCTGAGGACTTTAATTGTTCAGTATGTTTGTTAAGACCAAGTACTCTATCGTTATACAAAGTAAATCATTTAATTTTAATTTTAACAAATGTCAAAAGAACTACTCATTTTCTCAAACTTGAATAAATTTTTAAAATTAAACTACTTGTCGTAAGGCCGTAATATTTCAGTAAGTTCTATATACCATGATATATATCGCCAAAAAAAGTTCCATACAAATCGGCTTCAATTTTTTTTCAACAGTCAATTACAAGAAAACGGCTCGGTAGATTTTCACCTAAAACTAATCAGTATATCTTTGGAACAATTATTGATTTTTTAAAATCGATTCGGTAGTATGAGCTTAAATGTGGACGAAAAGTTTATCACTTTTTTCTAAATTACAAAAAAAACGGCTCGGCCGATCGTCGCACAAAACTGAGAAACGAGATACATCAAATGGTTTTTAAATTTCTGAAATCGGTTCAGGCGTTTTTGAGCAAACGTCGATGAAAGTTCTAATTTTGACAAATGCCAAAAAGACTATACTAATTTTTGCAAACTTTGATGAATTTTTAAAACTAAACGAGTTGTCGTAAGGCCTTAATATTTTAGCATGATCTAGAAGACTATGGTATCTACCGTCAAAAAAATAATAATAAAAATCGACGAAAAAAAATTTTTTTAACACCTTATGACAAGAAAACGGCCCGGCCGATCTCTACCAAAAACTAATCAGGTAGTTTCCCAACCAATATCTTTCGAACGATTTTTGAATTTTCAAAATCGATTCAAAATTGCGAGCTAAAACGTGGACGAATTTTTTTTCACTTTTCTGCTATTTACGAAGAAACGGCTTGGCCAGTCGTCGCACAAAACCGACAAACAATAGTCCTCATCGAGATACATCGAATGGCTTTTAAATTTTTGAAATCGGTCCAGCCGTTTTTGAGAAAACGGCGATTTACGGCAAAAAATCTGTTCACATACACACACACACACGCACACACACACACACATACTTTTTCTAAAAGTTGATCTCATTCGATTCAGGCTTGAAACGTCGAGAAAACATAAAATTATCGAATCGGATTTTTTTATGAAAACATAAACTTCTCCTTCGGGAAGTTAATAAAACATAAATAAATTTAAGTAAATCTATAATAATAAATCTTACTATTTTGAATATTTCACCCCAAAATTATTTGTCCATTTACTATTCATTCGATAAATTACATAGTCTTTTCGACTATATAAAATATCGATATGATTTTTCGCCTCGATGAGTCCGGCGGACGGAACATCGATAATTTATTAACGGGAAAAGGGATAGATACATCACTTTTTTAGATGAAACCGGGATAAATAGTAATAGTAATAGAAATAGAATGTAATAATATATTTGAATAAAATTTCTACTTTACAAAATTATACGATAAGTAATAACAATGGTAACTAACTAGTTCTCTCTTCACCACAATATTTTCCACGATATTTTACTTTTTTTTAAAAAAAAAATTAGTAGTAATTCAAAAAAAAAAAATGCTTCTGATTTGAGCGTTTTGGGCGCTCTCGTTGCAAAAAAAGCTTTTTAAAAAATCTACAATAAAAGTTACAATCTCTATAAAAAAGACATCTACTATAGATGTGACCCCCAGAATTTTTTTTTACAAAAGATTGAGAAATTTTTGGTAAGGGTTATTATCAAGGGTACTCTTGCAGAAAATTAGTTTTTAAGGGTGCTCTTTAAATAATAAAATTTTATACTATTATGAGCCTTACAGAGCTTTGCAAAATTTGCTTCTATAATGAGCTTTTTTTCAATTTTTTATTTAAAACTACAATCTTTCTGGTTAATTATTAAAGTTTTATTCAAATGGCTGACAAAGATGATTATTGAAAACAAACTTAAATTTTAAGTCTTTTTTCTTACGGAGGAGGAAAATTAAGAAATGATTCCTATTACTATTTCTATTCCTATTACTATTTCCCCCGATCTCCTCTAAACGCATATTCTGTCTGGTTTTATAATTAAAATACACATAAACTTAGTATTCGATGATGATTTTCGTGTTTTAAACAGCAGGGCACACGAATTTATGATGTGCCATTCGATAAATTTTCAATAAAACATTCATTAGAATTAAAATATCATTGAAGAAAAATATACATTAAACTTAAATAAAAATTGTTCCGAACTTTTTGGAATGCATCAGAGAGCAAAGGTTTTTTTTAACTTTTTCTTATTGTAATAATCTCATTCTTATTTAGAAATTAAAAGTAATTATAATATTTTTGATGGTAATATTTTTATAAAATTATTTTTGGAAATAAATAGAAATAATTAGAGATTTGACTTAAAAACTTTGGCTTAAGAACAACAATTGTTCTGAAATTTTAAATTTTCTTCATTCTAAATCTATAAATTTTCTTTTAAACTTCCACTATCTGCTAGACTTTTGCAATTTAGTCTTCTCCAATTCAATTCCAATTTATTCACTAAAATCAATTTATTCTTCACACAAAAAATAAATAGATTCGTCCTTAATGATGACTTATCAAATCTAATTTGATATATTTCCAATATAAAAAGATTTATTTAAATTTTGAAAATTCTCTTTAATTTCTGAAGATACAAACTAATATTGTTCGAATTTCTTGCTTCATTTCTACTCTTTATTACAAATAAATAGATTTATCGACTTTTAGAATTTTCTGCCCTTAATTTTGATTAGATAAATGAATGATTTAATTTTGAAACTTTCTTGCTTGATTTTTTTCTTTGGAAATTTTCTTCTTTCTTTTAAATTTAAGGCATTGCTCGACTTTAGAACTTCTTGCCCTCAATTTTATTCAACTCCTTTGAAATTAAATAAATTTCTTCGACTTTTGGAACCTTCTTCCTTCTCTTTTTATCATTTTTATGAATCTCAGTACAAGTTCACAATTAGAGCATATTTTTTCTCAACAAGTGGCTCCTTGATTTTATCACTTTTATCACCACTGTTCAATGAATCCGAGTTAATAATTCACTAAAAACAATGATAGTAATGCGGTTACATTAATTCCAAAGCTCAATACGGCTCGATGGAATTTAACTAGTCCCACATTTTTTTGTTCGCGAATCAAATGAATTTACTATTATGAGGAATTTCCGATTTTGTTAAATAATTTGAACGATTTTCATTGTTTAATTAAAACCAATGGCAAAAAGGGATATCTATATATATATATATATATATATATATATATATATATATATATATTCATATATTTCATCGGTTACATCTGCCGAGTCATTATCTCATACCACCTATAGTACGGTTTCAAAAAAATACATATAGATTTTTCTTTTTCTTTTTTTTGTTGAAATTAAAATAAAGCACAAGCGGTTAAAGGAATACGAAAACAAAATTAAAAATAAACCAGACAGAAAAAAAAGTCGGTGGAATTCTTCTTCTAAACGGTCTTTCACGAACCGAGGAGGAAAAAAAGAACAAATCTCAGGACGTGATCTCGATGGACAGGTGTTAACTGAAGAGTGGTCAAAGGAGTTGAGATTGAAACTTTATATTTATAAGATTATTAGATGACCCTACAGACGTTGTCCTGTACAATATTCTATACTAATATTTACCGTTCAGTCAAAAATAATAATTATTAACTTCCCGTAGGGCAAGTTATAGTAATCGCAAAAAAATCAAAAATAAAAATTTTTATATATCTTTACGTTTTAGAGGTTTCTGAACATTTTGGCATACCTTAGAAAAAATGGATGTATGTGTGTGTGTGTGTGTGTGTGTGTGTGTATGTATGTATGTATGTATGTCCGTGTGTGCATGTATGTGCGGATACAAATTTTCGTCGACGATTTCGGGAACACGGATCAACCGATTTGAATAATAATCAAAAAACATTTGATTCGTATTGATAAGGAGACGTGCTGATTAGTTTTTGGCGAAGGCAGGTCTAGCCGTTCCGAAGATACGGGGCAAAAAGTGCCGAAAACGGTAACTCAGTTTTTAAGAGAACGGAGCGTCCGATTTGAATAATTCAAAAAACATTTCACTTGTATTGACAAGATGAAGAATCGATAAAAGTTTTATGAAGGTAGGTCTAGCGGTTTCGGAGATATGGAGGAAAAAGTAAAAAAAATGAGCCATTTGGCGGTCAAAAATGATCATTAGACAAATGCACATCAAATTATCAGATATTTTATAGAGATTTTAACAATAAGTATAAATTTTATTAATATTCCTATGGGTTCCGTACCAATGCTTATGCGTTAGACAGCGACGCGGCGCTTACGCGCTTTATATTTTGTCCCTATGCAGTTAAAGCAGTACGATTGCTTTGAAAAAAAAGTTCAGATCTCCCACAATATGTCAAAATAAAGAAAAAAAAATTTTTGTTTTCAAAAAAAAAATTTTTCAAAAAAAAAGTAATTTTTTGTCCAATTTATAGTTTCTCAAAAATCTTATTTTTTCAAAGTAATTTTTTTTCAAATATGTTAATCGTTTTTAAAAAAATTATAATTTTTGGTACGGGAAGTTCCAGCAATTTGCCTTAAGGCACGATGCCTTAATTGCCTTAAGACAGAATTCCACTTACAGCTAGTTGTTTTTCGAATTACTATTTACACCAATATATTAGTGATTTATGTAGAACTGGTTCAAATAAAATGATTCTCAATTCCCACAGTTAACACTTTAATTATCCCTTTAACAAATATTAAAATATGTTCAATAAAATTATATATAAAAAATTAAACACTGCAATTTATACAACAAATTTATTTCCAATAGCTCAATTTATTTTAATGCCAAAGGTTATACAATTTTTTAGTCATACCTGTAGATGTGGATGTATAAATTGAATGTTTTTTTGTTTATTCACGACTAAAACATTGATTTTCCAAATTTATCACACAAAAAATCATCGTCAGCCTTTGTGATTTATGGTCATAGCATAAGACACACGTGTTGAAAATTGAAGTCTTTTAAAAGGTATAACAAATTCAGAAAGAATTAATATATAGCATTCGCGGTAAAGGTACAATATCACCTTGAATTTTTCTACCCAAAAATAATTGCTTCAATAATGTTGCCTATTTTTATAATTCCGTACCATATTTTAAATGGCTTTCAGAAATTTTATTTTCTAAATTACATTTTTCTCACTAATAATTCAATATACATTATCGTTTATGTTCATATTTGAAGTGAATTGATTTGTCAAATCCTGTTCACATGTGCTCTTTTCAACCTACGATCAACAAAATTATTGCAGCAAATGGAGAAGAAAAAAACGTGTGTCGGAAATAGGCTAATCTTTATCTTAAGTTCATAAACTCACTCATAAACTATTTGATTTAAATGAAAAAAAAATTGCAAGTGTCTTTTATCTGCATTTTACACGCAGAAGTACTCATTTTATAGCTTATTTTGAGCACTATAAAAACCCATTTTCATATCTAGCTTAATATTGTTCTTAGAAAGCTATAAAATAGCGATTTATTAAGATTTCAATTGATATAATTTTGTTTATTACATGATTTTCGTTTTAGAAATATTCGCAAAAAACGATGAAAAACGCCAAAAAAACAAATTTTCTATAGCCAGTAACTTGAAAAGTAATTTCTTTTTTGAAAAACATTAATAAACATGTTTCTCTTCTAATTAATTCTTTTATCGATATCCGACGTTAGTTTGAAAGAGATACAATTGCACCACTGAAAAGAGATGTCATCCCCCCGGGAAGTGGCAAATGATTCTAAATTATTTTTACTTTTAAACTTGAGAGTAAGATTAAAATTAATAAATTGGAGCACAGTAAAAATATTCAGACCCAAAACGCTCCATTGTCTTGAGTAAATTTTTCGTATCCAATGCCAAACATATGAATTTTGGACACAATGAAACTTCTAAATAATTGTTTGAATAAGTAAATTATTTTTGTTTCGTGATTTAGTAAAGTAAGGCAAAACACGACTGCATTTAAGAGTTAAAAAATAATAATCAGTCAAAGTGAATTATGGGCTAAGTTTGATGTGCGATCACTGACAGACGCATGTTGAGTGTAAATCTTATATTATTTTAATTTTTGGCACATCTCAGCTGCTTTTCATCAATAATAATGTAGTCATTACATTTTCCTTAATTATAATCATGAATATTATATTTTAATATTGCCTTAGCCTATAAGTGAATAGAAATGTTTGGCAAATGACAGTCTTCATTTGTTTTGCTTCAAATATTAGGTTGTCAAATATCTCCCTTCCGCTTTTTTGCTCTTGGTTTATAATACAAAAAGACGGAAGGGAGATATTTGACAACCTTATATTTTCAAAGTCAAACAATGATAAGCGGTTTTTTTGTATTTTTTTCCATTTATTTCTCCAATCTAACTATATTTCTATGAATCTAAAAATTCTAGAAAATTTCCCGAACAAACTTCAGGAAGTTTCATGAAAATCCGAATTACAGTTTAGGAGGATTAACCTTTCATACATAGTTACAGAAGAATTTTATATATACGATAAGATAAGATTATTATTTCGATACACTACTAGTTCACTAACAATTCCTTTTACCTAGTTTACTCGATAAATTTTTTTAATAAATACAAATCTATCAGTTCCCCAAGAATGCCAAACATTTCTCCAGAGGACGTTCCTTCGTCGTCTCCGTTTTCAGGAATCAAAATTGAAAATCAGGGATTTATCCATGTGTATGTACTAATACTAACAATAAGTCGTCGGATACATATTATAGGTTCGTCGAATGTATCGAACTATTATATAATATAACAGAGAAGGAATGTTGTCAAAGAAATTCTGGCGCGATTTGCGAAATCCAATAACACAGAAATCTGGACTACGTGGAAAGGGATGGTAAAGGGATGGATTTGGCAAAAGTGATGGTTGTTTAGGATTTTGATTAATATTGTAAACTAAGTAAATTTTATTCAAAAAAGCTAAAAAAACACAACACAAGCCTTATAAGCTTGCTAGAAAAATTATAACAACATCAAGGTGATAATTAAGAATTGAAATGAGTGTATTTGTGTGAAAGTCACCTAAGCAGTTTTTTTGTACTCATTTTTCTCTAAATAAATAGATTTTTATCGAGCAATAAATTGGCTCGATAATTTTTTAATAAAATAGAACATCCCCCCCGATATAACAAAATTTGCAGTTGTGCAATTGTATTAAAGTCGTCTGAGTCGTTCTGGATATATATAAATTTAAGTAAAAGTAAATAAATATATAAAAATAAATAAATATAAATATTAAGTAAAAGTCGAATTGAAAAATACATTATTATTGTAAATTTTTTATACGTTTCGACACTTTATGTGTGTTATCATTCAGCTAAAATAATATTAAATAATAAATAAAATATAGTAATAACAAAAAAATGTAAATTGAATTCAAATACTGCATGTCAATCAGGAGAAATTAAAGAATACAAAATCATTGTCACAAAATTATAGTATATTTTGTACTGTTAAATGAAATTATGTATAAATATAGGTGCATGAAGAAATTAATAAAAATTGAAATTGCACCAAAGCACTAAAACCCCAAAAATATGAAAATAAAAAGAAAGTGAAAAATTAAGAGATAATTCAGATTTACAAACATCAATCATATATGATTCTAAAACTCCAAAAACAATTCAAAACTATGTTCTAACATGTGATTAAATTTTATATATACTTTTTATCTAAATCATTCTATCATTCTATATAAAAAAATGTAAATCTTATAAAATTTGCAGGTTATTGTTTTATAGATTTAAATTTTTTTGATGGTAATAAACATAGCTCTTTCTCTGTAATATTTCAGTGTTATCAATTTTAATTGATGTTTGTAAATCTAAATTATCTCTTAATTTTTACCTTTTACTAAAATTTGTAAATCTAAATTATCTCTTAATTTTACGCACTTTCTATTTACTTTTAAAAAATATTAAATTAAATAATATAAAATAAATATTTTCATTAATTCTTTTTTAAATGTATTAAGTTTTTTCTCCAATATAACATCAATTGCAATCATTGCAATCTATTTTACAAACTGAGTCTGTAATTCTTTTCTTAGGAATGTCAAAAAAATAGAATTAAACAAAGTCAATATTAGAAAGAATTATATTATGAATACCATATCAGTACTGCTGAATGACGACACACATTTAGTGCCGAAACGTAGAAATTTGAGATCATCTATAAATTAATTTAAATAATTTTAATAGTTTTTTTAGTCTTTAAAAGAAATTGCTCTAGCTGAAATTGTTTTTTTAAGTCACTTAGCATCAAAACGTACATAATAAATACATGTTTTATTTACTGTTATTTTATGATGGACTTCTTGGTTTCAAGTCTTCACCTTTCAAGAATATATTTCAAGAATATCAATATATATGTATATATGTGTGTGTGTACGTATAGTTGGTGGTATATCGTATCCTTTTCGGCCAAAGGATATATAATAAAGTGAGTTCGGTCTGACAGAAGAAGGAGAGAAATTCCTTTGTTGACTTTGGAAACTATTTAATTAATTGTTATCCATTCTTTCTTAAAACGAAAACGATTCACTATCAATATTGCCTCTTAACTTCAATCGAATTCGTAAGATAATAAGATACTGTTATATATATATATATATATATATATATATATATATCTATATATATATATATATATATATACTAGCTGACCCGGCAAACGTTGTTTTGCAAAGTAAGTTATTTTCTAAACAATTTCTAGAGCATCTAAAAAATTATTAATTTTTGTGTAAGGATGTGTTGTTTGAATGCTATATACAATGAGGTATTATAGAAACAATAAACCCCATTAGTTTGTCTATATTTTATTAATACAGCCAAACTGAAAGTTTTATACACTTTCTAAAAAAAACATGGCATAATCCAATCCAAGCCATTATTGGTCTTTCGACTTATTGATTACGTTTGAAGTTTTTCAGATTCTTTTTGGATTCTGGATTTTGTGTATAATTGTGAATAATACTACTGAGCTTACACAAAATTTTAAAATTTCTGCGAGGTAAGATAGAAAATGAATTAGGTATTTCTTCTTTGACCTGCTTTTTGAAAAGTCTCAAGTAACATTCGATGAATTAAAGTAAATTTAATAAAAAGTATATATGTAGAACAGGGCTAGGCACAAAGGTCCAATTTGACTTTGAGCAAATATAAACTATATTGTAAAAACCATTATATCACAATAAATAACGCATTTCAAACAAACAATTATCTGACTATGTTCAGTAAAACTGCCAGCAACTTCATCATTGTAGAAATGTGCGTTTTTGATGCCTTTCAAACATTTGTTATCTAGACCTTTTTACCCTATAGACGGCCAGGTGGCAAACAGGTTTAATGTCTTATTTTAATTTTAAAGTTATTTTACAAAATAATTACATTTTTAACTAATACTAAAAAACTACCAACGGAAGAAAACACTTTTATTATGGATTTTCAAAGATTACCCTTTATCTCCCGATAGCTAAGTCTTAAGAATCAGGGTTATAGCTGGTTATACATCTTTTTCTCTCTACTTTCAAATATTGTTGTTAAACAATGCCTAACTTTTTGACACATCGTTAGTGGACCATTTTAACCCCGGACCTTCATATATTACTATTTATTCTTCGATAAATTCTGGGAAATTATAACTGGGAAAATGTTATTCGACAAAATGTCCCTTTGATCGATATCAAATTTAGGTTCTGAATTTAAATAACATAAATTAAAAATAATATAACCTAGAAAATGTTTTATAAATACCAATGAGTATCATACACATTTTACATTTAAGAGCACCGTGTTTGAGAAAAATATGCCAAAAAGTGCATTTTCATATTAACATTTCAAAAAAGTTGATAATTTGAGTTTCTAGTAACACTTGCGGCCCTTTTACTAACGTTTTTGTATATAAATAAAACTACTTACTACAATTTAATCATAATTAAATAATATTCACGTAAAACCTATTAAACGTAATTGAACATCATCTGTCATTTAATATTTGACGTATTAACCACCGTCCATTGTTTTATTTAAATTACGCTTCTACAAAAATTTTCAGATTGAAAATGTAAAGTTTCTACGCGATTTTGAAATAATATCTCACCTTTCCGACGAATAAGCACGAATTTTTCAAGACTAAAACTGGCCAAATCGGTTCAGCCGTTTTCGAGTTTTAGCGGATCGTTTTATCGAGAGCTCCATTTTTATATATTAGAAGATATATATCAGTGTACTTTGGAAGTACTTCAAGCTCTCTTATTTTACTCTAAGCCCTCTTAAAAATCTATTATTTTAGTCTAATATAACAAAAAAAGCTTATCAAAGCTTAATCTCTATATCACCGATTAGAAACTTCCAAAATAAAATTTTCAGGGCAGGTAACGCTCATGCCCACAACATAAAGTATCCTTTATATCCGTTTTCATCGTTTTTGCATACATATGTATGTCGTCGTCAAACGTTGCACAATTGCGAGTTGCCAGTTGTGAAACATTTTCAGCAGGAATGACTGAAATTTCCGAGGAAAAGAATGGCTTTCTTCTATACACATATATATATGTATATATAAAAGAATGACTATAAGTATACAGTAGTGAGACAGACGTGCAATACATTTATGAATGCATGCATGCACAAACGCACGCAGGCACAAAAGCACAAAAGCTCAAAAGCTCAAAAGCTGCGCGGATGCATATCTCGTCGTAGGTCTTCGTACTCGTTCCTAGTCATCTGCGTTTTTCTTTGCATCCCTTACAGAACATCTCACCCTCTTTCTGTGTAAAAGTAATCTTATTTTCTTGCCAAGATTCGAATTTTGTAAGATACCTAGTGGTGCATGGCACCGTGACTTAAGGCAAATTATTGAAACTTACCGTACCGAATTTTTTATTTTATTTTTTTAATTACAATATTTATTACAACTGTTAAATAATTTAACATCTAATAATAATAATGAACAATAACAAATTTAAATAAAAAACGACAAAATAAAGGTTGGTATTTACATTAAAATGATATCCGTAGTATGATGATTTAATATAAAATAAAAGCAAATAATAATAAAAATAAAATTAATAAATAAAAACTAGAAAAACAAGAAAGTGGAATAAAAACAATAAGTGACAGATAATAATAAATATAACAAAATAACAATATTAGAAATAATAAGATAATAATATAATAATAATAATAATTTATGAGATCATTGGGAATTTTTCGTTTTAGCCTGGTTGGGCGCGCTTCTGAAAACTAAATTATTAAAAAAACTTTGAAAGAATTAGATGTTTGAGAAATATTTAATTTTTTGAAAAAACTTGACTTTTATGAAAAATTTGATTTTTTTTTTATATTTAACTTCCCGTAGGGCAAGTTATAGTAATCGCAAAAAATCGAAAATGAAAATTTCTATATATCTAAGTTTCAAAACCTTCTGAACATTTTAGCTTACCTTAGAAAAAATGGATGTATGTGTGTGTGTGTGTGTGTGTGCGTGCGTGTGTGTATGTATGTGCGGATGCAAATTTTCGTCGACGATTTCGGGAACACCGATCAACCGATTTGAATAATTCAAAAAGCATTCGATTCGTATTGATAAGGAGACGTGCTGATTAGTTTTTGGCGGAGGCAGGTCTAGCCGTTCCGAAGGTATGGGCAAAAAGTGCCATAAACGGTACCTCAGTTTTTAATAGAACGGAGCGTCCGATTTTAATAATTCAAAAAACATTTTACTTGTATTGACAAGATGCAGATTTGACCAAATTTTTATAAGAGCAGGTTCAGCGGTTTCGGAGATATAACAAAAAAAGTAAAAAAAATGCCATTAGGCGGTCAAAAATGATCATTAGACATATGCAAATCAAATTATCAGATATTTTATACAGATTTTAACAATAAGAATAAATTTTGTTAACATTCCTATGGGTTTCGAACCAAAGTTTATCCGTTAGGCGGCTACGCGGCGCTTACGCGCTTCGATATTTCGTCTCTATGCAGTTAAAGCAGTACGATTGCTTTAAAAAAAAGTTCAGAATTTCCAAAATATTTCAAATTAAATTTCTCTTCAAAAAGTCTTTTTTCAAAAAAAAGTAAATTTTTGTCAAAAATTTATAGTTTCTCAAAAATCTAATTTTTTCAGAGTAATTTTTTTTCTAAAATGTTAAACTTTAAAAAAAAAAATTTTGGTACGGGAACTTCCAGCAATTTGCCTTAAGGTACGATGTCATGCGCCCCACTATATTATATTATATATTTTGATTTTTTTCGAAAATTTTGAACATTTTTTTAAGCGTCGCGTAGTCGTCATGGGTACGGAACCCATAGAAATGTACACAAAATTTGTACTTATTATAATCTTTATAAAATATCTAATAATTCGATGTACATATGTCTAATGTTCAATTTTGACCGCCAAATTGTATTGTTTTTTACTTTTTTATTGGATGTCCGGAAACGCTGGACCTGCCTTTGCAAAAATTTCACTAGTTGTTCATTTCGTCAATGCAAGTAAAATGTTTTTTGAATTATTTAAATCGGTTGATCGGTATCCACGAAATCGCCGACCAAAAATTGTATCCACACCCACACACACACACACACACATACATGAATTTTTTCTTAGGTATGCCAAAATGTTCAGAAACCTTTCAAACGTAAAAATATATACAAAATTTCATTTTCGATTTTTTTGCGATTACTATAACTTACCCTGCGGGAAATTTCGAGAATATTCCATTCTTTTATAAGCTCAATTATAATAAGCATTTGATACTCTTATATACTCAATGATACTAAATATAATTTTATCCTATTATTTTTAAAACAAAAAAAAATAATTTTTGAGAACATTCCCTTCCCTTCTTTATAAGCTCAAGGATTTAGCTTTACCGACAATGTCTTCTACTTGTGTGGCGTAAAATATAACATCTTAAGACACACATTGTGTTCTATAACTAAATCGGTTACGAATAACAGAGGACTATAATAATAAAGGATAAGTTATTACTATTTTTATTACATTATGTTTTAAAGAAACCTTACATCGTACAATGGACGAATTGTTTACAGGATGCCCGAATTATTATCGTGTGGGTTTGGCTTCCTTCAATTGAAATAGACAGAGAAAGGATTAATAAAATAGTGTTGAATTTTTAAGTTTAAACTTAAAACTGTATAGAAATTCCGTAGTTAAGGAAGTGCCTCAAAAGGTTAATAACTCCATAAATTATCGACAAGACACACAAGACACAAAACACAACAGGGCATATATAATAACACGAACAAACTCTTGTGTATTATGTCCCAGAGCTTCCGTGACATCTAAACGACAATGTATGGTAACGGAAAAAAATCAACAGTCATGTACAAATTTACAGGAAATTTTACATCCAACATAAAAGATGGATATGAATTTAAACGTCAAGTCTAAGTTATAATGATTAGTAATTAGTAAATTATAGACTTACCTTTTGGTGGAACTCTTGCAACAAAAAAGACCACACTTTTGTATCCATAGGTGTTCCTCCTGAAATTGTGTATATTTAGATCAATAAACCATATTATGAATAATTAGTTATTATAAATTGTATTTAGAATAATTAGTTTGAAAGTGTCTAACCCAAGGAAGGTAACAAGGAACTCAGATTAAATTGGACTAGATTTTTTATAAAATTGAGACTAGAATAATCTTCAAATATAGGAGTGGAAAGTTTTTGATATTGACATTATATTTAGATTGAATTGAGATTATTTTGGAACTGATGCCACTTTTGTGATACACAAAATCTTTGGAAGTAACATCATTGTCATAATGAACTAAACATTGAACAATTTTGGAACTAAAATCATATTTTAGTTGAATTTGGATGTATGTAAATACAGTCATGTTTCACAAATACTTGTAAATTAATAAACTAATAAATAATCTTAGTTAAAGATAAACCTGGTTTCATATATATTGCTACTAACCCCCGAAGGTATTTCTAGAAAGCGGATTCAGATCATTTTTTAATTTTCTTCAAATAACTTGGAATTTTCATTCTGGACATTAAAATTTGTTTGCATTAGTAAAAACTATATAAAATTTACTAAAATCTAGTATAAACTACACTTCATTTATATAATGAAATTTAAAATGAAACTTGTTTGAATATTTATTTTCTGATATCTAGCAATATGTAAATTTTAGACATTTTTTACATTTTTTTTAAATACCTTGGAAATTTTGCCTAAGCTATTTTGTTTTATATACATCAATAAAAATTGGATACTATTTACTAAAATTTAGTATAAACTATAGTATACAGTGGTTATAGAATTTTTGAATAATTCGTAGTCGAAATGCAGACGTTGATAATTTGCAATATTTTGATATAGATATTTTTTTATTTTTCATCAAATAAATTTTAATTTTCTTTTCAAACATTAAAATTTGTGTATACCAGTAAAAACTAGATAAAATTTACTAAAACCTAGTACAAACTGTTATATACACTTGCATAATGAAATTTCGAATAAATTAAATATTTATTTAAATAAATAAAATAATTCGTTTTGAAAATGCAGGCTTAAGTATTTCCATAATGGCAATATATGGATTTAGAATATTTTTTAACGTTTCTTCAAATAACTTTTAATTTTCTTCTCGGACATTATAATTTGTTTACATTAGTAAAAACTAGATAAAATTATCTAATCATAAATCTAATATAAACTCTTATATGCACTTGGATATTGAAATTTTGAATAATTCGTAGTTGAAATGCAGACTTTAGTACTTCTATTAATTGCTTTATTTAGAACAGTTTTTACTTTTTTTCAAACAAATTTTAATTTTCATTTTGGACATTATAATTTATTTACACTAGCCAAAACCAGATAAAATTTACTAAAATCTAGTAAAAACTGTTATTTACACTTGGATATAAAATTTTTAAATCATAAGTAGTTTAAATAGAATTAAAGAGACATTTTTATATCTAGACTATATTGAACAACTTTCTTGTTAATTCGTGTGGTATATATCTTTCCAAAAAAGTGTTTTATTTATAATTTAAATCCCTTTGAATTTAATTTTAATTAAAAAACTAAACACTAGACTTCTCTTTATGTGATAAACTATGAATTATTAATTTTTCTTCAATTCTAATATTTTGTTCTCTTATATTGTCTAAATATATCACAGCTTATAGGATTTCATTGTATCTCGATTGCTATATTAAAAAAATAAAATTTAAAAAATAATATGCATATAATTTAAATTTATGAGTTTATGTATATCAAAACTTTATTTGAAGCTACAGTTATAATAAAACCAAAATTTTTCAAAAATATTTTCAAAAATCAAACTTATACCCTCAAAATTTCCTTCACCCAAAACCATCCCACTTCTGCTATTTTACATAAACATATTTTACAATTTCGCAGCAATTCATAATTTTTCGCAGCCGGATTTTTGCTGCTGCTGCTGCTGCTTTCCAGCATCAGAGATAATAACTATAATAGTAATTTCCTATCAGAATTGCTTCCGGACAGTGAAAATAATGCTCATAAAGCAACCGAATGTTTTTTAGTTTCGCTTTTGTAATTTCCGCTTTGTAATGGAAATATGAAATATAGGCCTTGAGGTAAATTTATTTATATAGAGAAAAGGATCAGAGACATGGAATACATTTGTTGGAGACATAGGTTTAAAAACAAAATGGTAATAAAAGGACTCTATCTCAAACAGAGATGTCTTTAAAATCTTCTGAAATTTTGGAACTCTCCAACGATATCCATGAAAAATTGGTAAAAAACAAATAATAAAATAATTTCTTCTGTGTCTAATTTTATGTACCTCTTTTACCGAATTAACACATAACAATTCCCAATTGTTAAAACTTTTTATTTAACAAAAGTCTGCCAGACATTGGCGCGTTTTAACAACTTTTTTTTCTTAAATAATGTCAACAGACACATCAAGTGTGTTTATTTATCTTTCACATTTTTAAAAAAAGCGCACGAGCTAGCGCGAGTTTGTTTAAATATTTGAATTAAACATTGAAAAAATACATTACGAAAATATTAAATCCGGATTCTGGAATGCTTATTGTATATTTTTAACGACTTCTCATTTTTAAAGTACTTAGATAAACGAAAGAATAATATTGACTCGCCGAGAGAAATGCAATTGTCAATATATTGTTTGAGAATGATAAAAACTAGTATTTGAGGTTATGTATGAGTAGACGTTGTCTGTGGCTTTGTGGTAAGAGCTTTGGTCTTGCATCCACAGGTCTCGGGCAGATTGATATCAATCAGTAGTAATGCCTGATATATCTGAATATAAGAACAGTTCCATATCTCTGATCCTTCAAATTATTTAAGGATTTTCAATTTTTCTTTGTAATTATTGCAAAAGCTAAAAAAAATTCTTAATTTGTTTATTTTTAATTATATAAAAAATTCTATGTATTTGTAAAATATTAGTTCAATACTCAATATAAAATATAAATTTTCACCATATTCACCATAAATCTATTTGTTAATTTTAATAATGGAAATTATTTTTCTTAATTTTAAAGAGCAACTTTTGTTCATAAAACAAAGGTGAATTTAATTTATTCCTAATTATTTTTTAAAATCGTAAAAAAATTAAAACGTATTAAAAATGCTTACACTTTTATATTTTTACAATAATAATTAAGTATTTAATTAAATTAAATAGTTTTTTGATATATTTACAACAAAACTTACATATTGATTTGAATTAAGCAAAAATTGTTAGGTTCAGTTTTAAGAATTTGTCCATAAATTTCGAAACTGAAGAATTGTTTTACTTTCTGCAAAATTTTCTTTGAAGAATTTCAGAATTTTATAATTTTAAGATATTATGGTTAAATATTCAATTTAATTATATTGTTTTTACCTTATACACGTAAACAATTTAATTTGTTAATTTTAAATCCAATGAAAAATTTATTTTCAGAAGCGAATTTTCTTCAAAAAAAAAACGAAATGAATTCAACGGGTTGTTAATTATTCTTTGAATTTGTCAAAACGTCAAAATTCCCACAAATGTTTTCATTTCTTATATTAGTTAATATATATTTAAAATATTAACTAAGTATTTCATTTAATAAAAATTGTTATAGGTAAATTTTGAGAAGAATTTTTTTTAATTTATTTTGCTGTAAAAATGATAGTATATTTATAATTAACTAGAATTTAATAGAATACCTATACTTTATTTATTTCTAATTATTTAGGATTAGTTAAATAAACTAAATATATTTAAATACATTATAAATATCACAAATATTTATAAATGATTTTATAATTTGATTTGTTCTTAAAAATGGGTTACTAATTCAAATTTTTCTCTATTCCAGGTAAGATTTATGCATAATCATGAACCATAAATTTGAAAAACTGCTAAATTTCTGCAACAAAAGATTGTATTTGGTAAGTTGGAGTAAAACTACATTTTTTTAGAGTTCGTTCTTGTGAGCACAAAGTATTTGAATTTTTATAATTTTTGGAAGTATAAATAAAAAATATAGATATATTAAAAATATCCCTTTTGGACACAAATTGATAAAAATAATATTGTTAAATAAACCATACAAATAGAAAACAATTGAATTTTATAAAGTTGACTCAAACTTTTATACACCAAAAGTTGCTTTTTAAATTTAAAAGCTATTCACATAATAATTCACAAACTATTCAGTTTTTTAAAATCAAATTTGAATTATATCTATGGGAATGAAATACACCAATGTATATAGTGGTCAATTTACAAAAGAACCAGTGGTATATCGATTGCTCGAACTTCAACAATACAAATCTGATTTCAAGAAAAAAATCTTTGAGTACTTTTTTATCCTCTAATAATAGATTCTATCATGGGGTCCATAAACACCTATTTTTTCATTTTGAAAAACCAGTTCTTTTGTGATTCGTCTATAAAGAACTCTTGTGATCGGATTTAACAAAACACGTCCTTGTCGAGATGTTATTTTTTTAATCGTAATCAAAATCTATTTATAAATCGATCACTTCGATTCGGTATTTAGATAAATACGAGTATTTAGTGGACTCATTTGTAAGGGATAAAAACGTCCTTTAAGAAGAAATATATATATATATATATATATATATATATATATATGTATATATATATTCTGAAGTTTATCAAAAACAAATAGAATTTCCAAAAAAATGATTTATGACCAGACGTTCAATCTATTAACCAAGAGAAATCAGACTACTTCTTCTGCATCAAAGAAATATTTTTTTTATCAAAATCTTGCACGCCTCTGTAATTACACCAAAATAATTACCTCCATCAATCTATCCATCAGATTCTTAGAATAATTCAAGTAAGCAAGTAAGTAAGTAACTGATGGTAACTAGTAACCTATCATTAAGTAATTCGGACAAACGAGAGCATCGAACAGGCAGTAGGCACCTCCTGTGTGTTCTTCTCTTAGAAAACTAATAATATAACTTTCGCCTTGTAATTACCTACATAATATAAGAGAGTCAAAGTCAAAGTGGAAAAGATCGTCAAAGTCAAGAAGTAGAAGTAGAGGGTAGTATATGGATTGGGGATGATTTTGATTGACTGTGATTAGTTCTAATTAAGCAATACTTTAGACAAAATCGTGTAGAAATTTTGTACTAGTATCTTATGAAGTATTGCCTTACAAACTCTTTTGAATAGCGGAAAGAAAAATTTATTTCAGTATATGGATTACAATAAATGTATATACAGTGATTTATATATGAGTCTTTCTACCCCAGGGTATTCCACTCAAAAATTTCTAATTTTACAGTTCGTTCGTTACAAACTCTTTTTTTGTTCTCAAGATATAATATAAAATTTTATTCTCAATAAGCAGCCATAAGACAAAATATTTGCTTTAATATCAAAATATTAATATTATTTTCATATATCGACGTTTGGACGATGCACTCCTAATATTTAAAGAAAATTGGAAAAACTAAAGAAAATTACGTAGAGGTTTTTAGCAAATTCTGTACATATCGTTCTATTTATAATTTTAATAACTGTTTGTACTTTTTATAACTTATGCTACTGGAAGTTATTGAAAAAAAATGCTTCAAAAATATTCGATACTGTTAGGGGCAGCCTCTCGATTTATTATGGTTAACTAATTTAGGAACAAAAATGTTAGGTGCGGACAACACTTAATTAAAATAAATAGTGTTTATCGGAAGATTTAGGCTTTTCCATAAGCACAAAAAAATTTAAATCAAAATTCGAGTAAAAATTGCTTATTTACGTTTTTATTTACTGAAACTGAAAAACGTTTTGATAGAATTATAACTTCATAACATCCGTACTTATTTTAATATGAGATTTTGTACAAGCTTATATTGAAGATAGTTTTACCTATTTGAATCTTTGAAAACACAAAAAATATCATTCTCTTAAAGATAAAGCAAAATTTAAAAAAAATTAAAGCAAAACCATCTGTTGATTATACCACACAATTTCCGTATTTATTATAATATGGGATTCTATATGAGCTCTCTGTAAAGATAATTTTATCTACTTAGATCTTTAGAAATTCAAAAAGTATCTATTTCCTAAAAATAAAGCAGAATTTTGAAAAATTCAATACAAACCCTCAATCTCAAAAAACATTTGATGAAATTATAACTTCATAACATCCGTAATAATTATTATACGAAATTGTGTATTAGGTTATTGTAAAGATAATTTTATTTACTTAAATCTTTGCTAAGACAAAAAGAATAAGAACAAATCCAAAAGGACTATAACAAAATACGAGTTATTAGAGTAAAAATTTTGAGTTTTATGTATTTTTCAATTCCACATTATGAAAAATTTAATTGAAAAAAAAAAGGTTCAAAGTATTTGAAATTGTTGGGGCTGGATCATTTATTTTATCTTATTTTTTTAAGTTAAAATCATTTTTTTCATTAGCTCAAAGAAACTGAATTAAAATTAAGTAAAAAACGATTCTATAAATAAAATACCAGGTCAATTATTGATTCATACAATTTTCTATAATGCAAAGTTGCTACTTACACTTAGTTTATTTTTACTTAAAAAACTTATTCATTTAATAAATAAATACTTGTAATACACACATTTCACTTAGTAAAGTTTCTTTTACATGGATATGAAAATGATAAAGATACAATTTATAAAAAAATATTGAGTTCCACGAAAACCCTGATGATGAAACATTATTAGTTCCGAAACGTTGAAAACAAAGACAAATGAATAATTTTATATTATATAAAAAAACAATTTCGTACTTTCTGTAAAATGTTTGAATTCTACAATTTTTTTTAGAACTAGTTGAATGATGACACACATATTGTGTCTAAACGTAGGAATTAAATAATACGATTATTTATCAATTAACATTTGTTTTAGAAACAAATTCCATATGAAAAACATGTCTCAATGAGAAGAGCTTTGTAAATCTTTTTATTTATTTTGTTTTCATTTTTATTTTTATTAATTTAATATTTATTAGCAAAGTTTTTGTGATATTAATAGGTGTAGCAAATTTTTTGTGTTTTTTTAAATAATTTGTATGCATTGAAGATGAATTAAATCAGTACCCAAAACGTTTGAAAATAAAGACATTTAACTTATATATATATATATATATATATATATATATATATATATATATACATTATATATAATATAATAGATTATCAAAAGTTCTAAAAACGTTCCGACATTCAAGAATTATTACCTCATCAGTTATCTTCCGACACATGTAAATCGTTATTTTGGTTTTTTATTCGAGAAATTTGTCTCAATACAAACACGGACGATTTATTTTTTATTTTTTGGGATTTTTTATTAATAGCCTAATTTTTCATTTTTCTATTTTCGAAATATTCATATATCTTCTCCATTTACTTCGGAGATTATTTTAATGACTTAATAATCCGAGGATGAAATAGGACATACGTTTCGGATTTGCTGCACGTGCCTTCATAATAGAAATAATAATTATATATTCATTAATTAATAAATAAATAGTTTAAAATAAGAAATAATTAGTGATTAAATTTAAAATAAAACTAGTGATGAATTATAGAACGTCTCTTACCCATAGTTTTTTTTTATACTTATTTTTCCTCTCCGAAGTCCTCAACCGAGATTAAGTTAATCGTCCACTAAATTGGAAACATGAATAAAGAACTCTATGTTTTTCTAAAAATTCAAATATCCCGCCGGATTAATTTAAAATTCATGATGCATGCGTACCAACACCACCACACAGGAGTACCAACCGGCGCGTAATAAGAAATAGAGAGGAATAATTGAAAAAAAAATAAAAAAATAAAATAAAATGGAATAAAAGAGATATGAAAAATAATAATCCGTTGTGGATTAAGAGTGAATGTACAACTGTAAAATATTAATCGCGATAAGTGATGAAAATAAAGAATTTTTTATGATTTTTTACAGAGAATCGCCTTTACTTGAGCTTATTTTATTCAAAATTTTACTATAGAAGTATATATAATAAAAAGCAGAAGTGTAAAGTAAAATTTATCTAGTTTCTATATAGCTATTAATAATAGAGTTCCTAAGATGAATTTTACAAATTTATTTAGCAAATGTAAAAAAATGTCCCAAATCAACATTTGTGTGATTGTAGTTGTAGAGTCATTTTTATATAGAATAATTTTATTTTAAATTTTATTATAGGAGTGTATATAGTACATCATGTAAAATCATAGTAAATTTTATCTAGTTTCTGCTAAGCTTTTAATTAAAAACTGTTCTGAAGAAAATTTTTGAGTTATTTTAGGAAATGTAAAAAAAATTTCTGAATCAACATTTGTGATTGTGGTTGTAGAATCATCTATATATAAAATAATTTTATTTGAAATTTACTTTCGGAGTGTATATAGTAATACATCATGTAAGATCATAGTGAATTTTATCTAATTTCTATTAAGCTTATTATAAAAGAGTGTCTGAAACGAATTTTTTTTGAATTATTTGAAAAAATGTGAAAAATTGGCCGGAATCCTCATATTGCCAACTAGGGAATTGTACATATGTTTCGGAGTATATAAAATAGTTGATGCAGGATTTTAATAAATTTTATCTATTTTCTATTAAACTTATAATAGAAAAAACTGTCCTGAACGAAATTATTTAATTATTTAAGAAATTCAGAAAAATTTAGGAAATTGTACATATGCTATATTTAATTAATTGTATTTAAAAATTTTGTTCTCGGGTATATATAAAGGTTGATGCAGAATTTTAGTAAATTTTATCTAGTTTCTGCTAAATTAAAAACAAAAAACTGGCAAAAATTATTTGAAGAAATGTGCAAAAATGTCCGGAATCCTCATATTTCTAATTAACAATATGTATATATATTATATATATGAATAATTTTGTTTAGAAATTTAGTATGGGAGTATATAAAATAACTTATCCAGGACATTACTTAAACTAGGACCTAGTTTTTACTTAAACTAAAACTAAAAAAAAATCACCAAAACAAAATTTTCAAGATATATTATGAGAAAATATAAAAAAGTGTCCCAAACCCAATCCAAATATCGACAATAAACAAAATACATGCGAGCGAGTTGCAATTAATTTTTTTCTACTCAAGTATATATTAGAGGTCATACAAAACTTTTGTAAATTTTATCGAGTTTCTTATTTTAGTTTTGAATTTTTTAATGTCAAGAAGTGCCCCGATCCATACATACATTGCCAATTATTAAAACTAATTTAAAGTTTAACTTAATTTAAAAAAACTACTATCCAAGTATATAAAACAGTTTATGTAGGATTTTAGTAAATTTCATATAGATTCTACTAAGCTAACAAAAAAATAGTGTCCGGAATCAAATTCACAAGTTATATAAAAAAAATGTAAAAAAATGTTCAGAATTAATTTGTTATTACAAGCGATTGATCAGTAGCATAAATATGTATAAACAAAAATTCATTTCTCATGGGATTTAAGTAATTTTTTCCCCAAATTACTATAGCAATAATTAAACAAATTTTATACTTATTATTCACCTAAATTAAATATTTTTTTACCGATTACATTTTACCAGTTTGAGAATCATTCCCCAGAATTCTGATGCGTTCGTCCTCTTCCCCGGGCGCAGGAGGATTAATTTTAATCCTATTTTTTACTATTTCTAGTTTTTATTTTCATATTATTTTTTTTTTTGTTCGGTTCACTTTTTAATTTTTTCGTGAGCACAAAGCGCGTTCGTCGGTGGATTTTTTATTAAAACTGTTCCCAACACACAACACCAGGAGAAGAGTCGAATTCTATTAACTCGATATGAAAAATATATATATGAAAAATAAAAGGGGCATGGATATTAAAAATACTAGTGGAGGAATAGTTTTAGTTTGTAATATTGGAATTTTACTTTTTTTCTAATTTAAAATTTATACCAGCACGTAATTTTTTTTTTTTTACGAATTATGTGCCCTAATCTATATATTGAATAATATATAAGGTTGTCAAATATCTCCCTTCCGCCTTTTTGTATTATAAACCAAGAGCAAAAAAGCGGAAGGGAGATATTTGACAACCTAATATAAGTTGCAACCAATTTTATTCAAAAATTTGAATCCAAATATATAAAACAAATTATGCAGAATTTTACTAAATTTTATCTAGTTTCAGCTATACTTAAAATAAAAGAGTGAGCGGAACAAAATTTTCAAGATATATGAAAAAATGCAGAAAATGTTCCCATTTAAATATCACCCATTAGCAAAATAAAAGTCGTGTTGTAATTAATTTTAGTTTAAAATTTGGTATCCAAGTACATAAAACAGTTTATGCACTATTTTAGTAAATTTTATCTGGTTTCTACTAGGCTAATAAAAGAATGCCCGGAACAAAATGTTCGAAATATATAAAGAAATGTAAAAAAATGACCGGAATCCATAAATCCCCAATTTGCAAATTATTTAGATTTTATATATAACTGATTTTATTCAAAAATTTTGTATCCGGGTATATAAAACAAATCATGCAGTATTTCAGTAAATTGTATCTAGTTTCTACTAAGCTAATAATAATAAAGCACCTGGAACAAATTTTTCAAGTTATGTGAAGAAATGCTAAAAAGAATCTTTATCTAAATTATGCCAATTAACAAAATAAACAAAGTCGTGTTGCAATTGATTTTATTTAAAAATTATTCAAGTATATAAAACAGTTCATGTAAAATTTTAGTAAATTTTATCTAGTTTCTACTAAACTAATAATAAAAGACTACCCGGAACAAAATTTTCGAGTTCTTGCAGTTTACGCAAAACAGTACAAACTTCGCCTCATTTTGTTAATATATTATTTTATATTATAAAAATATATCTGTTACCGATTTATAACTCGTTTTTCTGTTCCAGATGTGCCATATCGAGTTTCTTATTTTTTCTGCTCCGGCGCCTAAAATCTCAACGAGATAATGATAATGTATTGATATAGAATTTTTTTCTTAAAAATAAATCAACTTGATTTTTAAGAGCGTAAAAAACAGATTTTCTGTCTAATAAGATGAAAGAAAAAAGTTAATTCTCCTCGTGAAGAAAGGAAGTCAAATGTAATTCTTCATGGTTAAGTATGGCTTGGAATGATTTTAAATATGTAATATATTTTTTGTAATTATATGTATATCGATACCTACATCGATGTAAGAAGAAATATTCAATTTCTTTTTTGTTAGCAAATCCTACTTGCTAATATTATGTCTATTCGATTTTTTAAAACATTTACTGCGACGCACGCATATGTTGCGTGAGACCTTTATCAATACTCAGGCAACAAACGCAACATGTGCGTTCGATTTCCTTGTACTTAAAGTATTGTTTCCAATGACAAAATAATTTAAAATAATAAATTGAAATTTTGTACACTATTTCAAACAGAAATAGTTTTTGCTAATTTGTACTCTCTTATTTATTTTGCTAATGGAAGATATTTGTATGGGGACATTTTTTACATTTTTTCATATATCTTGAAAATTTTGTTCCGCTCACTCCTTTATTTTTAGTTTAGCTGAAACTAGATAAAATCTACTAAAATTGAGCATAAACTGTTTTATATACTTGGATACTAAATTTTTAAATAAAAATAATTGCAACACGACTTTTAAATAGTGCTATATTTTAAGTATTGCCACATGATGTAACAACAAGAGCAATCTATGATCCTTTATCCAAGAAAATAGACTTACATATGTTTAAAAATATTTCAAAGAATTTGGGGCGGATCAAAAACATACAAAACTATATTTAATACAAAATTAATGAGTTTTTAATTCAATTATATATAATTTTATTTAAAGAAGCATTCAATAATCGCTTTCGCACCCTTTTATACTAATTCGTGGTACGTATAAAAGATCAATCTTTTTTTTTTGATAAAATAAAAAATTAATGATCTAAAAATCACTATTGAATTCTGTTCTTTTGAAGTTGCCGATTCGTTATTGAAAAAAAGCGAGCAGGATGATCTGTGAAAAAATTCAAACAGAAAAGAATTCATCACCAATAAAAAAATATTCCTAAAATTTACAAATATGTAATTTTTACAATTTTGGTGATTCAAAATTACTTAACACATTCAGAATATTTTTTTATATATAAAATAAAATGATTTTTGAACATGTTTCAAATTTTAAAGTAATCGTTTTTCCGTTTCAGCAAATCCAAATACAATTTTGACCTATCGGGTCACACCACAGTGTTACGCGATACTGCAATTAGTGTTGCCCGGTGTTGCTTTGGGTATAAATATGGAAAACAAGCTTAGAATTAAATTACGTAATCGGCGCTGCTCGGACTGTAATTTAATAAAATTATGAATTACCTATAATGACCACGTCGGGTACTAAAAGTGTTGCGAATCGCAAACAGCTCATTTCCTATTTAATTTATGAGGAAATTAGTAATGGATGGATATATATATATATATATATATATATATATATATATACGAGGTGTGTTCAAAAAGTACCCGGAATTACTAATAATTAAATTTCGCGGGTCTGGAGTGTCTGATTGTCAAAATTTTTTTTTATTGTGTTGGTATACATGCCCCTAAAGTATGATGAAATTTTCAGCTATATTCACTGTTTACTATGTCTGTGGTAGTCGCTAAGGTTCGACGTGTTTTTCTGAGCTCGGTGATTTTTACAATGGAAGAATTGAAAAGTCAAAGAATTTGTATTAAATTTTGCGTAAAAAATGAAATAAAGTGTTGCAAAGTGCAAAAATTCACCAGATATGGCTCCGTGTGACTTTTTCCTATTCCCAAAGTTGAAGAGACCCATGAAAGGACGGCGGTTTTCCTCGATTGAAGAAAATCGCCGAGAGTGCTCAAGGACATATCAAAAAGTGAATATCAAGGGTGCTTCGAAAATTGGAAAAAACGCTGGCATAAGTGTATTATATCTGGGGGGGACTACTTTGAAGGGGACCACATTAATGTAGACGAATAAATAAATATTTTTTTGAAAAAACGAAAATTCCGGGTACTTTTTGAACAGACCTCGTATATATATAATTTATTATTAATAATAATATATTGTTGCTGTTTTGGTAAACATGGTAATTTGTTATTGAAATTAATAGTTAGCGGGTATAGTAAACGATTGGAACTTTTGACCTTAAATTAAAACGCAAGATTAAAACCTGCAAACTTTATCCAATTTTGAAGTGTACAATTATAAATTTAGTCAAATTTTATTTTCTGGCCAACACAATAATTTCTCCTTCGTTAAATTAGAAAAGGCTATAAACTTCCTAATAATTCCATTACCATTGATTTTCAATTCTGTCCTTTATAGAGGAGACGATGAGAACTTCTTCAAAGTGAATAAAATTAATTGGGTTATTGCTCGCGACTGATCTTATTATTAAAGACTAGAATGAAATGAAAATTTAGAGATCATCAGATCTTTAGATCTCCAGATTGATGTCTCCGTTGTCAAAGGGATGACTTAACTTGATTTTAATAAGTGAATCTTAATTTGATATCGAGAGAGGAAAAAGTAATAAAGTAATAAAAGTCATTGTGCAGAAAAGACTAGGGCTTCAACTTACTTGTTAAAAAATATTCATCGTAGCCATAAATAAATTAGCTAAAAAAGAGTGCGCGTAAGGTTCACATGCGATTGAAGTAAAACTTATTTGCTTCTTAAGTAACAATAAATACATCATATAACAATTCTGAATAATGTTTATTAGTAATGTGGTAACACTTGTGATGCACACATTTGTTAGTGTCAATATCCATTATACACATTTATATGATGATAAACTAGTGGTGTGTATGGCATCGTGTCTTAAGGCAAATTGCTGGAACTTCCCGTACCGTGATGTTCGAGGAATATTAAATATTTTCAAATACATTATTATAAATATTGTAACATTGTCTAATATTTATAAGAATTATATAAACTGAATTGCAAAGTTAAAAATATTTGTTTAAAGTATAGTAGAACTTCAGTCAGAATTACAATTAAAATCTGAATTATGTTCGATATAAAAAGAATATTTAAAAAAAAATGGAACAATTTTTTTCCAAAAGCAATTCTTTGGTTAAAACAAGCAGAAAGTTCTTTGAATCATTTAAATCGGATGCTTAATTTTCTCAAAAACTGCCATTTTTTGCGCATTTAGCTCCGTATCTTCGAAACGGCCGGACCTGCCTTTGCCAAAAACTAATCACCACTTTTCCCCATCATTACGAATTGAATGTCCTTTGAATCATTCAAATCGGATGCTCCGTTCTCTCAAAAACTCGATTTCTATTTTCTGCACTCTGTGCTCTTTATCTCCGTAACTGCTGGACCTGCCTTTGCCAAAAACTAATCAGTACGTCTCCCTATCGATAGGAATCGAATGTTTTTTGAACCATCCAAATCGGTTGATCCGTGCGCCCAAAAACGTAACCCAAAAATTGTATCCACACATACATACACACACACGTCAATATTTTCTGAGGTGTGCCAAAACGTTCAGAAACCTCTGAAACGGGAAGGTATACAGAAAAAATTCAATTTCGATTTGGATTTTATAATAACTTACCCTACGGGAAGTTAAAAAGTTCAATATTTCTAAAATATTTCAAAGTATAAAAAAATTGAATTTTTCAAAAAGGTCAATTTTATTCAAAAATTTTAAAATCTCAAAAATCGTTTTTTTTAGAGTTCTAAAAGTAAATTGAATCTTTTTAAAAAGATAATTTTTGGTACGGAAAGTGTTAGCAATTTGCCATGCAGAATGCACCACTAGTTCATGAGTATTTCCATGCATTTCTGTAATTTAAGCTTTGTATCAATATTATTCAAATGTAATAAAAATTGAACATAATCGGATTTTCTGGAAAACTTCTCCTTCGTGAGCTTCTGGGACATCATCAATTTTCTTAAAATTTTCCAGAAATTTTCATGAAAAATTCTCCTTCGCGATTCTGGCACATCATTCATTACCAATTACCACCAGCCCCTATTCCCACCATGTATCAATTATTAATCCACTTGAGAGTTCCGTACCCTATAATTTCGAGCCAATATTATAATTTCGATGGTGCTAACAACACATCACACATCGTTGTTCGCCCTTTTGTAATTATGGAGAACGAGGTTTCACACAAAATAATTATTATTGGAGGCAGGAATTTAATTTGCCTTTGTGATATAGAGGAGAGATTCTGAGAATTTGCCCATATATTTTAGCGCAAAGATAAATACTTTATTATAAAAGTAAATAAAAGTTGGTCAGGGGTAATCGATGGATGGGGAAAATATTGGTGAAGATATTGTCTTCATTTATTTGTTTACTTATTTTTATTTTTTTTACTTATTTGAATGTATGTGTTGTATTAATTATCTATATAATATATCTATATATATATATACATATATATATATATATATATATATATATATATACATATATATATATATATATATATATATATCTATAAAAATAATGTTTGTTCCTTACCGTTGCGGCCGATTGCACTTTAACCCAAAACTAGCCGAATTTTAGGTTAAGAGCACATTTAGTCTAGGGGTGGAAAATGACTCGAAAAAACGCAAATGCTTATTAATTTATATATGTAAATTTATTTAATTAATATCAGATTTTTTATTTCATTATTCTAGGTATATAAAAAAAAATTAAAATCATGTTATTATAAATTTAAAAATAATATTTTCTTATTAAAATTCAGCAAAAATAATTCCACTTTAGTTCCTGGCAGTCTTGCGAGATGATTTTTCCATTTAATTATGTTTTATTAGATATCTTAAGATAAATAAGATGAGAAATTAAAAGATGGGAGGTCCTTCTTGTTATAAATTTAAGGATAAAGGATTAATTTCCTGACAGCAGTTCGAGTTTTAATTAAATTCGGTGTCAAAAACGATTTCTGATCAAAAGGGAGTATAAAGATATCACAACTTGGTGCGAAATATGATATGGGAGATCAATGACTTTATAGTAATAAAATATACATTAGTCGTTGTGTCAGTCATATGTGTCTGACATAAAAAATAGTGTTTTTCAATAATTCCTTCCTTTAAATTTTTTTTTATCTTGTTACTTTTTTATATTAAATCAACATATTACGGATATCATTTGAAAGTAAATACTATCCTTTGTACTCTTTTTTTAAAAAAAAATATATTATTGTTTATTATTATTACTAGACGTTAAATTATTTTGCAGTTGTAATAAATATTGTAATTAAAAAAAACTTTTTTAACTAAATTATCTAATAGAGTTACCATCACCTTTGTGAATATTTTTTTGATATCATGGTAATTAACGTGTTAAATTAGAAACCCATTGTACTACATATAGCAAAGTAAACAATTTTATGTACAAATGATTTTTCATATAAAAAAGCCAATTTTTCAAAATAAACTAATGAAAAAATTCTTCAGTTAAAATTAAATTCTCTTACTCGTTGATATACTTAGTTAGTATGTTACTGAAGATTAAAAAATATCAATTACCTTCATATCAAATAAATATTTTCCTTTCACCAAATTACAAATTCCTTGTCAACGCGAAGAGATATTTATAACATTTATAATAAAATCACATCGGCACGTTTTATTTATTTAATCCGCAATAAATAAATGGCCGAAAGTAAAATTATGCAAAAATAAAACCAGATAATAATCAGACAGCTGGGAATAAAATTATTAAAAAAATTGTCAAAGATAAACCTAAACTAATTGACAAGACGTATGAATAAAACGGTTTTTTTGCAGACCAAAAATAATATTGAGATGTTTGGCAAATCACAGTCTTCATTTGTTTTCAATACCAAACAATGCCTCAAATATTTTCAATGTCAAACAATGATAAGCGGTTTTTTGTAATTTTTTCCATTTATTACTACAATCTAATGATATTTCTATAATTCAAAAAATCCTAAAAAAAATCCCTTAACAAACTTCAAAAAGATTTATCAAGATCCGAATAACGTTTAGGAGGAGTATCCTTTCATACATCATTTTAGAAGAATTTTATATATATAACAATGTACCAATAATCCTACTAAGTCCCTAGTATCATTAGTTTTACCACAAACATCCCGTTTTGGAAGAATTTTAAGTCTTTTTTTAAGATTGCTTTTTTATTACCAGCGCCCTGTCTATTATTACAAGTAGTAATAATAATCTGTCCGATGGCATAATTTGTGAATCGAAATGCACGAGAATTTGATGTCGCATAAAAAATAACACGACGACGATAAAAAAATACGAGAATTATAAAAAACCTGTCGAAGAAAATATATGTTCAAGAAATTATTACAGGTGATTAATTTTTGGATTTTATAGCAGAGGAAATCAATTTTTGCAAACAAGGTTAAATGTAATATTTATACCAAAATGTTAACTAGTAGTATTTCTAAAATAATAATAAGGCTGTTGTAAAAAAACGATTTTCTAGAAAGGATCGGTTTTACTATTATTCAGCATAAAGTTATTATTAGTCAACCTTAGTTATTATATTTTCAAAATATTTATATCAGGAAAATCAGGATTT
>NW_020536999.1:9001528-9018176 GCF_003426905.1 Ctenocephalides felis
TTTTATGTCAGACACATATGACTGACACAATGTTTAACGTATATTTTATTATTATAAAGTCATTGATCTCCCATATCATATTTCGCACCAAGTTGTGATATCTTTATACTTCCTTTTGATCAGAAATCGTTTTTGACACCAAATTTAATTAAAACTCGAACTCCTGTCAGGAAATTAATCCTTTATCCTTAAATTTATAACAAGAAGGACCTCCCATCTTTTGGTTTCTCATCTTATTTATCTTAAGATACCTTATAAAACATAATTAAATGGAAAAACCATCTCGCAACACTTCCAGGAACTAAAGTGGAACTATTTTTGGTATATTTTTGTTGTTATTTTGATATGAATATATTATTTTTAAATGTATAAAAAATGATTTTAAATTATTTCATATATCTAGATTAATAAAATAAAAACTCGGATATTAATTAAATAAATTTACATATATAAATTAATATGCATTTTTGTGTCATTTTTCACCTCTAGGCTAAATGTGCTCTTAACCTAAAACTCGGCTAGTTTTGGGTTAGAGTGCAATAGGCCGCACCGGGCGGAATAAACATCATTTCTATAGATAATTAATACAACATATACATTCAAATAAGTAAAAAAAATAACTAGTGGTGTATGGCATCGTGCCTTAAGGCAAATTGCTGGAACTTCCCGTACCGTAATGAAATATACGAGAAGTTTTACACGTTTTCAAATATATTATTACAACAAATACTGTAACTTTCATTATTTTTGCTATTGCTATTGTTATATCTGAGCAAATCAAATGTAAATCATAAATCAATTTATCATCTCCAGAACATTAACAATTGTCATTTAATTTCGAATTCAATTCAAAAAAAATAGTTGCCTTATTAATTTACACAAAATTGAATAAGTGCTCCCGTATAGTCACAGTCTAAACGCATTTGCAAATAATTCTGTGCGACATTTTCACTTATACTGTGCTTAGCTTGGCGGCATTTTCACATTTTTCAAACATGTATGTACATAAACAGTCTAAACGCACTTGGGTAAACATTTGTACCATAGTGGCGCTTAGACTGTGATTAGCCTGGGTAATTTTTTGAATTTAATCCAAAATTACAAAAATATTTTATGGAAAATAAAAAAAGATGTAATAATTTTCCATTTGTCCTCAAAAGCAATTGTTTTGTCAATACAAGCAGAAAGTTTTTTAGATCATTCAAATCGGACGCTTAGTTCACTCAAAAACTGCCATTTTTGCACATTGAGCTCTGTATCTTCGAAATGGCGGGACCTGCCTTTGCCAAAAACTAATCCGCACATCTTCTTATTAATAGGAATCGAATGTTTTTTGAACCATTCAAATCGGTTGATCTGTGCGCCTAAAAACGTGGACGAAAAAATGCGGACATACAAAACACACACACACATCCATTTTTTCTGAGGTATGCCAGTAAAATGTACAGAAACCTTCAAAACGTCTAAAAATGCAAAAATTTTCATTTTTGATTTTTGGCCCATTACTATAACTACCCTACGGGAAGTTAAAAATAAAAATAAAGTTATAAATAAAAATAAGTGAAAGTGTAAATAAAGACAATATCTTCACCAATATTTTCCCCATCCATCGATTACTCCTTGACCAACTTTTATTTACTTTTATAATAAAGTATCTATCTTCGCGCTAAAATATATGGGCAAATTCTCAGAATCTCTCCTCTATATCACAAAGGCAAATTAAATTCCTGCCTCCAATAATAATTATTTTGTGTGAAACCTCGTTCTCCATAATTACAAAAGGGCGAACAACGATGTGTGATGTGTTGTTAGCACCATCGAAATTATAATATTGGCTCGAAATTATAGGGTACGGAACTCTCAAGTGGATTAATAATCGATACATGGTGGGAATAGGGGCTGGTGGTAATAGGTAATGAATGATGTGCCAGAATCGTGAAGGAGAATTTTTCATGAAAATTTCCAGAAAATTTTCAGAAAATTGATGTCCCAGAAGTTCACAAAGGAGCAGTTTTCCAAAAAATCCGATTATGTTCAATTTTTATTACATTTGAATAATATTGATACAAGGCTTAAATTACAGAAATGCATGGAAATACTCCTGAATTAGTGGTGCATTCTGCATGGTAAATTGCTAACACTTTCCGTACCAAAAATTATTTTTTTAAAAAGATTCAATTTACTTTTAGAACTCTAGAAAAACCGATTTTAGAGATTTTAAATTTTTTTAATAAAATTGACCTTTTTGAAAAATTAAATTTTTTTATACTTGAAAATATTTTGGAAATTTTGAACTTTTTAACTTCCCGTAGGGTAAGTTATAACAAAATCCAAATAGAAATTAAAATTTTTGTATATCTTCACGTTTCAGAGGTTTCTGAACGTTTTGACACACCTCAGAAAATATAGATGTGTGTGTATGTTGTGTGGATACAATTTTTGGGTCACGTTTTTGGGCGCACGGATCAACCGATTTGAATAGTTTAAAAAATATTTGATCCCTGTTGATAGAGAGATGTGCTGATTAGTTTTTGGCAAAGGCAGGTCCAGCAGTTACGGAGATACCGAGCTAAATGTGCAAAAAATGGCTGTTTCTGAGGCGTTCGATTTAAGTGATTCAGAGAACTTTCTGCTTGTTTTAACAAAATAATTGCTTTTGGAAAAAAAATTTTTTCATTTTTTTCAAAAAAAATTTTTTTTTATATCGAAAATAATTCAGATTTTAATTGTAATTCTGACTTAAATTCTAATAGTTAATTAAACAAATATTTTCAACTTTGTAATTCAGTTTATATAATTCTTATGAATATTAGACAATGTTACAATATTTATAATACTCTATTTGAAAATATTTAATATTCCTCGAACATTTCGTTACGGTACGGGAAGTTCCAGCAATTTGCCTTAAGGCACGATGCCATATACACCACTAGTTTATCATTACATAAATGTGTATAATGGTCGACACTAATAAATGTGTGCATCACGAGAGTGTTACCATATTACTGACAAACATTAAATTCAAAATTGTTATATGATGTATTTATTTTTACTTAAATGCCATCTTGTACAGTAGCAAATAAGTTTTACTTCAATCGCGTTTGAACCTTACGCGCACTCATTTTTTTAGCTAATTTATTTATGGCAACGATGAATATTTTTTAACAAGGAAGCTGAAGCCCTAGTCTTTTCTGCACAATGACTTTTATTACTTTATTGCTTTTTCCTCTCTCGATATCAAATTAAGATTCACTTATTAAAATCAAGTTAAGTCATCCCTTTGACAACGATGACATCAATCTGGAGATCTAAGGATCTGATGATCTCTAAATTTTCATTTCATTTTAGTCTTTAATAATAAGATCAGTCGCGAGCAATAACCCAATTAATTTTATTCACTTTGAAGAACTTCTCATCGTCTCGTCTATAGAGGACAAAATTGAAAATCAATGGTAATGGAATCATTAGGAAGTTGGTAGAAAATCCATAGTTTTTTTAGAAGTTTACATGAAAAAAATTACCTGTTAGTAGTTATAACTAGATGTATAACGATTGCAGTCAATAAAGATCAGAATCAGAAACTATAAAATCACATGCAGTACTTTTCCCAATTTTTTACTCCCAACTTGATTTTCTTAAATTATTGTGTTGGTCAGAAAATAAAATTCGACCGATTTTCTAATTTTACATTTAAAAAATGGACAAAGTATGTAGGTTTCAATAATCTAATGAAAATCTAATTACATGTTTTAATTTAAGGTCAAAAGTTCCAATCGATTACCATACCCGTTAACTATTAATTTCAATAACAAATTACTATGTTTACCAAAATAGCAAAAATATATTATTATTAATAATAAATAATCTCGCATTATATTTTTATATATATATATATATATATATATAATATATATATATATGTGTGTGGTGTGTGTGTGTGTGTGTATGTGTCCATTACTAATTTCCTCATAAATTAAATAGGAAATGAGCTGTTTGCGATTCGCAACACTTTTAGTACCCGACGTGGTCATTATAGGTAATTCATAATTTTATTAAATTACAGTCCGAGCAGCGCCGATTACGTAATTTAATTCTAAGCTTGTTTTCCATATTTATACTCAAAGCAACACCGGGCAACACTAATTGCAGTATCGGGTAACACTGCGGTGTGACCCGATAGGTCAAAATTGTATTTGAAATAGGAACTTGTACAATATCTTTCACTTTTTTTTTTAAATGTTTGTTCAGATATTAGTTTTCTACATCTATATTTAATGCAACACTGGGTAATACTAATTGCGGTATCAGGAAACACTTTCGTGGAACCTGATAGGTCAAAATTGTATTTGAATTTGCTGAAACGGGGAACGAAAACTTTAAAATTTGAAACATGTACAATATCATTTACATAAAATTTGATTTTATGTGTGTTTGGATATTAGTTTTCTATGTCTATATTTAATGCAACTCGGTAACACTAATTGCAGTATCGGGTAACACTTTGGTATGACCTGATAGGTCAAAATTGTATTTGAATTTGCTGAAACGGGGAAAACTTTGAAGTTTGAAACATGTACAACATAATTTACATTAAATACGTTTTTATGTTTGTTTAGATATTAGTTTTCTACTGAAAACTGAAATAATAACCTTACCTTGGTAATATTAATTGATACATATTATAACATTGCAGTTTAATTTCGTATTTAATTTTGATATGATATGAAAAAGTAATAATAAAATTATTATTTTGAGTTTTATCATAAAAATTAGTGCAGTTCTTATATATTTATATCAAATGCAACACTGGGTAACACTTATAAGACAATTTATGAAGTAACATTTTAGTGTGACCTGATGGGTTAGAATTGCATTAGAATTTGCTAAAAAATTAAAATAACAACCTTAATAAGTGAAAAAATAAAATCATCATTAAAAAAAAAAAAAATCAAGTACTAAGATTACAACTTTTTTACTTCTACAAAATCAGATTTTTGAGAAATTTTGAATTTTTGAAAAAAAAGACTTTTTATTATTTACATTTAGTTGCGTTTTATTCATTTACATTTAATGCAAAATTGGGTAATACTAATTGAGCTATAAGATAACACTAAAGTGTGACCTAATGGCTTTAAATTGCATTTGAATTTGCAGAAACTTTTAATAGAAAGCCTAAAATTGGCTTAAAAAAATTTGTTTTATAGTTTAAATTATTAATAATATATGTTTTAAAACTATATTTTTCACTGGGCAACATTAAAGGCATTATGAGATAACCTTGCTGTGTGTATTGACCCTATGATTTGGATGAAATTTGAAAGAAATAATATTAAAATTAATAAAAATAAATATACAATATGTATTCGTATAATGCTTATACTCTGGGTAACACTAATTGCGTTATGAGGTAACACTGCAGTGTTACCTGATGCGATTAAATTTAAAGTATTGCCGCCTTCTATCCGAGAAGATAGGTCTAAAACATTTATAAAAATTTGGGGCGTTTCAAAAACATGAAAAACTATATTTAATTCAAAATTAATGAGTTTTTAATTCAATTATATATAATTTTATTTAGAAAAACATTCAATAATCGCTTTCGCACCCTTTTATACCAATTCGATATTCGTATAATTTATAAAGGACCATATATCGTTTTTTTGAAAAAATAAAAAATTAATGATCTAAAAATCACTGTAGAATTCTTTTGAAGTAACCGATTCGTTATTGAAAAAAGGCAAGCAGGATGATCTGTGAAAAAATTAAAAGCAAACAAAAATTTATCAGTAAGAGAAAAATAATCCTGGTATTCACATACACATACTTTAATAAAATTAGCAAGTCGGTTTTTCTGACAAAAACATAAACCTTTCCTTCAGAAAGTTAAATATTGACTCTTATCTTCGATGTAGGTATCGATATACATATAATTACAAAAAATATATTACATACTTAAAATCATTTCAAGCCATGAAGAATTACATTTGACTTCCTTTCTTCACGAGGAGAATTAACTTTTTTCTTTCATCTTATTAGACAGAAAATCCGTTTTTTACGCTCTTAAAAATCAAGTTGATTTATTTTTAAGAAAAAAATTCTATATCAATACATTATCATTATCTCGTTGAGATTTTAGGCGCCGGAGCAGAAAAAATATAAGAAACACGATATGGCACATCTGGAACAGAAAAACGAGTTATAAATCGGTAACAGATTTTGGGAAATTATTTTATAATAAAGATATTTTAGTATAAGATTGCTGTCATATCTTAGTATTTTGCGGAAATAAAATAATAAATATAATCACAGAATGAGGTAATAGATTTGCGAAGTTTCACATAAACTGCGATATGAGATTTAGGACTTTTTTATAATTTTTTATATAACTCGAAAATTTCGTTCCGGGTACTGATTTATTTTTATTTTAGCTGAAACTAGATAAAATTTACTATAATTGTGTGTAAAAAAAATGCCATATATACCAACAGGAAAATTTAAAAAAATGCAAGGCGCGTATATAATTTGCTAATTACCCATATATGGATTTTGGACATTTTTTTACATTTCTTCAAATTATTTGAAAATTTTGTACCGCTCACTCTTTTATTAATAGCTTAATAATAGGTTGTCAAATATCTCCCTTCCGCCTTTTTGTATTATAAACCAAGAGCAAAAAAGCGGAAGGGAGATATTTGACAACCTAATAAAAACTAAATAACATTTACTAGAAACCTGTATATTTTTTTTATATACTCTCTTACAAAATTTGTAAACAAAATTTGCTATATTTGAAATAGATATGATTTGCTAATTGACAATATAAGGATTGCGGGCATTTTTCTACATTTTTTCAAATAATTTGAAATTTTCGTTCAGGGTACTCTTTTAATTTTAGTTTAGATGAAATGTACTAAAATAGTGCATAAACTGTTTTATATACTCGGCTAACAAATTTTTGAATAAAATTAATTACAAAGCTTATGTATTTTGATAATTAGCCATATATATGAAATTCGGACATTTTTCTATATTACTTCAAACAATTTGAAAATTTGATTCCGGACACTCTTTTATTATTAGTTTAGCAAAAACTAGAGTGAGGTAAAACTACAATGAATCCACATAAACAGTAATATATATGTTCTGATAGTAAAATTATGAATAAAATTTATAGCAATGCGCGCGCTCCTATGTATTTTGCTAGTTCAGGACATTTCTTTACATTTTTCCAAATAATTTGAAAAATTCGTTCCAGGTGCTCTTTTATTATTAGTTTAGTAGAAACTAGATAAAATTTACTAAAATTCTGCATAAACTGTTTTATATACTCTAATACTAAATTTTTAAATAAAATCAATTGCAACACGACTTTATTTATTTTGCTAAATGGCGTTATTTGGATCAAGACTTTTTGAATTTTTTCCTATATCTTGAAAATTTTGTTCCGCACACTCTTTCATTCTTAGTTTAGTAAAAAATAGATAAAATTTAGTAAAATTCTGCATAATTTGTTTTATATACTCTGATACTAAATTTCAAATAAAATAGGTTGCAAATTTTATATTACTCAATATATATAGATTAGGGCACACATTTAGAAAATATAACAAATTACCTGCTGGTTAAATTTTAATATAGAAAAAAAGTAAAATTTCAATATTACAAAACAAACTAAAACTATTCCTCCACTAGTATTTTTAATATCCATGCCCCTTTTATTTTTCATATATATATTTTTCATATCGAGTTAATAGAATTCGACTCTTCTCCTGGTGTTGTGTGTTGGGAACAGTTTTAATAAAAAATCCACCGACGAACGCGCTTTGTGCTCACGAAAAAATTAAAAAGTGAACCGAACAAAAAAAATAATATGAAAATAAAAACTAGAAATAGTAAAAAATAGGATTAAAATTAATCCTCCTGCGCCGGGGAAGAGGACGAACGCATCAGAATTCGGGGGAATGATTCTCAAACTGGTGAATGATAATTGGTAAAAAATATATTTTATTTAGATGAATAAACGGTATAAAATTTGTTTAATTATTGCTTTTGTATTTTGGGAAAAAAAGTACTTGAATACCATGAAAAATGAATTTTGTTTATACTGCTGAACATTCGTTTGTAATAATAAATTGATTTGGGACATTTTTTTACATTTCTTTATGTAACTTGTGAATTTGATTCCGGACACTCTTTTTTGGTTAGCTTAGTAGAATCTATATGAAATTTACTAAAATCCTACATAAACTGTTTTATATACTTGGATAATAGTTTTTTAAATTAAGTTAAACTTTAAATTAATTTTGATAATTGGCGATGTATGTATGGATCGGGACACTTCTTGACATTTCTTCATGTAACTTAAAAATTTTTGTTTCGGCTGCTCTTTCATTTTTTGCTTGGAAGAAACTAGATAAAATTTACAAAAGTTTTCTATGACCTCTAATATATACTTGAGTAGAAAAAAATTAAATAAAATTAATTGCAACTCGCTCGCATGTATTTTGTTTATTGTCGATATTTGGATTGGGTTTGGGACACTTTTTTATATTTTCTCATATATCTTGAAAATTTTGTTTTGGTGATTTTTTTTTTTAAGTTTTAGTTTAAGTAAAAACTAGGTAAAATTTACTAATGTCCTGGATAAGTTATTTTATATACTCCCATACTAAATTTCTAAACAATATTATTTATATATATATAAAATATATACATATTGCTAATTAGAAATATGAGGATTCCGGACATTTTTTCACATTTCTTCAAATAATTCGAAAATTTTGTTCCGGCCAGTATTTTATTTTTAATTTAGCAGAAACTAGATAAAATTTACTAAAATCCTGCATCAACCTTTACATATACTCGAGAACAAAATTTCTGAATAAAATTAGTTAAATATAGCATATGTACAATTTCCTAATTTGCAATATAAGGATTCCGGGCAATTTTTCTGAATTTCTTAAATAAATAAATAATTAAATAATTTCGTTCAGGACAGTTTTTTTTATTATAAGTTTAATAGAAAATAGATAAAATTTATTAAAATCCTGCATCAACTATTTTATATACTCCGAAACATATGTACAATTCCCTAGTTGACAATATGAGGATTCCGGCCAATTTTTTACATTTTTTCCCAATAATTCAAAAAAAATTCGTTTCAAACACTCTTTTATAATAAGCTTAATAGAAATTAGATAAAATTCACTATGATCTTACATGATGTACTACTACTATATACACTCCGAAAGTAAATTTCAAATAAAATTATTTTATATATAGATGATTCTACAACCACAATCACAAATGTTGATTCAGAAATTTTTTTTACATTTCCTAAAATAACTCAAAAATTTTCTTCAGAACAGTTTTTAATTAAAAGCTTAGCAGAAACTAGATAAAATTTACTATGATTTTACATGATGTACTATATACACTCCTATAATAAAATTTAAAATAAAATTATTCTATATAAAAATGACTCTACAACTACAATCACACAAATGTTGATTTGGGACATTTTTTTACATTTGCTAAATAAATTTGTAAAATTCATTTTAGGAACTCTATTATTAATAGCTATATAGAAACTAGATAAATTTTACTTTACACTTCTGCTTTTTATTATATATACTTCTATAGTAAAATTTTGAATAAAATAAGCTCAAGTAAAGGCGATTCTCTGTAAAAAATCATAAATATTCTTTATTTTCATCACTTATCCCGATTAATATTTTACAGTTGTACATTCACTCTTAATCCACAACGGATTATTATTTTTCATATCTCTTTTATTCCATTTTATTTTATTTTTTTATTTTTTTTTCAATTATTCCTCTCTATTTCTTATTACGCGCCGGTTGGTACTCCTGTGTGGTGGTGTTGGTACGCATGCATCATGAATTTTAAATTAATCCGGCGGGATATTTGAATTTTTAGAAAAACATAGAGTTCTTTATTCATGTTTCCAATTTAGTGGACGATTAACTTAATCTCGGTTGAAGACTTCGTAGAGGAAAAATAAGTATATAAAAACGATGGGTAAGAGACGTTTTATATTTCATAACTAGTTTTATCTTAATTAAATCACTAGTTATTTCTTTATTCTAAACTATTTAATAATTAATTAATGAATATATAATTATTATTTCTATTACGAAGGCACGTGCAACAAATCCGAAACGTATGTCCTTTTCATCCTCGGATTATTAAGTCATTAAAATAATCTCCAAAAACGATGGAGAAGAGATATAAATAATTCGAAAATAGAAAAATGAAAAATTAGGCTATTAATAAAAAAATCCGAAAAAATAAAAAATAAATCGTCCGTGTTTGTATTGAGACAAATTTCTCGAGTTGTTTATTTTTTTTTTTAAATAAAAAACCAAAATAACGATTTACATGTGTCGGAAGATAACTGATGAGGTAATAATTCTTGGATGTCGGAACGTTTTTAGAACTTATGATAATTCATTATATTTAATAGGATGTAAAAGTATATATTATATATATATATATATATATATATATATATATATATATATAAGTAAAGAAAAATGTCTTTTTTTTTCAAATGTTTTGGGTACTGATTTAACCCATCTTCAGTGCATACAAATTATTTAAAAAAACACAAAAAATATGCTACACCAATTAATATCACAAAAACTTTTCTTATAAATATTAAATTAATAAAAATAAAAATGAAAATAAAATAAATGAAAAGATTTGCAAAGCTCTTCTCACCGAGACATGTTTTCCTTTTGGAATTTGTTTCAAAAACAAAATGTTAATTGATAAATTCTCGTATTATTTAATTCGTACGCTTCGATACTATATGTGTGTCATCATTTTAAAAAAATTGTACAATTTTAACATTTTATAAAAAATACGAAATGATTTGTTTTTTTTTATTAAAATATGAAATTATACATTTGTATTTGTTTTCAACGTTTCGGAACTAATTATGTTCCATCATAAGGTTTTCTACAATTTTTTCTAGAAACACATCACATTTTTGTCAAAAAAATGTATTTTTACCATTTTCATATTTATGGAAATGAAATTTAATAAATTGAAATTTGTGTATTTGGAGTATCAAAAAAATTAGGTGTAAGTAGCATTTTGCCTGAAGAAAAGCTTACAAAAGCCATGAATTTAACACAAAAATAATGTTTGAAAGTGGCATTTAGCCTTAAGGCAAAGTGGCATGAACTTTCCGAAATTTGTAAGAACTAACTTAATCAATCGAAAGTGAAATTTAGATATTTAGATCAAATTTTCAACAGTTCACTTGAAAAATAAAGTTATCGCTTTCAATTAAATCTAAACATTGCGATTTCGAATAGAATTTTCTCAAACACATTTAAATTAACTGTAATTAGTAGCTTATTATTTTAACTTTTAATGAATCGATAATGTTTGACTTATCACATCGCTAAAGCAACTTTTAACACTATAATATTTTTTCAAACTTTGGTGAATTTTTAACAATAAACTATTTGTCGTAGGGCAATAACATTTCAGTAAGTTCTATAAGACTATGATATTTATTGCCAAAAAAAGGTTCATAAAAATCGTCAAAAATTTTTTTAAACAGTTAATTTCAAGAAAACGGCAAAAAATCTGTTCACATACTTTTTCCAAATTCTGCTTCAATTCGATTCAGAATGGCTTGAAACGTCGAGAAAACATAAAATTAGCAAATTGGAATTTTTGATGAAAACAAACTTCGAGATATAATTTAATATAAATTAGAGGTGTCCACATCAAATAATTTCAAATATTTCGAACCATTTTCTTAATTTAATTTTTTATTTATAATTCGGAATTGAGAAATACATAAAACTCTAAATTTTGACTCTAAAACTCTAAATTTTGACATAAAACTCTAAATTTTTAATTAGAGTATATCGTATATTGTTATAGTCCTTTTTTCAGTTTCAGTTCACATTCAGTTAGTAAAAACGAGATTGGTAATTTTTACTGACAAAAAACAATTTATTGTAATTTAGAGTTTTGCACCCATCTAATTAGTGGTCAATTTTTTTTTCTATTATTTTTAATGCATAATTGAAAAACGCATACAACTCTTAATTTTCACACCCCTACCACAAACGACTATTTTATGAAAATATTTTTTTTGAATGACTTTTTGATTGAATGGCTTCTAAATTTTTGATCTTGATGCAATCTAAATGATGCACTTTTTTTAATTATTTTATCGAATAACTCAGAACGACACAGAAAATAAGTAAATGATATTTACTGGCAAAAATTTCATTTAACAAATTATTATTAAACAATCTTATCTAAATCTCATGGTAGATAGCAATTACCATACGCAGATAGTTTATCACCAGACATCCAATCTATTTACTCAAACAAATCAGACTACTTCTTATACGTCAAAGAAAGAATTTTTTTATCAAAATCTTGCACGCCTTTGTAATTACACCATAATAATTACCTCGTACCATCAATCTATCCATCCATCAGATTCTTAGAATAATCCAAGTAAGCAAGTAAGTAAGTAACTAGTAACCTATCATTAAGTAATTCGGACAAACGAGAGCATCGAGTATAGGCAGTAGGCACCTCCTGTGTGTTCTTCTCTTAGAAAACTAATAATATAACTTTCGCCTTGTAATTACCTACATAATATAAGAGAGTCAAAGTCAAAGTGGAAAAGATCGTCAAAGTCAAGAAGTAGAAGGCAGGGGAAGATTTTGATTGACTGTGATTAGTTCTAATTAGGCAACACTTTCAACAAAATCCTTATAGGACTCTTGTAGATTCGTTATAAGAACTAGTGGTGTATGGCATCGTGCCTTAAGGCAAATTGATGGAACTTTCCGTACCGTAATTAAACATTCGACAAATGAAAATTATCAATAATTGCTCCGAATAATTTCAATTAGATTATTTATTATAAATACATACTGTAAGCTGGTAAGTGCTTTTCAAATTAGGCGACGAGCGTATTCTACAAACAACTTTGTGTATGTTTATAAGAAATTTGTTTATTTTTTTGTTTAAAATTGATTTTTTTTTAATTTCAACATTTTTCAAAATTTTGAAAATTTGTTGATTTTTAACTTCCCGTAGGGTAAGTTATTGTAATGGGCCGAAAATCGGAATTGAAAATTTTTACATTTCTCGACGTTTTGAAGGTTTCTGAACATTTTGGCATACCTCAGAAAAAATGGATGTGTGTGTGTGTGTGTGTGTGTGTATGTGTGTGTGTGTGTATGTATGTGTGGATACAAATTTCCAGTCACGTTTTAGGGCGCACGGATCAACCGATTTGAATGGTTCAAAAAACATTCGATTCCTATTGATAGGGAAAAGAGCTGATTAGTTTTTGGCAAAGGCAGGTCCAGCCGTTTCGGAGATACGGAGCAAAGAGTGCGGAAAATAGAAATCGAATTTTTGAGAGAACGGAGTATCCGATTTGAATGATCTAAAAAACATTCAATTAGTAATGATTGGGAGAAGTGTTTATTAGTTTTTGGCAAAGGCAGGCCCAGCCATTTCGAAGATACGGAGCTAAATGTAAAAAATGGCAGTTTTTGAGAGAACTAAGCGTCCGATTTGAATGATTCAAAAAAACTTTCTGCTTGTCTTAACAAAATAATTGATTTTGAAAAAAAATTTTTTGTTCCATTTTTTTTTTTAGTTTTTTGTTGAAACAAATAATTTCAACTTTGCAATTCAGTTTATATAATTCTTATAAATATTAGACAATGTTACAATATTTATAATAATCTATTTGAAAACATTCAGTATTCCTCGAACATTTCGTTACGGTACGGGAAGTTCCAGCAATTTGCCTTAAGGCACGATGCCACCCACCCCACTAGTTTTTTTTAAAAATCGTGTTTTTTTAAAAAAAATTTGATAATTTGGAAATTTTTGAACAAATTCGATTTTTTGAATATTTCGAAATATTATCAAATTTTTGTAAGATTTTTTTTAAATTCTGATGTTTTTTCAAATTTTTCAAAATTTCGTTTTTTTTTAAATGATCGAACATTTCGAAATTTTGAATTTAATGAAACTTTGAATTTTTTTGAAAATCTTAATTTTTTTGAGAACATTTTTTGAGAATTTGGAAATTTTTGAAAAAATTCGATTTTTTTGAAAGTTTCGAAATATTCTTTCTTCTTTTTTAAAATTTAGTTTTTTTTGAAAATGAAAAAAGTCGAAAATTTGAATTTTTAGATACTTTGAATTTTTTTTGAAAATTTTGAATTTTTTTTGAGAAAAATTTTTGAGAATTTGAAAATTTTTGAAAATATTCGTTTTTTTTAAATTTTGAAATATTCTCAAATTTTTGTTAAAAATTGTTTTTTTAAAACTCTGATATTTTTTGAAATTTTTCAATATTTGATTTATTTTGAAAATGATGACAAACTTCGAAAATTTGATTTTTTTTGAAAATTTTGATTTTTTTTTTGAAAATGTTCAAAATTACGAAATTTTCTTTAAAAGCTTTTTTTGCACACAGTCTACTCAAGCAAAATGTTTTTTGAATTAATCTATTCGGATTATCCGTTCTCTCAAAAACTGCATAACCGTTTTTACACCCTTTGCACTCCTACCTCCGAAACGGCAGAATTGCCTTTTGCAAAAACGCCTCGCGATCGAGTATGAACCGAATAATTTTTCAATCATACAAATCGATTATTCCATACTGTCGAAAAAGTCGAGGACATTTGCTTGAACCATGTAAATAAATTTCAAAATTAAAAATCTTGGTACGGAACCCAAAAACATGACACAAAATACGAACACATTATTAAAATCTCTATAAATTATCAGATAATTTGATGTGCATATGTCCCATGAACATTTATGACCGCCAAATGGCATTTTTTTACATTGTTTTTATTGGATCTCCAAAACCGCTGGGCATGCCTTCCTGAAAATTTAATCACTTCTTTATTACGTCGTACTACAATACAAATAAAATGTTTTTTCAATTATTCAAATCGGACGTTCCGTTCTCTCAAAAACTGAGTTACCATTTTTGGCACTTTTTGCCCCGTATCTCCAAAACGGCTAGACTTGCCTTTGCCAAAAACTTATCAGCACGTCCTCTTATCAATTCGAATCAAATGTTTTTTGAATCATTCAAATCGGTTGACCCGTGCTCCCGAAATCGTCGACGAAAATTTGTATCCACACACACATTACCACACACACACTTCTATTTTCTCAGAGGAATGCCAAAATGTTCAGAAACTTCTGAAACGTAAAACTTTATAAAAAATATCATTTTCGATTTTTTTGCGATAACTATAACTTACCCTACGGTAAGTTAATAAAATTACTGTCTCGATTATAAACTATATCTTATATATTATTATTTATATCAATGCCTCGATCGATTATTCGGCTTGAGGTAAGTTTCTGGAACTCTAACAATACAAATCTGATTTCGAAATAAAAACTTTAGACCAAGCCGAATAATTTTTTATCCTCTAATAATAGATTCTATCATGGGGTTCATAAACACCTATTTTTTCATTTTAAAAAACCAGTTTCTTTGTGATTCGTCCATAAAGAAATCTAGTGATCGGATTTAACAAAACACGTCCTTGTCGAGATGTTATTTTTTTAATCGTAATCAAAATCTATTTATAAATCGATCACTTCGATTCGGTATTTAGATAAATATTTAGTGGACTCATTTGTAAGGGATAAAAAAGTCCTTGAAGACTAGGATAAAAAGATATATAATATATACATTAATTTTATTTTCCACATTAAGATGTTATCAAATTGATGTACCTGATTTTTTTACAAATTTTTATTCAAAGTATTTTTTGACTCTCAACCTATTCTTATGGCTGAGGAGAATTTTCCCAAAAAATTTTTTTTTAATTATAATTAATTTTTCATACAAATTGATATCTCTACTGCCTGTAAGAAAGGCTAGATTCCGGTATCTTCTGATCATGAGTCAGGTTAAATTCAACTTACCAATTATAATTTTCTGTTGCAGAAATTTGGCAGTTTTTTGAAATTGATTGGTCCATGATTTTGCATAAATCTTACCTGGAATAGAAAAAAAACTTGAATCAGTACTCAAAATTTGTTCACAATTTGCAAAATATAAATGTTTAATCGAATTCACTTAAATTTATTCAATTGATCCCAAATTATGAAAAAACCAAAAAAATTATAGGTCTTAAAAATACTATCATTTTTTTATAAAAAAGAAATAGTTAGTTTTTTCCTCAAAATTAATCTATAACATTTATTTATAATTACTTACTTAAAATTCTAGAAATATAAAAATTGAAAACGTTCCAATTTGATATTTTGTGAATTTTTGACGATTTCAGAGAATAATTAGCAACAGATTAAATTTCTCTCATTTTATGAACAAAAGTTGCGCCTTAAAATTAACGATAACAATTTTTTAAAATTAAAATTAACAAATAGGAATCTTTACTTATTCATCAATACTTGAAATATATCAAAATTAAGAACGTTTTATATGTTCTTTTAATTTTTTAAAGATTTCAAGCAAAAATTAGTAAATATAAACTAATTCATTTAGGAATAATAAATAGAATAATTTTCTTCAAAATGACTATATGACAATTTTTGTGAATAAAATGACTATATGACAATTAAAATT
>NW_020536999.1:9019176-9043948 GCF_003426905.1 Ctenocephalides felis
AAATAGCTATATGTTTCCTGTACCATCAGGAGTGTTACACATAAAACCTAAAGGCATTAACATCAGAATATGAACATTAGTTCGAAATCATGTATGTGTTATGAAAACAAACCCATCAAAACAAGAATTATCATAATCTGGATATACGGAATTGAGCTATGGGAGTGCGCAAGCAATTCAAATATAAAAATAATACAAAGAGCGCAATCGAAAATTTTAAGATGCATTGTGAACGCACCCTGGTATATTACAAATGATACTCTACATAAAGATTTAGAATTGAAATGATAAACGAAAGGAGCAAAAAATACCCCAAAATTATTCCAGTTCACCCAAACAAATATCTAAAAGAATTAAGCGAGGAATCTCATACTCGAAGATTGAAAAAAATGGCCTTACGATCTTAAATAAAATCGCCAAAAAAAAAGATATCTCATAGGATATAATCACTTAAATGCACCTACACCTAGCATATTGTCTTAAAAAATTATATTATTTTGATCGGCGATAAATCTATGCAAATAAAAAAAATGACATAACGAAGTTGCACTTATGATTTTTTTTTTTAATTTGAAAATTTGCTTTATTTAACTTAAATACATACATTGATTTTTACATAAAGATACAAATTGTATTCTAGGTGTATGGGAATATCATTATACTATCATAATTTAATATTGTTTGCATATATATGTAATTGTTTCAATTAACTTATAAAAGTATGAAAAGCACTTATGATTGTTATTTGACATTTGAACAAAATGCAGCTTATTATACATGGATATAACATTAGAAAGAAAGTTTTTAATGTATATGAAGGTTATAAAAAGTTCAATTATCCCATTTAATATTCATTTCATAATTCTCCTCTCATAGGGCTTGGTATCAAGTGGTAGTGATGTCAGTTTTCACTTGATATTTCAAATTAAGTATATTAAAATATATCACAGTTTGCTTTGTAATAGCCAAGATCGTAATTAAAAAAATGTTATGAAATAATTATAAAATTTGATTATTATTTCCCATGTTTAATGCTTATGGCTTAATTTTTTTGTTTACATTTTCGATAATGTTGATCACTTTTTGAAAACGGTAAATGGAATTAAGGAATAATAATTCCCGAGTCATAATGAGTCGCTCTCAATCTTTATAATGTTCCGTAATAACACGGGACGTTACGGTTTTAATTTTTTATTCTACACGAAACATGAAGTGAATCGGAGAGGAGCAAAAAAGAGAAATTTTGTGTGAAATTGATTCCAATTAATTTTTAGTACTTAACCATTGCACCATTTTACAATTATAATTGAGAACCAAACTAGACAAATTTGAAAAAAAAAAACAAATTATTAATAGCCTTGGTTCTAGAAAATTTCGGATCAATCGATTTGAATGATCTCCGCTTGACGTTGAATTCCGGGACACCCTGTACATACATATTGCAGTTTTGAAATAGAACAGAGATATACATCTACTCGTAGGTATGGAATTTAATAAGCCGTGCAGAAAAGTACCGAACTAAACCGAATTTTTGCCGGAAAAGTAATTTTGCTGAGCTCGCAAGCGCCGACATCACTCCGATTTCATACGATTTTCCTTTGCATTGCCAATAAACGGGAAATGCACTTGCAGAAATATAGAAATCTCAGAATAAGTGCATGCCTTTATAAATAAACATATATAAGATTTTGCAGAGACTAAGGTATACTTATAAATCATAAACTAGTTGGTATTGGTATTTTGCCTTTGAGGCAAGTTACATAAACTTCCCGATTTGTGTAAATAATCGACTTAATAAATTAATTTGTGAGCGATTAAAAGTATTCCGAGTGGATTTATCACACATCATTGAAAACGAACGAACACGTTAACTCGGAGTATTTTCTAAAAGCAAATTTTCACAAATCAATAATTTTTATAATTGAACCAGTTTCCATAGGACTTTAATGGTTTAGTATGTTCATTAAGACCAAGTACTCTATCGTTCTACCAAGTAAATTGTCTAATTTTAATTTTAACAAACGTCAAAAAAACTACTCATTTTCTCAAACTTTGACGAATTTTTAAAATTAAACTACTTCTCGTACGGCCGTAATATTTCAGTGAGTTCTATAAGACCATGATATATATCGCCAAAAAAAGTTCCATAAAAATCGGCTTAAAATGTTAATTACAAGAAAACGGCTCGGTAGGTTTTCACTTAAAGCTGATCAGTATCATTCCAACTAATATCTTTCGAACAGTTTTTGCTTTTTTAATTTGCGTTTTTCATTCGGTAGTATGAGCTTAAATGTGGACAAAAAATTTAACATTTTTTTTCCAAATTTCAAAAAAACGGCTCGGCAGATCGTCGCACAAAACTGACAAACGATAGTGCTCATTGAGATACATCAAATGGCTTTTAAATTTCTGAAATCGGTTCAGCTGTTTTTGAGCAAACGTCGATGAGAAGTCTGATTTTGACAAACGCCGAAAAAACGATACTAATTTTTACAAACTTTGAAGAATTTTTAAAATTGAACGACTTGTCGTAAGGCCGTAATATTTTAGTATGATCTACAAGACTATGGTATCTAGCGTCAAAAAATAATCATAAAAATCGTCGAAATTTTTTAAACACTATATTACAAGAAAACGGACCAGCCGATCTTTACCAAAAACTAATCGGCACGATTCCCAACCAATATCTTTCGAACAGTTTTTGAATTTTCAAAATCGATTCAGAAATGCAGGCTAAAACGTGGACAAAAAATCTTCACTTTTCTGCTATTTACAAAGAAACGGCTCGGCCGATCGTAGCGCGAATCTGACAAACGATAGTTCTCATCGAGATACATCGAATGGCTTTTAAATTTTTTAAACCGGTCCAGCCATTTTTGATAGAACGTCGATTCAGGACAAAAAGTCTATTCACACACACACATACACACACATACTTTTTCCAAATTTGTTCTCATTCGATTCAGAATAGCTTGAAACGTCGAGGAAACATAAAATTAGCGAATCGGATTTTTTATGAAAACATAAAGGAGAACTTCGGAAAGTTAAAAATATTTGATTTCAGTGAATTTTTATCAATAAATTTATCAAGAGCTTGAAATAAATAAAAACAAAATCTCATAAATTATGAGTCTGACCATTACCATTCTCAATTACCATAATTACCAGTTTTCTGAAACAGGATCCAACAACAAACTAATTCAACAAGATAACTCTACTAAACTATCATCACCTCCATTTTCTTATTTAGTAATTAACTTTCTCCACTCTTTGCATTTCGTTTGAAAATTTATCCTAATTAAGGTTTTGATAAAACTCTATTAATGGTAATGTACTGGTAACCACCACACCACCATCGTGGCCATTTCGAAATAGTAAATAAGAAAAGTTTTTGCCAATTCGAAAACTTTGCCAATTATAGAGTTTTGCGAACGATTTGAGTAATATAAATAGTCGGCGAATGAAATTAATAGTAGTAAAAGATACAGGGGTAAAGGATTTTTTTAATTTAAATTATTACAACTTTTTTATTTATCTTTGTTATGAATATGTATCTATTCCTGTTTACTGCCTCTTATATCTTTCCGACATATTATTTAGAGTTCTGTCAGTTATTTTTTACGATGGCAACGATGAATATATTTTTTATTGCTTCTCAGATGTCTTCTTCATATTTATCATATTTTTTATTTTCGTCAAATAATAAATGTTATGCGTTGATGAAAGCACAAAAGCCAGAACAAGGGTATTAATATTATTCTGAACAGGGGTAGAAAACAGTTAAAAATAATAAAACTTGTGAAAAATAGTACAATAGTACAAACAAATTGAAAGTTCGGGACATTTTTTTACTTTTTGTCAAATTACTCGGAAACTTTATATGAGAGCACTCTTTTAAAGTTAGTACAGCAGAAACCAGATAAAATTTACCACGATTCCATGCCAACAGTTGTATACTAACCGATAGAAATATTTTGAATTGAAAACGAAATTTTATTATTACAAATTGAAAATTCGAGATTTTTGTACTTTTTGTCAAATAACTCGGAAACTTTATATGGGAGCACTCTTTTTTAGTTAGTACAGCAGAAACTAGATAAAATTTATCATATTTCCATGCCAACAGTTAGTTGTATACTGTCCGATGGAAATATTTTGAACAAAACGACTTTGAAAACGAATTTATTTAGTAGCAACAAATAGAAAATTCGGGACATTTTTTTACTTTTTTGGCAAATAACTCGATAAAATGCACCTATTTTTTTATGTAAGTAAAGGTGACAAAGCCCAAAAATTATTTTCCATAACATGGAAGTAAAAATTCGAGCAACAAATAAATACCAAGAAAATATTTTTATATGTCATGTCTCAAGGAAAAGTTAAACGAAGATTGAGATGAATAATAAAAGTATTTTCTGTTCTATATTTTATCATCTAGTAATTTTATTATATAATATAATTTTTTCCGAATTGTTGTTTATCCCTGCTCGTGATCCACTATAGTTATTCTGTATTATTATTAATGTTGGAAAAATGTAAATACTAAATATTCTGAAATGATCTCCATAAAAAAACTAAAGGCTATGTTGGATGGAAAACCATTAATAATGCCCACAACGCATTAGTAAAACCCCTTTTAGGACAGACGAAAATTGTTCTAGAAAATATGAGAAAAACTAGTTGTGTATAGTATATAAAACATATAAATCTAAAATATATTTACAAAATTAAATACACAAAGTGAATAATATACATATAATGATTTGTTGATAGATTTGAGAAAATATAAAAAAGTGTATAGTATATGAAATATATCAATCTAAAATATGTTTACAAAATTAAATACACAAAGTGAATAATATACATATAATGATTTGTTGATAGATTTGAGAAACATGTTTGGAAATAAATTGTAATAGTTTTATTAAAATTATATAATTTTATAAATATATTTAAATATTCGTAAATTTTTATTATTAACATGTTTCTAAGGTTTGAGCAAATTTTATATTAGAAAATGAAAAGAATATAAGTTTTCGTGGAACTTTTAAGAAACAACTCAGAAAGTTCTACTAATAGTTTTTTTTTAACAAGTTTGTGTCTTGTGTTATAGACATCATATTTCATAGAGCAAAGCGTTAATAAAACACCAATACAATAATCTATTATAAAATAATATAATTTGTTATCATTATTTATCGAAATAATGAATGTTTCTCCCGGCGCGGCCGCTTTTGCACTTTAACCTGAAACTTGCCGAGTTTTAGGTTAAGAGCACATTTGGCCTAATGGTGGGAAACGAGACTCTCGTCAAGAAGCAAATTTTTACTCATTTATTTATATAAATTTTCTTAATTGATACTGGATAGTAAAAATATTTTAGTAAGGAATTAAAAGCATGAACTATTATAAGAAACTCTACTTATACATTTTTTAGTATAGCACTGTATACGGATCAGAAGCATGGACTATTAGGAAAAGAACTCTACTAACGTCCACATCAATCATTTTGTCAGTAAGAAAATTTATTAACGAGCAATCTAAAAAATATAAATTTTTGTGGAACTTCTAAGGAACTTTTTTTTAGCATTTAGAAATTTTTTAGAAGTTTACTTGAGCAGCACTAAACAATAAAGTAAAGCACAAAATAATGATTCTAAATTTTTTTTTAATAAACTTTCATATATAAACAACATAAAATACACGAAAAAATTGAATAGAAAACTGTATTAGATAAAATTAAACTAAATTTCATATTTGGATGACAAAATTCTAATTTCTGTTTGATATTTGTCGTGAGAATCTGAATGTGAGTTTTTGATTTGGAATTTTTTTCCACTGAAGGAAAGTTAAATTAGGTCATATATATATATATATATATATATATATATATATATATATTCATATGTATCTTTATAAAACTCATATGTATAATATATTTTTTCGATTTTCGATTTGGGACGCTCTTAATCCTCTCCAGCTTTCCGTTTGAAAATCCGCGCAAAATTCAATGCAATAAATAAGGATTATCTCTCTGAAGAGATGCATATATATAAAAGTTGATAGAAATATAGAATTTATATATAAATCTACACATTCATGTATGTATATATATATATATATATATATATATATATCCATAAAGCCCGCAGTGCGACCAATTCAATAATGCATTCGTTATTGAAGATGTATGGATTTATTATTTTAGCTTATACGCAAAATGATATTATAATCGTGAATTTTTAAACAATATGGTTTTAGTTTATTGACAAGTCTTTAAACAGATTTAATGCTCCGCACGCATATGTTGCGTGAGACAACAACTATCAAATATCTGAAAAATGAAAATTTGCATCAGACACTACTAATTCTTCACCAAACTATTCTATTCACAAAATTTACCTCCGGCACTATTGATAAAAAAAATAAAAAAATGATGTTCAGCACATATTATTTTAATAAATTTAAAGGAATTACCAATTTCAAGTTTCCAAAAAACTTACTCCCTCATCTTGTAATTAGAATCATGAAAAATGATTTTACTAACTAGCACATTAAATTAATTAGCAAAATATAACGAAGAACTCTACTGACGAGCAAACTGAAATTCACCATGGAAATAAAATAAAGTTAATGAAATTAACAAACTTTGCTACACATTGATTTTTAACAAACGATTCCTATTAAGAAATCTAAAAAATCACGGATTAGCATCAGGCACTACTAATCCTTCACCGAACAAAATCTCATCACAAAATTCACCTGTGGCACTACTTATCCTAAAAAAATTAAAATATTTAGGGCATTCAATCAAATTATTTTCCAATATTAAAAAAATTAAAATTCTATTAAATAGCGAATTAAAAAGAAACCCAAAAGTTAGAAAACAATAAACTTAATTAACTTTCCGTAGGGTAAGTTATAGTAATAGCAAAAAATTCGAAAATGAAATTTTTATATATTTTTACGTTTCAACGGTTTCTGAATATTTAGGCATACCTTAGAAAGAATGGATGTATGTGTTTGCCTGTGTATGTGTATGTGTATGTGTGTGTGTGTGCGTGTGTGTGTGTGTGCGTGTGTGTGCGGATACAAATTTTCATCAACGATTTCGGGAACACCGATCAACCGATTTGAATAATTCAAAAAAGATTTTACTCGTATTCACAATAAGAAGAACTGATTAAATTTTTGGGAAGGCTGGTCCAACGGTTATGAACTCTCAATAAAAATAAATTTAAAAAAAGGTCATTTTGCGGTCAAAAATATTCATTGGACATATGCACATAAAATTATCAGATATTTTATAGAGATTTTAGTAATGTGTACACATTTTGTGTATTTTTTTGGGTTTCGTACCAAGATTTTTAATTACGGTATGGGAAGTTTCAGCAATTTGCCTTAAGGCACAATGCCATGCACCCCACTAGTTACATTACCATTTTAAACAAACAATTCCCAGCAAGAAATTTGAAATATAAAAAATTGCATCAGACATTACTAATATTTTACCAAAACTGTATCAATCACAAAATTCACCTCTGGCACTATTAATCCTAAAAAGAATATTATATACATCGCATGTGATCAGATTTCTTTCCATTACCAAAATCCGCCTCTGGCAGTACTAATCCCGAAAACAAAATTATGATATTCAGAACATGTCACACTAGTATTGCCAGAGCAGAACATCAATCACTCACCAACAGATGATCCTACATGTTCAATCATCGTATTCCCGTATAAATGAATATATATTGAAGTGAAAATTGACAAGGTATAAGAAATGCGAAATAAGAAAAATAATCTCTTCTTATGGCGGGTGCAAAATTTTTTGAATATTGAATCGAACGAAAAAAGACTCGCTAAAAATCCCGTCTTAAGGGATAAAGGAAATATTTGGTGCGGATTATATGTTTAGAATTACACTTTGTGGTCATTTGAGTTTATCATATGTCCTTTTTTACCCCGAAGGTCTTTGCCTTTCCTTTTGCCTATCTTTCTCTTCGAACACTATAAATCTATGAGAAGGCAATTAGATTAAAATCTGAGTAAGCCCACAAGAGACGCAATCGGAACGTTCGCCCGGCAATTGTGAGCGCGAGCGCGAGCGCGCTCTCTGATCTGAAAGGATTAGCTGATCTCCTAGGACAGGAGAGATAAACTCGTACGAACAAAATCAGAGGGATCAACTCACTGCAGAGGTAGAGGTAGGAAGTTTGCATGACGAATTTTTGGAGGACGAATTCAGGAGGAAACAGAAATATTTAATAAATATTTCCTTGCATTTTTAACCTAAACTAGTGGCGCAAGGTATCGTGCCTTAAGGCAAACTGCTGGAACTTCCCGTACCGTAATTAAACATTCGAGGAATGAAAATAATCAATAATTGTTTTAAATAATTTCAAATAGTTTATTATAAATACATAGTCTTATAAGTAGTTTCTAAATTAGGCGACCAGCGTATTCTACAAACAACTTTGATTTTTTTTGATTATTTAGAAATGTTTTCAAAATTTTGAATACTTTTAATTTAAAAAAAAAAAAAAAACTTTTTTTGAAGTAAAACTTCTTTAGGCGCGACTAGGGTGTAAATCCGTACAAACGCAACGGAAGTGCTTGACGGCAGATAAGATAAGAGTTAAGTGCCAATGGTTCGTCATTCGCTCTCGATATCATTTCTATAAGGGTCGATTGTGATTAGTCGTCGTGTCTGTGAATAGAGATCTGTCGTTGTATGCATAACGGCATCAACGATGTATGCGTACCGACATCGACAAGGAAATCGGCATTGATAAATAAACATTTTAAAGATACATCGTAGTACAAATCTTGATTTGTTGACAAATGCCTAAAACAGAAAAATATTTTACCCTGTTCCTTGAAAAAAATAAAACAAATTAATCATTTGGGCCGTGTACTAAACATAAGTTTATTGATTAGAAATTCTTTCTATTTTATTCGTAGTTTCTATAAACCTTTGAAGTTATTGAAATGGAAAATATTTTTTAGGCAAAACAGATATATTACAGCTGTTCAAAGAATGAGATTATATCGTCAGCGAAAAAGTAAAAAAATACAAGCAGTCAATGAATGTATGCTAATTTTAATTACATGAAGTTCTTCAAACACAATTATTACATGATGAGTGAAGTTACAAAAACAATATTTGTTTAGACGTTGTTTAACATAATCCACTGTGTGAACGAAAATTATATAATTTATTAATCAGCAATTACTTCATTTTTCTAATGAAGGTTCATTTCTAAATGCTAATTAAAATGACAAACCGATCATGTCACATTTGAAGTATGACTTTATGAGTTTTTTAATATTATACATATTTTCAATGCTATTATAATATACATATTATACATAATATTATACATAATTTTAATGCTCGTGTGCATCACGAGTGTTACCATAAAACTAATCAACATTATTCAAAATTGTCGTATGATGGATTGTACAGTAGCAAATAAGTTTTACTTCAATCGCATTTTTTATTTTTTGAGGATTTGGAAATTTTTGAAAATATTCTATTGTTTTTGAAAATTTCGAAATATTAAATTTTTGTAAGAAATCGTTTGTTTTTTTTGATATTTTTTGAAATTTTTGAAAATTTTTGTTTTTTTTTTGAAAATGATGAAAAATTTCGAAAATTTGAATTTTGTGAAACTCCGCAAATCGAATTTTTTGATAAACACAAATTAAAAATTAGGAAAAATTTTTGAAACTTCGCAAATCGAATTTTTTATGAACACAAATTAAAAACTAGAAAAATTTATTTTCCTTCTATACCAACTTTTATTAAATTTCCAATGATCCTTCCTTCCCGGTTATAATAATTTCGATGGCACAAGGTTGTGTTGTGGCTGTTGAAGGAAAAACGCGTTCGGCTTATCAAGAATTTTCCCATATAAATGGAAATATCAAACATAAATGTATGAAATTTAAAATATATTGGCAAACATGGACGCGAAAACGACTTTGCGAAACGATCGCACCGCCGCGGTATTAGCTACTTAATATGAATTTACAATACACGTATTGGATTTTATATTATATGCGAATACATATTGGCAAATAGAGGTATATACATATATATACATACAAATATATATATATATATATATATATATATATATATATATATATATATATATATTATATATATATATATCCTCTCCGAGAGGTAGGCGCGAAATTCGCCTCGAGTTGTTTTCGAGTTAAAACGTGCAACAAAGAAACGAAGGCAGCTAAACATAAATTATCGATAAACGCATCCGATGTATCGATACTTCAGGCCATCCTTATCGATAATGCGACACTAACAAGACTACTACCAATAAAATAGAGACGGAATGCAGTAAATGCCTTGAAGTGGCAGTAGGAATCGTATCAGGATTGAGAGAAAATTAGGATCGCCAGGATGAGCGGAATTAGGTTTGGATTTGAAGTCAAAATTATAAGAAATTTAGAGCCATTCGATGTAACTTGGTAAGGATTTGCGTTTATCAGTTTTGCGCAACGATCAGCCAAGCTATTTCTTTCAGAATTTTTATCCTTCACACTGATTAGTTTTTTGTAAAGATCGGCTAGGCCGTTTTCTTGTAATAAAGTGTCAAAAAAAAATTTGTACGATTTTTATGATTTTTTTTGACAGTAGATACCATAGTCTTCTAGATCATATTGTTACCGCCCTACGGCAACTCGTTTTGCTTTAAAAATTCGTCAAAGTTTGCAAAAATTGGTATCGTTTTTTTGAGAAAATTAGTAGTTTTTTTGACGTTTATTAAAATTAAAATTAGACGATTTACTTAGTACAACGATAGTTGATTTTTGAAAATTTCCTTTTAAAAAATACTGCGAGTTAACGTGTTCATTCTTCAATTATGTGTAATAAATCCTCTCGGAATAATTATAATCACTCATCAATTAATTTATTTTTTATTGATTAACTCGATTATTTACACTACATTTTTTTATTTACATTTTCAAAAAACATCAAAATTTTGATAAATTTCAAAAATATCAAAATTTAAAAATTAATCAATTAATCAAATTACTTTTCAAAAAAAAAATCAAATATTTTCAAAAATTTCCATTTTCTTAAGAAATTTAAAAAAATCGATTTTTCGCTTTTTAAAAAAATCGACAAAATTTTTGAAAAAAACAATTTGAGATTCCTGTTGTAAGTAATTAAAATTTTAATTATTTTAATAATAAGAAAAATGGATTCAAATTTTAGCTATCACCAGGTCCATGCAGTTAATTTTACGGCAAAATTTAATTTTAAAATGTATCTAATTATTATCTTTAAGTTTAGTGCCCCGGCCACCTTTTGTAAACAAGTTCGTCCATTTTACTATTTTATTGCCGTTTTATCTTATAAACTGCTTTTAATGGCTTCTGAGAAATGGCCATCTGTAATAAAAGTTCAACAATACTTTTGGTCAAACCGTAAAATCGTTTTGTATTATTTTTTTTCAATGGAAACGCCGCAAAAAACGATTGATGTTCCGATTTTATCGACTCGACTGAATTGACTGAAATTGATCAACGTAATAATTAACTAGGAGTAATAGTAATAGTGTCCTTTCTGGGAAAACATATTTATTATCTAATTGTAAATTTTCTAAGATTTTCATACAAAATCAATAAATCTAATATCTTCATATATCTTCTATATATATAAAAATAAGTCGGGTTTTCCTTCCTGACGAAATAACTCCAGACGGCACGCACCGATTTCGACAATTTTGCATTCGTTGGAAAGGTCTCGGGCTCCGCAAGGTTTATAGTTAAGAAAATTAACTGTGCATGGCATCGTGCCCTAATGCAAATTGCTGGAACTTCACGCACCGTAATTAAAAGTGAGAATTATCAGAATTATGCTTGGTTAAGTCAACGAGCAATTCTTGCCGCAAAGAATAATGATGTACACGCACTGAATTTCACCATTCAATCAAAAATTTCTGGCGATTTGGTGACATACCAATGATTCCGACTGGTCTTCCGTTTGACTTCAAACGATTGCAATTTCCAGTTCGCCTTGCGTTCGCAATAACAAGTCGCAAGGCCAATCGCTTAGTGTTTGCGGGATAAATTTCAAATAGATTATTTAAAAAATCATTGTTTTTCACATAGGCAGTTATACGTTGCCTGTTCACGAGTTGGAAATCCAACCACTTTGTTTGTGTTAACGTCAGACCAAAAAACAAAAAATGTGGTTTACCAAAGAGCACTTCAATGAAACGGATAATTCGCGGATTCACTTTCATTTACTTAGAGAAGTTCAACTAAAAATACTTCATTTTTGTTTATCGAAATAAATTCATTACTGTTGTGTAATAAAATCAAATTTTTCCTTTTCAAATATAAAACAAACTAAAAATTTCTTTATCTTTCTCACGAAATCATCTGGTGGCGAAACGGAGTTCGTCGGGTTTGCTAGTATATATATATATATATATATATATATATATATTCATTTATGTCTACATTAGTAAAAGATAGCAAAAAATAATCTCCATTCTCGCAACTTTCAAAGAAATCCTCTTCCAGGATCAAAGACATGTGCCTGTCTAAGATCTCAAAAAATAGGTACGAGTATATACTTTTATAAGATCGAAAATATGTAAAGCTTATCTTACATATATATTATATTATTATTATACGTAGCTACCTACCGGCATAATATTATTCGGGAAAAGATACATTTCCAGCAGGAAGCAAATAGTTTTCCATCAATAGCATCAAAGGGAACTTCTGAGGAGGATTATTTGAGGAGAGAATTATGGCACGGTGTCCAATTACGGGAACGAAAATCGTTTTCGACATTCTCGAGGGGTAGCTTAGTAGAATATAAGATACATTTATATATATACATATAAAGATTTATATATACGTGGATCAGAAGCATGGACTCTAAAAATCGTCGACGAAAAATTGTATCCGCACACACACACACACATACATACATCCATTTTTTTTCTAAAGTATACTAAAATAATATATAATATATGACTAAAATAATATAGGAACAAAATAAAAGGATCTCTAAATTAGTGGTGTATGGCATCGTGCCCTAAGGCAAATTGCTGGAACTTTTCGTACCAGAATTAAATATTCGAAGGAAAAAAACAATAATCAGCAAATATTGATCAATGATTTACAACAATTGTTTTATACATTTTCAAATAGATAATTATAATCACTATATATTTTATCGTTCATAAAAATATACAGTAAAGATCTTATCGCTCAAAACACTTGAGAATGTTTACATTAGCAAGAGGTGCCGAATGAATTCAACCAAAGATATATGTCTTACGACTAGAATAACGCATTTGAAATATATACAATTTTAAACTGATGTGTAAATTTAAAATTCATATTTGAAGTATAAAACTTTGTATATTTTTGAAAAATTTTGAAAAAAAAAATTATCCGAAAAAGTTGAAGTTGGTTTGAACCGTACAAGAAACTTTAAAAATTAATGGTGCGGAACCTAACAAAATTGTATTAAAATTAGTACACACTTTTAAAAATTGTATCAAATATCTGATAATTTGATGTGCATATGTCTAATGATCATTTTTGAGCGCTAAATATCATTTTTTTACTTTCTCTGTATCTCCGAAACCGCTTAAACCTGCCTTAAAAAACTTCATCTTCATTCTGTCAATACAAATAAAATGTTTATAGAATCATACAAATCAGTTGCTTCGTTTTCTCAAAAAATCAGTTACCATTTTTAGCACTTTTTGCCCCGTATCTCCGAAACTGCTAGACCTGCCATTGCCAAAAACTAATCAGCATGTCTCCTTATCAATAGGAATCGAATTATACAAATCGGTTGAACCGTGCTGACGAAATCGTCGACGAAAATTTGTATTCGCACACACACGCACATCAATTTTTTCTAAGGTATGCCAAAATGTTAAGAAACTTTTGAAACGTAAAGATATGCAAAAATGTTCTCTTAGGATTTTTTTTGCGATTACTCACCCTAAGGGAAGTTAATACATATTCTGGCTTCTATCTATTCAGTTTACATACTTTCGTAAATTTTTTAAATGAATACAAGATTTTTATTTACTTATAAATTACAATCTGTCTAAATAGAAAAACATTGAGTAAGTAGTTTGACAAATAACATAGAATTTTAAAAGGAAAACCCAGTGGTCCACCTTTTATTAATATGCTATATTATATCCTAAATAAATTTTGGTATAAAAATGTATACCAAATCAGATGATAGTGATTCGAAATACTTAACAATTCCAAAATGCATTTGACTTTTTATATAAACTCGTCAATTTACGTTAGTCCAGTCCAGCGTTTCTCAAACTTATTTCTTGCAACACCTCCTTTGCAGATCAAAATTTTTGTAACGCCCCCCTACGAAATTTTTTATATCTATATAATCTCTAAAAAACTTATTTTTTCAATTTTAATAATATAGTTCTAGTGTGCTGTATTAGTTGGTGTAATCTTACATTCTAAATTAGAAAAATACACTATTGATAAAAATAAAACGCTGCTTCATTCATTCAATCAAAATTTAGTTAGAGGCCTGGATGGATATTACAATCGCCCACCGGAGAAACTTTGAGAAAGACTGGTCTAGTCCGATCACACTTTTTGTAACCATCTTAGTCCTCTATTAAAAAGTGCATAAAGAACTTTAACCCTTGCAATGTAAACTATCCCTTACATATCCATCGACTTCTGTACATAAGTTTCTTTAACATCAAAAGAATTGCCGACTGATCGATCGGCCGCTGATCGATCGATCGATATGGTCGATTTTAATTAAATGCAAAATAATACACAATTCTTTCTGCATAAAAGTGTCGTTTGTTGTCTGTTGTCTGTTGTACAACAACAACAGCACAATACTTTCCGAGATTCTTATCAGATGAAGGAACATGCTTAAATGTCTGTTATCTGTCTGAATGGGTGACTTTTTTACTCGTGGATCGATTTTACGGCTTTATTCCATTGAGAGATAGAGGGAGAGCTGGTGGAAAAATCGTGAGATATAATTGTCTAATTGTAGCTCGGTCAGAAAAGTGCCCGACTCATATGATGGAGATCCTCGGATCGATCCTTTGCTATGTTAATTTGAAATTAAATAGAATTTGAATTGTTGAGTTGAGTTTGAATAAAAACTACTGGTGAGTGGTGGATCGTGCCTTAAGGTAAATTGCTGGAATTTCCCGTACCGTAATTAAACATTCGAGAAATGAAAATAATCAATAATTCTTTTGAATAATTTCAAATAGATTATTATTTATAAATACATACTGTAAACTTATCAAATTGAGCGACGAGCGTATTCTATAAACAACTTATATTTGTATGAATAAAAAAATTGTACAATGATCTTTTTTTGATAGTTTTGCTTTTTTTATCAAAATTTTGAAATTTTTTTAAAGGTTTGAATGTTTTTGCAATTTTTGAAAAAAATCAATTTTTTAAAATTTTTGAGAATTTGGAAATATTTTTTGGAATTTCGAAATATTCTCAAATTTTTGTAAGAAATCTTTTTTTTAATTTTGATGTTTTTGTAAGTTTTTCGAAATTTAGATTTTTTTTTTGAAAATGAAGAAATTCGAATTTTTTTTTTTTTTTAAATAATCTGTTTTTTTAACTTCCGAAATTTTGAAAAAGCATGTGTTTGCTTATAAGATAATTCTACATTTTTTTCAAATTTTATTGTTTTTGAATTGTTTTCAAATTTTTAAATTTTTCTGAAAAAAAATCGATTTTTTTTAAACATTTTGAGAATTTGGAAATATAAGATTTTTTTGAAAATTTCGAAATATTCTCAAATTTTTGTAAGAAACCACTTTTTTTAATTTTGTTTTTTTTTTAAATTTTTCAGATTTTCGATTTTTTTGAGAATGAAAAATTTCTAAAATTATAATTTTTTGTAACTTTAATTTTTTCCTGAAATTTCCAATTTTTTTGTTTAAATTTTCAAAACTACAAAATTTTGTGTAAAAACATTATTTGCACATTGTTTACACAAGCAAAATGTTTTTTGAATTATTCGAATCGGATGATCAGTTCTCCCAAAAACTGTATAACCATTTTTACACCTTTTGCGCTCCATTCCTCCGAAACGCCAGACGTGCCTTTTGCAAACACGTACACATGTATGGATACAATTTTTCGTCCACGTTTTCGGGCGCACAGATCAACCGATTTGAATGATTCAAAAAACATTCGATTCCTATTGATAGGGAGATGTGCTGACTAGTTTTTGGCGAAGGCAGCTCCCGCCGTTCCGGAAATACAAAGCAAACAATGCAGAAGATACAAATAGAAATTTTGAGAGAACGGAGTTTCTGATTTGAATGATTTTGAAAACATTCAATTTGTAATGATTGGGAGAAGAGGTGATTAGTTTTTGGCAAAGACAGGTCCAGCCATTTCGAAGATACAGAGCTAAATGTGCAGAAAATGGCAGTTTTTGAGAGAACTAAGATTCCGATTTGAATGATTCAGATATTTTTCTGCTTGTTTTAACAAAATAATTGCTTTTGAAAAAAAAATTGTTTCAAATTTTTCAAATTTTTTTTCAATTTTTTTTTTAAATATTTTTTTTATATATCGAAAATAATTCAGATTTTAATTTTAATTCTGATTATAATTCTAATATACTTTGAACAAATAATTTCAACTTTGCAATTCAGTTTATATAATTCTTATAAATATTAGACAATGTTACAATATTTATAATAATCTATTTGAAAACATTTAATATCCCTCGAACATTTCGTTACGGCACTGGAAGCCCCAGCAATTTCCCTTAAGGCACGATGCCATACACCACTAGTTTTATTCTAGAATTGGCCTTAAAGTTTCTATTTCAACAAATCAAAATAATAATTTGGTAAGGAGAGATTTTTATTTGTTACCAGTGTTTCCACTATTTCTTTCGATATCGATTTATGAACTTCGACATTAAGAGATTAAGTTAATGGAATTATTCGATGGAACACGATACCAAATTCTTGTATTTTTCTCACATAACGGATTTAATATTCAAATTATTACATGCACTTTATCGAAATTAATCCTCAAGACCCAAAGTCGTCGTATCAATGTCAAATAATGTAATCGATGGATGGTAATAGATTGATAAAATCGAGGGAAAAATTGATTAATAATAATAAATGTTAATAATAATAAAGTTTGTTTCGATTAACATTTTTTTTATATATCAGAGGATGCTACTGACGAGCAAACTGAAAAGAATAACAGAATTTTACTAAATGTGCTTGAAGATAAAATTAAGACTCTACTAAAAGATGATGTGTTGCAGCAATGCCCACGACATGCAAATTTCACAAGCGATTCTCAAGCAGAAATTTAATATCATACTGCTTGATATCGAGATGACTAAGGTTGGGATTGATTCCAGGACTAGTTTTATATGTAGTCTAGATAATAAATACAAACAGTTTTCTTATGATTTAATTCAAAACTATCTCTTATTACCCTGTTTTCCTCTACACCTGGTAAATTTGTCTTCTCTTGATTAATAACTTCTCATTGCGGTCTCTGTATTTGCATTTCATTTGCAGTTTTACATTTTATACATTTTATACTTTTTAAACTTTTTATATTTCTCAGCACCGTCTTTTCTTTGCGAAAAAGATATTTAATCACAATATAACTGACGGTGCAGAAATCAGCAAAAAGTTATTAAAAAAGGGAGAAAAAATATATCGGAGAAAGAGGAGCTATGGATTAAAGGAATAATGATTTGGAATTTTAAATATGTTATTTTGACTGCAAGATTTGTGTCTTATCTGCTTTCTGTTTAATTAACAAGAAAGTCAATATTCATATAGTGTTTTTTTTTTATTTCAAACGTCGTTGTTAGCAAATTTTCTCAAAAATTTTCAAGTGACTGAATGGTAACAGAATTTTGGAAGTGACATGATTTGAATAAATTCTGCTGAAATTCATCTAATAAAAATCACCAAGTGATAAAAATTAAAAATCCAGACATTCTGCATTCTATTCTTATAATCTATAAAATCGAGGAAAAAGCTGGATTTTCAAAATAGTACATAAGACAGATTGTGAATATAATACATCAGTAAAATTTGTAAGTATATTAGTATGCAACCTTAAATACCAAGCTTATATCAATTAAATTTAAATTAAAATTTTAATTAAACAAGCTTAAATTCCATATACTCAATATTCTGATTCGAGACACTTTTTTACATTTCTTCAAGTAAATCAAAAATTTTGTTCGGACGCTCTTTTAGTTAGCTTAGCAGAAAGTAGATAAAATTTCCTAAAAATCGTTATGAACTCTTTTATACACTTTGATACAAAATTTTTGAATAATTTGAATTCGCCCTAAAATACTTTGCATACATGCAATACATGGATTTGGGATAATTTTTTACATTTTTCTAAATAACTCAAAAATTTTGTTCGGAACACTCTTTTTTAGTTAGCTTAGCAGAAATTAGATAAAATTTACTAAAAATAGTTATAAACTATCCGTTGATACAAAAATTTTGTGTAATTTAAATTCACCCCAAAGTACTTTGCATATAAATAATATTCTGATTCTGGACACTTTTTTCACATTTCTTCGATTAAATCAAAAATTTTGTTCCGTGCACTCTTTTTTAGTTAACTTAGCAGAAACTAGATAAAATTTACTAAAACTAATTATAAACTGTTTTATATACTTAGATACAAAATTATTAAATAATTAGAATTCGCCCTAATGTACTTGTGTACAATATATGAATTAGGGACACTTTTCTACATTTCTTCAAAAAACTCTAAAATTTTGTTTCGGGCACCCTTTTTCAGTCAACTTAGCAGAAACTAGATAAAATTCACTAAAATTCATACACTTTGATACAAAAATTTTCGATAGCCATAGCCAATCTAATTTAAACTAGAACTTTCTAGTTAGCAGAAACTAAATAAAACTATACTAAAATTTTAGATGAACTGTCTTATATACTCCGATACGAAAATTTTAAATAAATTTGAAGCCACTTTGAAATTCAATATTTAGCAATTGCAGTTAAAATATTTATATTTTTACTAACCAATTTTTCACACAAAAATCTAATTGAGCTTTTATTAATTCGGCTCTGTGTATTAATACGAGATTTAAAGTTGAATAAGAATATTAATAAAATTACTATAAATATTTTCATTATCAAAAAATCGTTTTCAGTCACAAATTCATTGTTTCTCTCAATCTTTTAGGAACCTCCGAAACAATTGGTTAATATATTATTTTCCTATTTTTTTTTCAACAAAACAGGCTTGTTCGTCTCATAGCCTCGAGCCAGAAAAGCGCCTCTTGGCGCTAATGCTCACATACCGCGAAGATCTTTATTTTTTATATTTCATATTTTGTTATGGTTTTTATTTTTGTTTATTTATTTATTTATCCATCGGCAAGGAAGGCGTCTGTTGTTCCAGCCAATAATTATTATTTCGACGAGAGAGGGTATAAAATCTAAATGTAAAGTTACACCATGTCTCTGACGTATGGAGATAATTGAATAAATGGGATGTGGGTTTTAGATCGCGTTAACGAATTCTGACAAGGAGACTGAAATTGAGGAGAAATAGCAATAGTAAATATAAATATATACACCCATTTATTATTAATGGGTTGTCAGAAGACAGGTACATGACGTAAAAGTACTGTTTTAAGGCTTTTCTGGTTTGAAGTTCACTTTTATATCTTTCTAACTATATGCTTTTATGTTTCAGTATTCTATGCCTCAGAGTTTTCAAGTATATTTAACTATATAATATATTTAACTTCCCGTAGAGTTGTTATAGTAATGGGCCAAAAATTGAAAATGAAAATTTTTGCATTTCTCGATGTTTTTAAAGGTTCCTGAACATTTTGGCATACTTCACAAAAAATGAATGTGTGTTTTGTATGTCCGCAATGTTTCGTCCACGTTTCCGGGCGCACGGATCAACCGATTTGAATGGTTCAAAAAACATTCGATTCCTATTAATAGGGAGATCTGCTGATTAGTTTTTAGCAAAGGCAGGTCTAGCCGTTACAAAGAAATCGAGTTTTTGAAAGAATCATCCGATTTGTATGATCCAAAAAACATTCAGTTCGTAATGACGGGAAAAAGTGGTTATTAGTTTTTGGCAAAGGTAGGCCCAGCGGCTTCGGAGATACAGAGCTAAATGTTAAAAAATGGCAGTTTTTAAGAGAACTAAGCGTCCGATTTAAATGATTCAAAGAACTTTCTGCTTGTTTCAACAAAATAATTGCTTTCCGAAAAAAAATCTTTTGTTTCTAATTTTTTTTTCAAAAAATATTTTTGTAATTTTGGATTAAAAAAAATTCAAAAAATTACCCAGGCTAAGCACAGTCTAAACGCCACTCTGGTACAAATGTTTACCCAAGTGCGTTTAGACTGTTTATGTACTGGACCACTTTTCCAATTTTTCGTGAAAACTATTGAAAAATGTGAAAATGCCGCCAAGCTAAGCACAGTATAAGTGAAAATGTCGCACAGAATTATTTGCAAATGCGTTTAGACTGTGACTGTATCGGAGCATTTTTTCAATTTGGGCAACTTTTTTTTTAATTGAATTCGAAATGAAATGACAATTGTTAATGTTCTGGAGATAAATTGATTTATGACTTACATTTGATTTGCTCAGATATAACAAGATAGCAAAAATAATGAATGTTACAGTATTTGTAATATATATTTGAAAACGTTAAAAATTTCTCGAATATTTCATCACGGTACGGAAAGCTCCAGCAATTTGCCTTAAGGCACGATGCCATACACCACTAGTTATATTTTGAGTCGTGGCATATTTATGTTTTTATAATTACATTCCAAAAAAAATTACTTTCTATATGAGTGCAGTCAAGTTTCTTTGATTAATTCTTCTACGTCAATTTTTGTCTTCTATAAGGTGAAACAGAAGGCTTTCTAGTATAGAACCGATCCAGTTTCGATTTATGACAAATAGAAAAAACTACATAAGAAAGAATTTAATGTTTAATAAGAAGAAATTTAGTGTGATTTAGTTTCTCCTCTTTCAATTTCCTCCATGCTTTCTAATTCTAATCCCGAAAGCTGGTGTAAAAGTTAAGGTCTCTATTAAATTTTGGAACGTCCCACACGGGCACAAACAACAAACATGATTTAATGTCGGGAATATATTTTAGTAAATTGAGTTTGAAATAATAATTAACTTATACGAGGATTTACAACGACGAAGAGAAGACAGAAATCTCAATTCGCAGACAAAAGTTATTTAAATACAATTTAGCAATAAATTATTAAACAGATTAAAAATCGTACATGAGTATTAATTCTTAAAGTAACATAAGTTCAAATCTATGAATTTAGTGAATATGAATAATTTAACTAGTGGTGTATGCCACCGCGCCTTAAGGCAAATTGCTGGTACTTCCCGTACCAGAATTAAAAATTCGAGGAAAAAATCAGAAATCAATAAAAATTGATCAATGATTTACAACAATTTGTTTTACACATTTACAAATAGATAATTACAATTACTGAATATTTTATCGTTCATAAAATATACAGAGACATGTCTCTAAGATTGCAATCTTATCGCTCAAAGCACTTGAGAAAGTTTACATTAGCAAGAGGTGCCGAATGAATCCATCTGAGGATATATTTCTTACGATTAGAATAACGCATTCGGAATATATAAGTTTTTAAACTGAATTGTTAATTTAAAATTCATATTTGAATTAAAAAATAGTGGACGAAAAATTGTATCCAAACATGCATACATACACAGTACACACACACACACACACACACATTCATTTTTCTGAGGTATGCCAAAATGTTCAGAAACCTTTCAAACGTAAAGATATGCAAAAATTTTCATTTTACGATTTTTTTGCGATTACTATAACTTTACCCTAAGGGAAATTAATTGGTTAAATTGAAAATGCCACTTACATCTAGTATTTACTTTTTATGTATATATTAACATCACGTAGAGTAAGTTATTGCAATCGTCCAAAAATTGAAATAGAAATTTTTTGCAAATTTTCACGTTTTGAAGGTTTCTGAACATTTTGGCATACCTCAGAAAAAATTGATGTGTGTGTGCATGTATGTGTGGATACAATTTTTCGTCGACGATTTCGGGCGTAGGGATGAACCGATTTGAATGATTCAAAAACCAATCGATTCCTACTGATATGAAGACGTGCTGATCAGTTTTTGGCAAAGGCAAAGGTAGGTCCAGCCGTTTCGGAGATATGGAGCAAAGAGAGCAACTTTCATCTTGTGTTGGTATAACGATTGATTTTGGAGAAAGAAAATTAAAAAAAATAACTAAATCTTATTCTTCAAATATTTCATTACGGGACGAGAAATTCCAGCAATTTGCCTTAAGGCACGAGCCATACACCACTAGTTTATTTTTGATTTCTTGAATTATTTGTATCTGTAAGCTTTGGATTCTTGAAACTTACAATTAGTATTTAATTTTAATGAAATTTCCAAAATATTTTTTTTAGATTTTTTAGTCGACGCGATTTTCTACTTAATTTAATTTTATTTTAATGAAATTTAAAAAAAATTATTTACAATGTTAATAAATATTGACTTTACTGAAAACAAATAGGCTCTAGATTATAAAACTACAAATAGATAGTTAACAAAACATTGCAAAATACTTTTGTAAAATATTTATATAAAATAGGTATGTATATTACAATTATATAAAAATGTATACTACAATTGTCATTTTTCACCACAAAAATAGTCCTATTATAATATTTCCATGTAAAATTCTTTGTCCTCTATAGCGCAACATCATTAGCATACTTTTTCATTATTTTTTTTTTACTAAATCGTTCATTAAAAGAAGATTACACGAAAATATTATCATTCTGTATTTTATAAATGGAGTTCACGAAAAAAAGATTTGTTGAAAATAACAATATTAATCCCGTTGGCTTTTGTGTTCATTTATTTAGGGAAATTATTAATTGGAATTGGGGACCTTTTTGTAAGAAGAAATAAAATAAATTGCAAGTAAGGATGGAAAAAATATCTTTTGAATGGATGCAGGAACAATTATTATTTTACATAAAAAGATGTCTTAGGTTAATTTGCATCACTGTTGCCTGATGCCAGTGAAATTTCCTGTGACCGGAAATTAGTTGTAGTAACAAACGTGAATTTATTATATTTTTTTAAACAATGTATTTCAACAATACTTTATTGTTAGCAACTGAGTAGAAACAAAGGAGCACCCGGAGATCTTTTATCTGGACCAAAAAGATTAAAAATAAAACAAGTGGGTACACAATAAGCTTAAACAACGACACAATGAGAATCTGATAAGGAAAAGAAGAAAGGTTAATTATCGTTAAATTTGAATTTTAAGAGATTCTATATTTGGTCATGGAAAATAATTGGCAAAAAATAATTAAGCTTGATGATAATGAAGGACCACACAAGTTTGGGTTAATTCTGGTGAAAAGAGTCTTGGACAACAATAGTAGAATTTCAAAAAAATATGAAGATATATATAAAATTTCCCAAATGCATGTTAATCCATTTGGGGAATTTTATATCCAACTTAACTGTAATTCTACTATTTCCATTCCCAATATCGATCGATAAGATCGAAGTTCTTAAGTACTTATTTCAGATTCGAATTTCTTCATCTGGTATTCGTCAAGTGTCAGAAGAAAAAAAAACTGAATAAAAAAATATGGAAAAAGTTGAAAGCGAAACCGACGTTTCGATTTTGACATTTTCAATGGATGGATAAATGCATTAACGGGTTTAAATATGGTTATCTGGTTGAGAAAAGGACGAAGGGAAAAAAATTTGAGTATAAATGAAAATATATTTTTAAAATATATTTTATAAATCAATGACAATAACTATAATATACAATAATAATATTAAATGTTAATAATAATTATTATAATATGATAGCAATTATAATAATGATTTTTTTATTCACTATTTGAAAATCGGAAATATAATTTTTTTGGCAATATAAGATTTCATGGAAAAAAAAACTAGTGGTGTATGGCATCGTGCCTTGAGGCAAAATGCTGGAACTTCCCGTACCGAAACGAAATGATCAAGGAATATTAAATGTTTTCAAATAAATTAGATTAATATAAATACTGTAACACTGTATAATATTGTAAGAATTATAAAACTGAATTACAAAGTTTAAATTATTTCTTTAAAGTATATAAGTGAGCTTTAGAACTTTAGCTAGAATAAAAATTAAAATCCCCCAAAAACAATCGTTTTGTCAACACAAGCGGAAAGTTTTTTGAATCATTCAAATCGAATCATCATTTGCTCGGTATTTCCGAAAAGGCTGGACCTGCCTTTGCCAAAAACCAATCAGCACATCTCCCTATCAATATGAATCGAATGTTTTTTGAACCATTCAAATCGGCGAGCGTGAAACGTGCGCCCGAAAACGTGGACGAAAAATTGTATCCGTACATACATACACACACACACATCCATTTTTTCTGAGGTATGCCAAAATGTTCAGAAACTTCAAAACGTAAAGAAATGTGAAAATTTCATTTACGATTTTCGGCCTATTTCTATATCTTACTATTTTGGCATACATTAGAAAAATGGATGCATGTGTGTGTGTGTGTGTGTATGTATGTGCGGATACAAATTTTCGTCTATATCGTGAAGACGAATTAATCGATTTGAATCATTCAAAAAACATT
>NW_020536999.1:9044948-9089369 GCF_003426905.1 Ctenocephalides felis
ACATTTACTAAAGCAATATTTTTCCTTTTTTCGTAAATTACCAAACGAGCCATAAAAAATCATTTTTGCCAAGAGTTCCGTGCTTTGTCCTTTACATCTGGCAGACAGAAATCCATATCAGTGTGTTTAAGTCTTGTGTAGTCGTAACATCTACAAATATCTTCCAAAAAATCGAGTGTTTTTAACAAAAAATATTAGTGATATGGATATATAAATTATTACAGGTAAATAATTTTTGCTTCTCAATTTTATATAAAACCTTTTTTAGTTAAGTCTTATTACTATCTATCCGGTACATAATCCATTCCTTTATAACAAAATTTTTTTCTAATTAATCTGTATTGACCATTGTTAATTAATGTTAATCAGTATTTTAAAAAACATTGTATTTGACAGAATAAACCTGATGATGGAACGTACCTAGTTCCGAAACGTCGTATTAAACATCTTCAAAAAACAAATTGTTTTTTATTATTGGATTTACTGTTCGGAAAAGAAACAATCAATATATATATATATATATATATATATGACCAAATTTGACTCTTTTTAGTGGAACAAAATATTTAAAAAAAATCAGAGATTCTTACGACTAATATCGAACTAAAAGAACGTCATTAAAATTTTCTCATCCATATCTTAATTTCAATTTAATTTTATCTAATATAGTCTCTTCTAATAATTTTAATAAAGTTTGTTTTTATATAAAATTTTATTTTAAAAAAATTTAGTAACGAAGTTTAGTACTATTGACTCTATTAACTGAAGGATACTTGCTCAAGGAAACTTCTACGTTAAAAACTTGTTTCTTGAAAGTTCTACAAAAATTTATTTTATTTTCATTTTCAAACAGAAGTTTAGTCAAAAATTAGAAAAATATTAACACTAAGGTTCTAGAAGTATTTGGATATATTTATAAAATTATCAATTTTAACAAAACTATCATAATTTGTTTTCAAACACGTTAACTCAAATCATTGTATATTATTTTTTTCGTGTATTCAAATTTTGTATATATCTTTTAGATTTGTCTTTTTTTATCAAACAATCATTCTATACACTACTAGTTTTCCTCATATTTTCTAGAATAATTTTCGTCTGTTTTAAAAGGGGTTTTACTAATGTGTTGTGGGCATTATTAATGGTTTTCCCTCCAACATAGCCTTTAGTTTTTTTTTATGGAGATCATTTCAGAATATTTAGTATTTACATTTTTCCAACATTAATAATAATACAGAATAACTATAGTGGATCACCGACAGGGATAAGCAACCATTCGGAAAATAGTTATATAATAAAATTACTAGATGATAAAATGAAGAACAGAAATTTTTTTTTATTCATTTCAATCTTTGGTATCAAAAAATTTACTTCATATTTATTTCTTGCTCGAATTTTTTATACTCCCACGTTGTTTGTGGAAAACAATTTTTGAGCTTTGTCACCTTTACTTACATCACAAAAAAAATCAATAAGATTTATTTTTTCTATATCTTCTACTTCATTATGTGACATATTATAAAAAGTTGGTTTTTTGTCGATATTTTTTTACCAAAATGTAAATTTAGTTTATTTCGAAATTTTGAATATATATAAGTGTAATGCGTATAGAACATAAAAATATAATTCAATTTAATGTATTGTTAAAAATTGGATAGATGTAGATAATAGGTTGTCAAATATCTCCCTTCCGCCTTTTTGTATTATAAACCAAGAGCAAAAAAGCGGAAGGGAGATATTTGACAACCTAATAGTTTGTAAGTCACAATGTCTATATAATGTATCCAAATTTGAAATGAAATAAAAAATCTTATAAAACTAAAACTAAAACTTCACCATGTGCATTTTATCGAGTTCCTGATAAATTTTGTGAGTTATTGGAATAATGTAATTTTTTTTTTCAAAGTCGTTTTATTCAAAATAATTCCATCGGACAGTATACAACTGTTGGCAAGGAATCGTGGTAAATTTTATCTAATTTTTGCTGTACTATTTAAAAAAGAGTGCTCCCATATAAAGTTTCTGAGTTGTTTGACAAAAATTAAAAAAATGTCTCGAGTTTTCTATTCGTTGCTACTAAATAATGAAATTTCGTTTTCAAAGTCGTTTTATTCAAAATAATTCCATCGGGTAGTATACAACTAAAAAAGAGTGCTCCGATATAAAGTTCTCGAGTTATTTGACAAAACGTAAATAATGTCCCGAACTTTCAATTTGTTTGTACTATTGTACTATTTTTTACGAGTACAAGTTTCTTGTATTTCAGTTTTATTTAACTGTTTTCTACCCCTGTTCAGAATAATATTAATACCCTTGTTCTGGCTTTTGTGCTTTCATCAACGCATAACATTTATTATTTGACGAAAATAAAAATATGATAAATATGAAGAAGACATCTGAGAAGCAATAAAAAATATATTCATCGTTGCCATCGTAAAAAATAACTGACAGAACTCTAAATAATATGTCGGAAAGATATAAGAGGCAGTAAACAGGAATAGATACATATTCATAACAAAGATAAATAAAAAAGTTGTAATAATTTAAATTAAAAAAATCCTTTACCCTTTACCCTTTACCCTTTACCCTGTACCCTGTATCTTTTACTCTTATTAATTTCATTCGCCGACTATTTATATTGCTCAAATCGTTCGCAAAACTCTATAATTGGCAAAGTTTTCGAATTGGCAAAAACTTTTCTTATTTACTATTTCGAAATGGCCACGATGGTGGTGTGGTGGTTACCAGTACATTACCATTAATAGAGTTTTATCAAAACCTTAATTAGGATAAATTTTCAAACGAAATGCAAAGAGAGGAGAAAGCTAATTACTAAATAAGAAAATGGAGGTGATAATAGTTTAGTAGAGTTATCTTGTTGAATTAGTTTGTTCTTGGATCCAGTTTCACAAAACTGGTAATTTGTAGAAGCACTTTGGTAATTGAGAATTATCTTCATGTGTTAATTAGACACTTCAAATCATATAATCGATATACCATAAGAAATTACTATATTTATCAACTTCCCGAAGGAGAAAAGTTTATGTTTTCTTCATAAAATCCGATTAGCTGATTTTATTTTTATGATTTTTATTCTGACGGTAAATACCATTGTCTTCTAGATCATACTAAAATATTACAGCCCTACGACAACTCGTTTAACTTTAAAAATTCATCAAAGTTTGCAAAAATTAGTATCGTTTTTTTGGCATTTGTCAAAATTAGACCTTTCATCGGCGTTTGCTCAAAAACGCCTGAACCGATTTCAGATATTTAAAAAGCATTTGATGTATCTCGATGAGGATTATCGTTTCTCAGTTTTTTGCGACGATGTGCCAAGCCGTTTTTTTGTAATTTAGAAAAAAGTGTTAAACTTTGCGTCCGCATTTAAGCTCATACTACCGAACCGATTTTAATTATTCAAAAACTGTTCGAAAGATGTTACTTGGGAATGATACTGATTAGTATTAGGTGAAAATCTACCGAGCCGTATTCTTGTAATTAACTGTTGAAAAAAAATTAAGCAGATTTTTATGGAACTTTTTTTTGCCAATAAATTTCATGGTCTTATAGAACTTACTGAAATTTTATGGCCTTACGACAAGTAGTTTGATTTTAAAAATTTATCAAACTTTGACGTGAGTTAAAATTAAAATTAGACGATTTATTTGGTATAACGATAGATTACTTGGTCTTAATGAACATACTAAACCATTAAAGTCCCACAGAAACTGGTTCAATTATAAAAATTGTTAATTTGTGAAAATTTGCTTTTCAAAAATACTCCGAGTTAACGTGTACGTTCGTTTTCAATAAAGTGTAATAAATCCACTCGGAATACTTTTAATCACTCATAAATTAATTAATTTTTTATTGACTAAGTCGATCCTTTACATATATCGGGAAGTTCATGTAACTTGCCTCAAGGCAAAATACCAATACCAGCTAGTTTATGATTTATAAGCATATCGTCTCTGCAAAGTCTTATATATGTTTATTTATAAAGGGATGCACTTATTCTGAGATTTCTATATTTCTGAAGGTGCATTTTCCGTTTATTGGCAATGCAAAGGAAAATCGTATGAAATCGGAGTGATGTCGGCGCTTGCGAGCTCAGCAAAATTACTTTTCCGGCAAAAATTCGGTTTAGTTCGGTACTTTTCTGCACGGCTTATTAAATTCCATACCTACGAGTAGATGTATATCTCTGTTCTATTTCAAAACTGCAATATGTATGTACAGGGTGTCCCGGAATTCCACGTCAAGCTAGGACAAGTTGACAGTAATGATTGTTATGATAATCGTGAACTAGGGCATCGTTTTTTTTTAACTCTGTTTTATTCGGCAATCAGAAATACATAAGGATTCCTATAAGCTAAATTGACAATATTTGAGAGCAATGTCTAAGAAGAACTTCAGTGAGATCTACTTAGTTTAACAATTGACTAGTGGGGCGCATGGCATCGTGCCTTGAGGCAAATTGCTGGAACTTCCCGTACCAAACATTTTTTTTTTAAAGATTAAAATTTAAAAAAAAAAAATAACTTTTGAGAAACTATAAATTTATCATCATTTTTGAGAAACTATAAATTTTTGACAAAAACTTACTTTTTTTGGAAACTTTCTGAAGAAAAATTTATTTTGAAATATCTTGGAAATTCTGAACTTCTTTTCAAAACAATCGTACTGCTTTAACTGCATAGAGACAAAATATCGAAGCGCGTAAGCGCCGCTCCGCCATCTAACAGATAAGCATTGGTACGGAACCCATAGGAATGTAAACAAAATTTATACTTATTGTTAAAATCTCTATAAAATATCTGATAATTTGATGTACATATGCTTAATGATCAATCTTGACCGCCAGATGGCATTTTTTTTCCTTTTTTTTATTAGATCTCCGAAACCGTTAGACCTGCCTTCATGAAAATTTGATCAGTTCTTCATCTTGTTAATACAAGTAAAATGTTTTTTCTCAAAAACTGAGTTACCGTTTTTGGCACTTTTTGCCCCATATCTTCGGAACGGCTGGACCTGCCTTTGACGAAAACTAATCAGCACGTCTCCTTATCAATACGAATCGAATGTTTTTTGAATTATTCAAATCGCTTCATCCGTGTTCCCGAAATCGTCGACGAAAATTTGTATCCGAACACACATACACACGCACACACACACATACACACACTCATACATCCATTTTTTCTAAGGTATGCCAAAATATTCAGAAACCTCTGAAACGTAAAGATATATGAAAAATTTCATTTTCGAAATCTTTCGATCCCTATTGATAGGGAGATGTGCTGATTAGTTTTTGGCAAAGGCAGGTCTAGCCATTACGGAGATACGGAGCAAAGATTGCAGGAGATACAAATCGAGATTTTGAGAGAACGGAGCATCGGATTTGAATGATCTAAAAAAACATTCAATTTGTATTGATTGGGAGAAGAGTTGATTAGTTTTTGGCAAAGACAGGTCCCGCCATTTTGAAGATACAGAGCTAAATGTGCAAAAAATGGCAGTTTTTGAGTGAACTAAGCGTCCCGTTTGAATGATCTAGAATACTTTCTGCTTGTATTGACAAAACAATTGCTTTTGAGAATAAAGAAAATTATTTTTCATAAAATATTTTTGTAATTTTGAATTAAAAATTCAAAAAATTACCCAGGCTAAACACAGTCTAAGCGCCACGCTGGTGCAAATGTTTACCCGAGTGCGTTTAGACTGTTTAAGTTGTGAAAATTTTTGAAAAATGTGAAAATGCCGCCAAGCTAAACACAGTATAAGTGAAAATGTCGCACAGAATTATTTGCAAATGCGTTTAGACCATGACTATACGGGAGCACTTTCTCAATTTTGTGTAAATTAGGCAACTATTTTTTTTTAAATTGAATTCGAAATGAAATGACAATTGTTAATGTTCTGGAGATAAATTGATTTATGATTTTTGATTTACATTTGATTTGCTCAGATATAACAAGATAGCAAAAATAATGAAATTTACAGTATTTGTAATAATATATTTGAAAACGTTTAAAATTTCTCGAATATTTCATTACGGTACGGGAAGTTCCAGCAATTCGCCTTAAGACACGATGCCATACACCACTAGTTTAGGTTAAAAAATGCTGAAATATTTATTAAACAATTCTATTTCCTCCTGAATTCGTCCTCCAAAATTCCTACCTCTACCTCTGTATTTAGTTGATCCCTCTGATTTTGTTCGTACCAGTTTATCTCTCCTGTCCTAGGAGATCAGCTAATCCTTTCAGATCAGAGAGCGCGCTCGCGCTCGCGCTCACAATTGCCGGGCGAACGTTCCGATTGCGTCTCTTGTGGGCTTACTCAGATTTTAATCTAATTGCCTTCTCATAGATTTATAGTGTTCGAAGAGAAAGATAGGCAAAAGGAAAGGCAAAGACCTTCGGGGTAAAAAAGGACATATGATAAACTCAAATGACCACAAAGTGTAATTCTAAATATATAATCCGCACCAAATATTTTCTTTATCCCTCAAGACGGATTTATAGGCGAGTCTTTTTTCGTTCGATTCAATATTCAAAAAAAAATTTGCACCCGCCATAAGAAGAGATTATTTTTTCTTATTTCGCATTTCTTATTCCTTGTCAATTTTCACTTCAATATATATTCATTTATACGGGAATACGATGATTGAACATGTAGGATCATCTGTTGGTGAGTGATTGATGTTCTGCTCTGGCAATACTAGTGTGACATGCTCTGAATATCATAATTTTGTTTCGGGATTAGTACTGCCAGAGGCGGATTTTGGTAATGGAAAGAAATCTGATCACATACGCTATATATAGAACTACTTTCTGGATATTAATTTTGTGATTGCTACTGCTTTGGTAAAGAAATAGTAGTGCCTGATGGGAATTGTGCTTCTTAAGATTTCTTAATGACATACACTGGATAGCTTTTATTAGATTAGTAGTGCTAGAGGTCAATTTTGTGACCAGATTTTTTTTTGGTCTGAAATGTGATTTTTCGGATTTTTAGTAGGACTTTTTTTGCTTAATAGAATTCTTATTTCATTTTGATATTAGCCAGAAATCTGATGACATGCGTTAGTTATTTTGATTTTCATTCAATTAGTAGTTTCAGAGGTGAATTTTGTGATTGGTACATTTTTGGAAAAATATTAGTAGTGCCAGATGCGAAATGTGATTTTTCAGATTTCTTAGTAGGAATTGCTTGTTAAAAATCAAGGGTACTAAGATTTGTTGTTTTCAATCTTTTGATAGCTATTAATAGATGGTGTTGGTATGAATATGGGTATGATAGTAAGGGGATCTATATAAGATTTCTATTGATAGTTAATAATTACAAAAAAGGTAGTTGTTGTAGAATGAAGGGTTGTAGCGAATATAAAAATTATATATAGGGATCATAAGCATTTTAACGTTGGGATCCTTTTTTTTTAATCCCATGAACACTTAGTTTATTCGTCAGTAGAGTTCTATTTGATTTCAATTATATGTAATATATATAAAGTATAATTTTATTAGTTTATTATAGTATTATTAGTTTCATCCCACTTTTTATAACCGCATTTATTTTGCTATAAACAATTGAACTATAACAATTGTATTATACATTGTTAAAAAGCTACTAAAATTATCTACAAATATGTATACAATGTTCAATAACTTCGGGAACAAACTTAATATAAAATGGTAAAATGTAAAGTTTAGTTAGCCATTTTCTGAATTTCATTGGTTACATTTTTATATATTTAGCATTATTGTAATAAAATTCATCTCTATAGGTATTTATGTTCATATATCGTTGGAAAGTAGATAAAATTATCTATAAATCTGTATTTGGCAATTTGTAAATGTTGGATTAAAATTATGCGAAAAAAGTTCCTTAAACTTTGAAATTCAAATCTTCATAAGGCTTAAACTTAATTTTAACTATGTTGACAGTTGCAAAACCAAAATGTCTACTTGACAGTTCTAATATCAACATGGCCGGTTTATATTTATATTTATTTCATTTAAATTTAATTAAATATATCAACATTATTATATACCATTAGAAAGCTAATTAAATTATCTACAATTACGTGTATAAAAATTTAAACTACTTAGAACAAAATTGTTGACAAATCATAAAATATCACGTGGGGGAGGAAGAGGCATAGTTAGAAATCACGTGTATTTATTTTTTATCCGACTTTTTTTTAAATCCAAACATTTAAAAAAACAGAAATTGTACCATTTTTTTATCGTAACAAAAAATACACGTGATGTTTGTTGGGGGAGGAGGGGTAATTTTCAAAAATCCTTTAAAAAACGATCACGTGATTAATGGACGCCCCCTTATATCTAAGTCATAGATCTGATGATATGTTCTGAATATCTCTTATTTTTATAAGTATTGCCAGAGATGAATTTTGGGATTGCTACAGTTTTGGTATAGGATTAGAAGAAGTGCCTTATGCAAAATGTGGTGGACAAAAAAATTCAAACTTTTGTCCAAATCCTGAAAGAAACGGCTTGGCTGATTGTTGCGCAAAACTGACAAACGCAAGTCCTTATAGAGTTTCATAGAATGGCTTTGAATTTTTTACAATTTTGACTTTAAAACCAAGTCTAATTCTAGTCTTCCTGGTGATTCAGGGTAACTCTCAATCCTGATCCAATTCCTATTGCCAATTTTATGGCATTACTGCATTCCTTCTGTATTATATTGCTAGTAGTCTTGTTAGTGTCGCATTATCGGTAAGGATGGCCTGAAGTATCGATATATCGGATGCGTTTATCGATAATTTATGTTTAGCTGCCTTCGTTTCTTTGTTGCACGTTTTAACTCGAAAACAACTCGAGGCGAATTTCGCGCCTACCTCTTGGAATATATATATATTTGTATGTATGTATGTATATTCTTACATTTGCCAATATGTATTCGCATATAATATAAAATCCAATACGTGTATTGTAAATTCATATTAAGTAGCTAATACCGCGGCGGTGCGATCGTTTCGCAAAGTCGTTTTCGCGTCCATGTTTGCCAATATATTTTAAATTTCATACATTTATGTTTGATATTTCCATTTATATGGAAAAATTCTTGATAAGCCAAACGCGTTTTTCCTTCAACAGCCACAACAACCTTGTGCCATCGAAATTATTATAACCGGGAAGGAAGGATCATTGGAAATTTAATAAGAGGAATAAAAATATATTCTTTCTAATTTTGAACTTGTTTGAATAAAAAAAATCGGTTAGCTAATTTTATGTTTTCTCGATGTTTCAAGACATTCTGAATCGAATGAGACCAAATTTGAAAAAAGTATTTGTGTGTGTAATATCTATGTATATAAATGTATCTTATATATTCTACTAAGCTACCCCTCGAGAATGTTGAAAACGATTTTCGTTCCCGTAATTGGACACCGTGTGCCATAATTCTCTCCTCAAATAATCCTCCTCAGAAGTTCCCTTTGATGCTATTGATGGAAAACTATTTGCTTCCTGCTGGAAATGTATCATCTTTTCCCGAATAATATTATGCCGGTAGGTAGGTACGTATAATAATAATATAATATATATGTAAGATAAGCTTTACATATTTTCGATCTTATAAGAGTATATACTCGTACCTATTTTTTGAGATCTTTGAGACAGGCACATGTCTTTGATCCTGGAAGAGGATTTCTTTGAAAGTTGCGAGAATGGAGATTATTTTTTGCTATGAGCTTTTGCTAATGTCTAAAAATATAATATGATATATATATATATATATATATATATATATACTAGCCGACCCGGCAAACGTTGTTTTGCTAAGTATGGTATTTCTAAACAATTTCTAGAGAATAAAAAAAAATACTTTTTTTAGGAGTGTAAGAATGTGTTGTTTGAATGATACAGACGATGGGTATTATAAACACAATAATACCCAAAAATAAATTGGTATAATAATGAATTATATAATTTATAATAACAATATTCGTTTGCCCATATTTTGTTAATACAATGAAACTGAAAATCTTTCTTTGGATTTATTACGCACTCTAATTAATCAGATACTGATTACGTTTCAAGTGTTTTAGAGTATTTTTCAAATGTAGATTTTGTGTACAAACCTACTTACTATAATTAAATAATATTCACGTAAAACATCCTATTAAACGTAATTGAACATCATCTGTCAACCGTGGTTGAGATCATTTAAATTTCTGTTTCCCATTGAAAATTTATCATTTTTTTACCAAAAATAAATTGAGAGTAATTTTGTTCTAAGATAGATTCTGTACCAAGCATGTTAAAATTTTACTTTTAGGTAAAAAATATTTTGTCCAATCATAATTGAATTAAAAACGTGATTTCAAAATTTTTTGAAGGTTTCTGAACATTTTGGCATACCTTAAAAAAACTGTATATGTGTGTGTGTGTATGTACGGATACAATTTTTCGTCCACGTTTTCGGGCGCATGGATCAACCAATTTGAATGGTTCTATAATAATATAGAGCACATGTGTTGTATTGTTTCTTCTTAAATAATTGTTGAAATGAGTTCTGACGATTTTCACAAAACTTCGTCAATTTATAGAATTCATTGTCTAATCTAAACAAACATTTTAAATTATTAGAGGCCTACGACCAATGGTTAAATTATAAAACCGCAGTTTGAATTAATGGAGACTTTTAGATCATACGTTCGTTTAATAATAACAAAAATATTAGCTATTTGTCAACAATAACTAGCATATTTGGCAAATTTGTACAAAATTGAATAATATATAATGGTTTCCAACATTATAAGGTCTTTCAGAAATGAATGTTAATGAATCACTTAAATTAATATATTGATTTCTTTTAAAATGCCACTTACACCTAGTTTAGACTCAAAAAACATTTGATTACTATTGATAAGAAGATGTGCTGATTAGTTTTTGGCAAAGGCAGGTCCAGCCATTTGGAAGATACGGAGCTAAAAGTACAAAAAATGGCAGTTCTTTTGTTTCAGTTTTTTTTTCAATTTTTTTTTGTATATCAAAAATAATTCAGATTTTAATTTTAATCATGACTAAAGTTGTAATATACTTTAAACAAATATTTTCAACTTTGCAATTTAGTTTATATAATTATATTATTGTTATAAATATTAGACAATGTCACAATATTTATAACAATCTATTTGAAAACATTTAATATTCCTCGAACATTTCGTTACGGTACGGGAAGTTCCAGCAATTTGCCTTAAGGCACGATGCCACCCACCCCACTAATTTATTTGTTAATTTGATACGCTAAAATTCTAATAATAAAATTACACGTCTAACTATTCTGACTAGACAATTATTTATCAAACAGTGGTATAGTAAATGATATCATAACTACGCTTTTAAATTAACCGCTTTGTATAAGGTTACTTAAGATAATTTGTATCAAGTTACTTAAGATGACTTTGTTTTAATTTGAAATCCTTATCACATATCCGGCGTTTGTAGATTAAGAAATTGCTTATGCAATAAATAAATAATAAAAATTACTCTGGAATAAGCTATTTCTCTTATCCCAAGATGAAGTAATTTGCCTCTGACCACCTTTTGTAAACAAGTTCGTCCATTTTACTATTTTATTGCCGTTTTATCTTATAAACTGCTTTTAATGGCTTCTGGGAAATGGCCATCGGTAATAAAAGTTCAACAATACTTTTGGTCAAACCGTAAAATCTTTTTGTATTATTTTTTTTCAATGGAAACGCCGCAAAAAACGATTGATGTTCCGATTTTATAGACTCGACTAAATTAACTATGTATGAGTAAATATTAATAGTATGTTTTCTGTGAAAACCGTTTAGCAGGGACTTTCTACAAAATCAGTAAATGAGAAACTGATAATAAATTAACTAGTGGTGTATGGCAACGTGCCTTAAGGCAAGTTGCTGGAACTTCCTGTACCAAAAATTAACTTTTTTAAACATTATTCAATTCTCTTTTAGAACTCAAAAATATCGATTTTTGAGATTTTTAAATTTTTTGAAAAAAATTGTCATTTTTCAAAAATTTGTTTTTTTTATACTTTGGACATTTTGATTTCAAAGCAATCGCGATACGTTAGCTGCGTAGAAACGAAATATCGAAGCGCGTGGGCGCCGCGTCGCAGTATAACGGATAAACATTGGTACGGAACTCATAGTAAAGTGAATAAAATTTGTTATTATCATTAAAATATTTATAAAATATGTCATAATTAGTTATGCATATGTCTAAGAATCATTTTTGACATTTTTTTATTTTTTTTATTGGATCTCCGAAACCGCTGGACCTGCCTTCCCAAATATTTTATCAGTTCTTCATTTTGGTAATACAAATAAAATGCTTTTTGAAAAGTCAATTACCATTTTTGGCTAGACCTGCCTTTGCCAAAAATTAATCAGCACCTCTTCCCATCAGTAGAAATTGAATGTTTTTTAAATTATTCAAATCGCTTAATTTGTGCGCCAAAAATCGTGGATGAAAAATTGTATCAAACATACATACACATATACACACACATACATCCATTTTTTCTAAGGTATGCCAAAATGTTAAGAAACCTTTGAAACGTAAAGATATGCAAAAATGTTCGCTTACGATTTTTTTTTGCGATTACTATAACTCACCCTAAGGGAAGTTAATACATATTCTGGCTTCTATCTATTCAGTTTACATACTTTTGTAAGTTTCTTAAATGTATATAAGATGATAGTGATTTCAAATCCTTAACAATTTCAAAATGCATTTGAAGTCTACTTCGACTTTTTATATAAACTCGTCAATTTACGTTAGTCTAGTCCAGCGTTTCTCAAACTTATGTCTTCCAACGCTTCCTTTGCAGATCAAAATTTTTGTAGCGCCTTCCTACGAAATTTTGTATACCTTGCTAAATAAATTTTTGTATCTAAATGAATTCTTTGATTTCACACACTTCCAGAAGAGCTACAAATGTTTCAATTCTCATCGTTATGCATTCCAAATAAAACTTTGAATCTACACAAGAAATTATTAAAAATTGGTTACATTTAATTATTAATTAGTAAATTTATTACTGACGTCCCTTCAACCTATATAATCTCTAAAAACTTATATTTTTTTAATTTTAATGATATACCTATAGTATGCTATATTAGTTGATGTAATCTTACATTCTAAATTAGAAAAATACACCATTGAGAGCAAATAAAACGCTGCTTAAAACAGTGCATTCATTCAATAAAATTTAGTTAGAGGCCTGGATGGATATTACAATCGCCCACCGGAGAAACTTTGAGAAAGACTGGTCTAGTCCGATCACACTTTTCGTAACCATCTTAGTCCTCTATTAAAAAGTGCATAAAAAGTTTAACCCTCGCAATGTAAACTATCCCTTATATTACCCATCGACTTCTGTACATAAGTCTCTTTAACATCAAAAGAATTGCCGACTGATCGATCGGCCGCTGATCGATCGATCGATATGGTCGATTTTAATTAAATGCAAAATAATACACAATTCTTTCTGCATAAAAGTGTCGTTTGTTGTCCGTTGTCTGTTGTACAACAACATCAACAACAACAGCACAATACTTTCCGAGATTCTTATCACACGAAGGAACATGCTTAAATGTCTGTTATCTGTCTGAATGGGTGACTTTTTACTCGTGGATCGATTTTACGGCTTTATTCCATTGAGAGATAGGCGGAGAGCTGGGGGAAAAATTGTAAGATATAATCGTAATGATTCGACTCACACTGGCTATGTTTCCACTCGCGATTTCCGAGATTTATTTTATTTATTTATTTATTTTATTTTTAAATATATAGCCCACAGATATCTTCCAAGAGGACTCAAAAATACCATTATTTTACATAATGAATACCAATTAAAATATATACAAAATTATAATATATAGTTATTAACATGAAATACTTAACATAAAATTACATATAATACAGAATGTAACAATAATATTTATATACAGAATAAGATAAATTAATAAGATATTTGAAAAAAAAATGAAAAGGTTAACTTGTGCAAATTATGTAATTTAATATATGGCTAATGTACTAGCTTATAAAGCCAATAAATCATATATAAAAAAAAAACTTGTGCAAATGGAGATTATTTGATCAGGTGAAGTGTTGTGAATATCTTTTCATTATATTAAGTAAAAAGGATTAATTTTAATTTAAATAGAATTTGAATTGTGGAGTTGTATTTGAATCAGAACTAGTGTTGCACATCGTGCATTAAGGCAAATTGCTGGAACTTCCCGTATCGTAATTAAACATTCAAAGAATGAAAATAATCAATAATTGTTCTAAATAATTTCAAATAGATTATTTATTATAAATACAAACTGTGAATTTGTAAGTGCTTATTAAATTGAGCGATGAGCGTATTCTTATATAGAATTTTTTCTTTTTTTTAATTTGATATTTTTGATTTTTTTTCAAGACTTTTTAAAAGTTCGAAATTTTGGAATAAAATCTTTTTTTTTATTTTTTGATAATGATAACTCGCAAATTTTTGAAAATAGCCGATTTTTGAAAAAAAATCGCAATATTCTCAAATTTTTGTAAGAAATCGTTTTTTTAAATTTTGATATTTTTAGCATTTTTCGAATTTTTGGAAATTTAGATTCTTGTTAAAAATGATAAATAATTTCAAAAATTTTAGTTAAATGAATATTTGGAAGTTTTTGAAAACAGCCGATTTTTTTTGAAAATTTCGAAATATCCTCAAATTTTTATAAGAAATCGATTTTTTTTTCTAAATTTTGATTTGTTTTTTGAAATTTTTCAAAATTTAGATTTTTTTTGAAATGAAAAATTTTGAAAACTTGATTTTCTCGAAACTATAATTTTTTTTTGAAATTTTTGATATTTTTTTTTAATTTTCAAAACTAAGAAATTTTTTGTAAAAGCATTTTTTGCACAACCGTCTACACAAACAAAATGTTTTTTGAAATATTCGAATCGGATGACCAGTTCTCTCAAAAACTGTATAACCATGCTAGACGTGCCTTTTGCAAACACGCACATTTATGGATACAATTTTTCGTCCACATTTTCGGGCGCACAGATCAACCGATTTGAATGGTTCAAAAAACATTCGATTCCTATTGATAGGGATATGTGCTGACTAGTTTTTGGCAAAGGCAGCTCCCGCCGTTCCGGAAATACGACGCAAACAATGGAGAAGATACAAATCGAATTTTTGAGAGAACGGAGCATCTGATTTGAATGATCTAAAAAACATTCATTTAGTATAATTGGGAGAAGTGCTTATTAGTTTTGGCAAAGGCAGGCCTAACATTTTGGAGATACAGAAATAAATGTTCAAAAAATGGCAATTTTTGAGAGAACTAAGCGTCCGATTTGAATGATTCAAAGAACTTTCTGCTTGTTTTAACAAAATAATTGATCTTAGAAAAAAAATGTTTTGTTTCAATTTTTTTTTTCAATTTTTTTTTTAAGTTTTTTTTTTGTATATATCGAAAATAATTCAGATTTTAATCCTAATTCTGACCAAAGTTCTAATGTACTTTAAACGAATAATTTTAACTTTGCAATTCAGTTTATATCTTCTATATATATAAAAATAAGTCGGGTTTTCCTTCCTGACGAATTAACTCCAGAACGCACGAACCGATTTCGACGAATTTTGCATTCGTTGGAAAGGTCTTGAGCTCCGCAAGGTTTATAGCTAAGAAAATTAGTTGTGCATGGCATCGTGCTTTAATGCAAGCTGCTGGAACTTCACTCACCGTAATTAAAAATTCGAGTAATAAAAATAATCAATAACTGTTTTAAATAATTTCAAATAGATTATCTTCTATATATATAAAAATAAGTCGGGTTTTCCTTCCTGACGATATAACTCCAGAACGCACAAAACGATTTCGTTTCGTTTTTAGCTAAGAAAATTAGTTGCAAATTTGCGAATTAATTATGGATTCACTTTCATTTACTTAGAGAAGTTCAACTTAAAAATACTTTATTTTTGTAATCGAAATAAATTCATTACTGTTGTATAATAAAATTAAATTTTTCCTTTTCAAATTTAAAAAAAACAAAAAATTTCTTCATCTTTCTCACGAAACCATCTGGTGGCGAAACGGAGTTCGTCGGGTTTGCTAGTAATTCTTATAAATATTAGGCAATGTTACAATATTTATAATAATCTATTTGAAAACATTTAATATTCCTCGAACATTCGTTACTGGAAGCCCCAGCAATTTCCCTTAAGGCACGATGCCATACACCACTAGTTTTATTCTAGAATTGGCCTTAAAGTTTCTATTTCAACAAATCAAAATGTTATTTTGGCAAAGACAGACTTTTATTTATTACCAGTGTTCCTACTATTTCTTTCGATATCGATTTATGAACTTCGACATTAAGAGATTAAGTTAATGGAATTATTCGATCGAACACGATACCAAATTCTTGTATTTTTCTCACATAACGGATTTAATATTCAAATTATTACATGCACTTTATCGAAATTAATCCTCGAACCAAAGTCGTATCAATGTCAAATAATGTAATCGATGGATGGTAATAGATTGATAAAATCGAGGGAAAAATTGATTAATAATAATAAATGTTAATAATAATAAAGTTTGTTTCGATTAACATTTTTTTTATATATCAGAGGATGCTACTGACGAGCAAACTGAAAAGAATAACAGAATTTTACTAAATGTGCTTGAAGATAAAATTAAGACTCTACTAAAAGATGATGTGTTGCAGCAATGCCCACGACATGCAAATTTCACAAGCGATTCTCAAGCAGAAATTTAATATCATACTGCTTGATATCGAGATGACTAAGGTTGGGATTGATTCCAGGACTAGTTTTATATGTAGTCTAGATAATAAATACAAACAGTTTTCTTATGATTTAATTCAAAACTATCTCTTATTACCCTGTTTTCCTCTACATCTGGTAAATTTGTCTTCTCTTGATTAATAACTTCTCATTGCGGTCTCTGTATTTGCATTTCATTTGCAGTTTTACATTTTATACATTTTATACTTTTTAAACTTTTTATATTTTTCTGCACCGTCTTTTCTTTGCGAAAAAGATATTTAATCACAATATAACTGACGGTGCAGAAATCAGCAAAAAGTTATTAAAAAAGGGAGAAAAAATATATCGGAGAAAGAGGAGCTATGGATTAAAGGAATAATGATTTGGAATTTTAAATATGTTATTTTGACTGCAAGATTTGTGTCTTATCTGCTTTCTGTTTAATTAACAAGAAAGTCAATATTCATATAGTGTTTTTTTTTTATTTCAAACGTCGTTGTTAGCAAATTTTCTCAAAAATTTTCAAGTGACTGAATGGTAACAGAATTTTGGAAGTGACATGATTTGAATAAATTCTGCTGAAATTCATCTAATAAAAATCACCAAGTGATAAAAGTTAAAAATCCAGACATTCTGCATTCTATTCTTATAATCTATAAAATCGAGGAAAAAGCTGGATTTTCAAAATAGTACATAAGACAGATTGTGAATATAATACATCAGTAAAATTTGTAAGTATATTAGTATGCAACCTTAAATACCAAGCTTATATCAATTAAATTTAAATTAAAATTTTAATTAAACAAGCTTAAATTCCATATACTCAATATTCTGATTCGAGACACTTTTTTACATTTCTTCAAGTAAATCAAAAATTTTGTTCGGACGCTCTTTTAGTTAGCTTAGCAGAAAGTAGATAAAATTTCCTAAAAATCGTTATGAACTCTTTTATACACTTTGATACAAAATTTTTGAATAATTTGAATTCGCCCTAAAATACTTTGCATACATGCAATACATGGATTTGGGATAATTTTTTACATTTTTCTAAATAACTCAAAAATTTTGTTCGGAACACTCTTTTTTAGTTAGCTTAGCAGAAATTAGATAAAATTTACTAAAAATAGTTATAAACTATCCGTTGATACAAAAATTTTGTGTAATTTAAATTCACCCCAAAGTACTTTGCATATAAATAATATTCTGATTCTGGACACTTTTTCACATTTCTTCGATTAAATCAAAAATTTTGTTCCGTGCACTCTTTTTTAGTTAACTTAGCAGAAACTAGATAAAATTTACTAAAACTAATTATAAACTTTTTATATACTTAGATACAAAATTATTAAATAATTAGAATTCGCCCTAATGTACTTGTGTACAATATATGAATTAGGGACACTTTTCTACATTTCTTCAAAAAACTCTAAAATTTTGTTTCGGGCACCCTTTTTCAGTCAACTTAGCAGAAACTAGATAAAATTCACTAAAATTCATACACTTTGATACAAAAATTTTCGATAGCCATAGCCAATCTAATTTAAACTAGAACTTTCTAGTTAGCAGAAACTAAATGAAACTATACTAAAATTTTAGATGAACTGTCTTATATACTCCGATACGAAAATTTTAAATAAATTTGAAGCCACTTTGAAATTCAATATTTAGCAATTGCAGTTAAAATATTTATATTTTCACTAACCAATTTTTCACACAAAAATCTAATTGAGCTTTTATTAATTCGGCTCTGTGTATTAATACGAGATTTAAAGTTGAATAAGAATATTAATAAAATTACTATAAATATTTTCATTATCAAAAAATCGTTTTCAGTCACAAATTCATTGTTTCTCTCAATCTTTTACGGAACCTCCGAAACAATTGGTTAATATATTATTTTCCTATTTTTTTTCAACAAAACAGGCTTGTTCGTCTCATAGCCTCGAGCCAAAAAAGCTCCTCTTGGCGCTAATGCGAAGATCTTAATTTTTTATATATTTCGTTTTTGTTTGTTTATTTATTTTTATTTATCCATCGGCAAGGAAGGCGTCTGTTGTTCCAGCCAATAATTATTATTTCGACGAGAGAGGGTATAAAATCTAAATGTAAAGTTACACCATGTCTCTGACGTATGGAGATAATTGAATAAATGGGATGTGGGTTTTAGATCGCGTTAACGAATTCTGACAAGGAGACTGAAATTGAGGAGAAATAGCAATAGTAAATATAAATATATACACCCATTTATTATTAATGGGTTGTCAGAAGACAGGTACATGACGTAAAAGTACTGTTTTAAGGCTTTTCTGGTTTGAAGTTCACTTTTATATCTTTCTAACTATATGCTTTTATGTTTCAGTATTCTATGCCTCAGAGTTTTCAAGTATATTTAACTATATAATATATTTAACTTCCCGTAGAGTTGTTATAGTAATGGGCCAAAAATTGAAAATGAAAATTTTTGCATTTCTCGATGTTTTTTAAAGGTTCCTGAACATTTTGGCATACTTCACAAAAAATGAATGTGTGTTTTGTATGTCCGCAATGTTTCGTCCACGTTTCCGGGCGCACGGATCAACCGATTTGAATGGTTCAAAAAACATTCGATTCCTATTAATAGGGAGATCTGCTGATTAGTTTTTAGCAAAGGCAGGTCTAGCCGTTACAAAGAAATCGAGTTTTTGAAAGAATCATCCGATTTGTATGATCCAAAAAACATTCAGTTCGTAATGACGGGAAAAAGTGGTTATTAGTTTTTGGCAAAGGTAGGCCCAGCGGCTTCGGAGATACAGAGCTAAATGTTAAAAAATGGCAGTTTTTAAGAGAACTAAGCGTCCGATTTAAATGATTCAAAGAACTTTCTGCTTGTTTCAACAAAATAATTGCTTTCCGAAAAAAAATCTTTTGTTTCTAATTTTTTTTTTCAAAAAATATTTTTGTAATTTTGGATTAAAAAAAATTCAAAAAATTACCCAGGCTAAGCACAGTCTAAACGCCACTCTGGTACAAATGTTTACCCAAGTGCGTTTAGACTGTTTATGTACTGGACCACTTTTCCAATTTTTCGTGAAAACTATTGAAAAATGTGAAAATGCCGCCAAGCTAAGCACAGTATAAGTGAAAATGTCGCACAGAATTATTTGCAAATGCGTTTAGACTGTGACTGTATCGGAGCATTTTTTCAATTTTGGGCAACTTTTTTTTTAATTGAATTCGAAATGAAATGACAATTGTTAATGTTCTGGAGATAAATTGATTTATGACTTACATTTGATTTGCTCAGATATAACAAGATAGCAAAAATAATGAATGTTACAGTATTTGTAATATATATTTGAAAACGTTAAAAATTTCTCGAATATTTCATCACGGTACGGAAAGCTCCAGCAATTTGCCTTAAGGCACGATGCCATACACCACTAGTTATATTTTGAGTCGTGGCATATTTATGTTTTTATAATTACATTCCAAAAAAAATTACTTTCTATATGAGTGCAGTCAAGTTTCTTTGATTAATTCTTCTACGTCAATTTTTGTCTTCTATAAGGTGAAACAGAAGGCTTTCTAGTATAGAACCGATCCAGTTTCGATTTATGACAAATAGAAAAAACTACATAAGAAAGAATTTAATGTTTAATAAGAAGAAATTTAGTGTGATTTAGTTTCTCCTCTTTCAATTTCCTCCATGCTTTCTAATTCTAATCCCGAAAGCTGGTGTAAAAGTTAAGGTCTCTATTAAATTTTGGAACGTCCCACACGGGCACAAACAACAAACATGATTTAATGTCGGGAATATATTTTAGTAAATTGAGTTTGAAATAATAATTAACTTATACGAGGATTTACAACGACGAAGAGAAGACAGAAATCTCAATTCGCAGACAAAAGTTATTTAAATACAATTTAGCAATAAATTATTAAACAGATTAAAAATCGTACATGAGTATTAATTCTTAAAGTAACATAAGTTCAAATCTATGAATTTAGTGAATATGAATAATTTAACTAGTGGTGTATGCCACCGCGCCTTAAGGCAAATTGCTGGTACTTCCCGTACCAGAATTAAAAATTCGAGGAAAAAATCAGAAATCAATAAAAATTGATCAATGATTTACAACAATTTGTTTTACACATTTACAAATAGATAATTACAATTACTGAATATTTTATCGTTCATAAAATATACAGAGACATGTCTCTAAGATTGCAATCTTATCGCTCAAAGCACTTGAGAAAGTTTACATTAGCAAGAGGTGCCGAATGAATCCATCTGAGGATATATTTCTTACGATTAGAATAACGCATTCGGAATATATAAGTTTTTAAACTGAATTGTTAATTTAAAATTCATATTTGAATTAAAAAATAGTGGACGAAAAATTGTATCCAAACATGCATACATACACAGTACACACACACACACACACACACACACATTCATTTTTTCTGAGGTATGCCAAAATGTTCAGAAACCTTTCAAACGTAAAGATATGCAAAAATTTTCATTTTACGATTTTTTTGCGATTACTATAACTTTACCCTAAGGGAAATTAATTGGTTAAATTGAAAATGCCACTTACATCTAGTATTTACTTTTTATGTATATATTAACATCACGTAGAGTAAGTTATTGCAATCGTCCAAAGATTGAAATAGAAATTTTTTGCAAATTTTCACGTTTTGAAGGTTTCTGAACATTTTGGCATACCTCAGAAAAAATTGATGTGTGTGTGCATGTATGTGTGGATACAATTTTTCGTCGACGATTTCGGGCGTAGGGATGAACCGATTTGAATGATTCAAAAACCAATCGATTCCTACTGATATGAAGACGTGCTGATCAGTTTTTGGCAAAGGCAAGGTAGGTCCAGCCGTTTCGGAGATATGGAGCAAAGAGAGCAACTTTCATCTTGTGTTGGTATAACGATTGATTTTGGAGAAAGAAAATTAAAAAAATAACTAAATCTTATTCTTCAAATATTTCATTATGGGACGAGAAATTCCAGCAATTTGCCTTAAGGCACGAGCCATACACCACTAGTTTATTTTTGATTTCTTGAATTATTTGTATCTGTAAGCTTTGGATTCTTGAAACTTACAATTAGTATTTAATTTTAATGAAATTTCCAAAATATTTTTTTTAGATTTTTTAGTCGACGCGATTTTCTACTTAATTTAATTTTATTTTAATGAAATTTAAAAAAAATTATTTACAATGTTAATAAATATTGACTTTACTGAAAACAAATAGGCTCTAGATTATAAAACTACAAATAGATAGTTAACAAAACATTGCAAAATACTTTTGTAAAATATTTATATAAAATAGGTATGTATATTACAATTATATAAAAATGTATACTACAATTGTCATTTTTCACCACAAAAATAGTCCTATTATAATATTTCCATGTAAAATTCTTTGTCCTCTATAGCGCAACATCATTAGCATACTTTTTCATTATTTTTTTTTTACTAAATCGTTCATTAAAAGAAGATTACACGAAAATATTATCATTCTGTATTTTATAAATGGAGTTCACGAAAAAAAGATTTGTTGAAAATAACAATATTAATCCCGTTGGCTTTTGTGTTCATTTATTTAGGGAAATTATTAATTGGAATTGGGGACCTTTTTGTAAGAAGAAATAAAATAAATTGCAAGTAAGGATGGAAAAAATATCTTTTGAATGGATGCAGGAACAATTATTATTTTACATAAAAAAGATGTCTTAGGTTAATTTGCATCACTGTTGCCTGATGCCAGTGAAATTTCCTGTGACCGGAAATTAGTTGTAGTAACAAACGTGAATTTATTATATTTTTTTAAACAATGTATTTCAACAATACTTTATTGTTAGCAACTGAGTAGAAACAAAGGAGCACCCGGAGATCTTTTATCTGGACCAAAAAGATTAAAATAAAACAAGTGGGTACACAATAAGCTTAAACAACGACACAATGAGAATCTGATAAGGAAAAGAAGAAAGGTTAATTATCGTTAAATTTGAATTTTAAGAGATTCTATATTTGGTCATGGAAAATAATTGGCAAAAAATAATTAAGCTTGATGATAATGAAGGACCACACAAGTTTGGGTTAATTCTGGTGAAAAGAGTCTTGGACAACAATAGTAGAATTTCAAAAAAATATGAAGATATATATAAAATTTCCCAAATGCATGTTAATCCATAACTTAACTGTAATTCTACTATTACCATTCCCAAGATCGAATATCGATCGATAAGATCGAAGTTCTTAAGTACTTATTTCAGATTCGAATTTCTTCATCTGGTATTCGTCAAGTGTCGAGGGCAAAAAAAAAACAGAATAAAAAATGTATATCGAAGGATGGAAAAAGTTGAAAGCGAAACCGACGTTTCGATTTTGACATTTTCAATTGGACGAATGCATTAACGGGTTTAAATATGATGTTATCTGGTTGAGAAAAGGACGAAGGGAAAAAAATTTGAGTATAAATGAAAATATATTTTTAAAATATATTTTATAAATCAATGACAATAACTAATAATATACAATAATAATATTAAATGTTAATAATAATTATTATAATATGATAGCAATTATAATAATGATTTTTTTATTCACTATTTGAAAATCGGAAATATAATTTTTTTGGCAATATAAGATTTTATGGAAAAAAACTAGTGGTGTATGGCATCGTGCCTTGAGGCAAAATGCTGGAACTTCCCGTACCGAAACGAAATGATCAAGGAATATTAAATGTTTTCAAATAAATTAGATTAATATAAATACTGTAACACTGTATAATATTTGTAAGAATTATAAAACTGAATTACAAAGTTAAAATTATTTCTTTAAAGTATATAAGTGAGCTTTAGAACTTTAGCTAGAATAAAAATTAAAATCCCCCAAAAACAATCGTTTTGTCAACACAAGCGGAAAGTTTTTTGAATCATTCAAATCGAATCATCATTTGCTCGGTATTTCCGAAAAGGCTGGACCTGCCTTTGCCAAAAACCAATCAGCACATCTCCCTATCAATATGAATCGAATGTTTTTTGAACCATTCAAATCGGCTGAAACGTGCGCCCGAAAACGTGGACGAAAAATTGTATCCGTACATACATACACACACACACATCCATTTTTTCTGAGGTATGCCAAAATGTTCAGAAACCTTCAAAACGTAAAGAAATGTAAAAATTTGCATTTCCGATTTTCGGCCTATTAATATATCTTACTTTTTTGGCATACATTAGAAAAATTGATGCATGTGTGTGTGTGTGTGTGTATGTATGTGCGGATACAAATTTTCGTTCTATTAGTTTTTGGCAAAGCTAGATCCAGCCGTTTCGGAGATACGGAGCAAAAAGTACTAAAAATGGTAATTCAGTTTTTGAGATGACCGATTTGAATGATTCAAAAAACATTTTATTTGTGTTAATAAAATGAAGAACTGATTAAATTTGGGGAAGGCAGGTCTAGCTGATTCGGAGATCATGTGGAAAATGTAAAAAAATAATGCCATTTTGCAGTAAAAAATGATCATTAGACATCAAATTATCCGATATTTTTATAGAGATTTTAATAATAAGTACAAATTTTGTTTACATTTCTATGAGTTTCGTACCAAGCCGATTTGCCGGGATTGATTTTTTGTTAAAAAAATTAAAAACAATAAAAATATAAAAAAAATTAAAATTTTTCAAAAACGTCATTTTTTTTCAAAATTCACAAAAATCTAATTTTTAACAAAGTTTTAATTTTTTTTTTTTAACTTCGGGTACGGAGTTGTTCCAAAAATATGGCTTCAGGCACGAGATGCCATACACCACTAGTTTTATGTTACGATAAAAAAAGTCTTATTTGATAAAGCTTATTAAATCCAATAAAATGTAGTCAAACAAAATGATTTACAAAACGTATCCTTTCTATTTATCCAATGTCTCACATTTACAAAGTGCGAATTTCGTGGAACATACGACGACTACGTAGTACATTTGTACTCAGCAGTTTAGTTTCGTGTAAACAATGTTCATAAACATTGCGGGCTAAAAGGGAAGATAGGGGAGCACCGGGGAAATGGGCAGAGTAGAGTGAAAGAGTAGGTAGACAGAGTGTGGCGCGTGCCTGCGCATTTCGGCGACGAATTTAAATATGTAACTAAAAGACACGAAATTTGCAAACAACACGAAGGCATACACACACACACCGTTTTACTCCCTTTATGACGTCAGGGAGAGGTGACGAATTGCTTAAAGTCGGAAGACTAAAATTACTGAACTAAAAACCGATAATGGAGAGACTTATAATAAGTCCAAAAAAAATATTTCCCAAAAAGCGAATTAGTCATGAAAACTATGTTCAATGAAATTTAAGGTCGTGAAAAAGTACGCAAGGAATGTAAGATTATTATTTCAAAGAGTTATATTTTGTCCGGGCCCCGGGGGCCCCAAACATGCGAAAAAATTAGTAAAATCCAACGAATTTTTTTTGTTTTATTTCAATAATAACAAAAGTTATAAAAGCTTTTTTAACTTCCCGTAGTGCAAGTTATAGCAATCGCAAAAAAATCGAAAATGAAAATTTTTGCATTTCTCGACGTTTCAAAGGTTTCTGAATATTTTGGCATACCTTAGAAAAAATGGATGTATGTGTGTGTGTGTGTGTGTGTGCGTGTGTGCATGTATGTGCGGATACAAATTTTCGTCGACGATTTTGGGAACACCGATGAACCGATTTGAATAATTCAAAAAACATTCGATTTGTATTGATAAGGAGACGTGCTGATTAGTTTTTGGCGAAGTCAGGTCTAGCCGTTCCGAAGATACGGGGCAAAAAGTGCCGAAAACGGTAACTCAGTTTTTAAGAGAACGGAGCGTCCGATTTAAATTAATTTAATAATTCAAAAAACATTTTACTTGTATTGACAAGGTGAAGAACCGATCAAATTTTCATAAAAGCAGGTCTAGCGGTTTCGGAGATCTAATGAAAAAAGTAAAAAAAAATACCATTTGGCGGTCAAAAATGATCATTAGACATATGCACATCAAATTATCAGATATTTTATAGAGATTTTAACAATAAGTATAATTTTGGTTTACATTCCTATGGGTTCCGTACCAATGTTTACGCGTTAGACGTCGACGCGGCGCTTACGCGGTTTGATATTTCGTCTTTATGCAGTTAAAGCAGTACGATTGCTTTGAAAAAAAGTTTAGATCTTTCAAAATATGTCAAAATAAAGAAAACATTTTTTTTTCAAAAAAAAAAAAAATTAAAAAAAAAATAATAATAAAAATTTTTTTTTTTCAAAAAAAAGTCATTTCTTGTCTAATTGTTTGTCAAAAATCTTATTTTTTCGAAGTAAATTTTTTTCAAAAATGTTAATCGTTTTTAAAAAAATAATAATTTTTGGTACGGGAAGTTCCAGCAATTTGCCTTAAGGCACGATGCCTTAGTTGCCTTAAGACAGAATTCCACTTACAGCTAGTTCCAACTTTATTTCGAAAAAAAAACATGAGCGTGTCGAATGTAAAAATATAATTTTAGAAGGTTGTGCTACTAATTGCTTTCCACATTTCTTTAATACTGCTAAAGCTCTATAACATGCAAATAATGACTAATAGAAAACTAGCATTTTATCAAAGTATTTCTTGAATAGATTGTGGAAATCAAAAAATCTAAATTAATTTAGTAGTTTGTTTAAAAATTAGCAAAGGAATGGAGTGTAAAGACTGTTTTTAAAAATAAAAGACAAAGTATAACGACTCGTAATCTTATTTCATACTCAACATGTATTATTGCTAATTAAACATGTTAATTTCTCAAACTAAACAAAGATTTCAGAGACTTCGACTCGATTAGTATGCTCGAAATATTACAACATTTAACAAAACACCTGTCTCCACAAAACTTTCGCCTAAATACAGTAAGATCATCCCCCTGTTGATAATAAATAATGATGACAAATAAAAATTTCTTTTAGTTTTATAATTTTTGTGTGAGAAAATTTTGCCCCACCTGAGGGGGGCCCCAAAAAATTTTGATACTGGGCTCCGCCCTGATCTACTATTGTTTTTGAAGTAACATTTCTTGAATTAGTGGTTAGAGACACGGGTTCACATCCAAAAGTTCTAGAAGTTCTAGCCTTGTCAGTAAACCAAGCTATAAGGTTGTTCGAAAAAGTCACTTCGTTTTTATACCATCAGAATTTAACAAAATTTTGAAGTAAAACTTTTTTAGGCGCGACTAAAGTGTAAATCCGTACAAATGCAACGGAAGTGCGTTACGACAGAGGCGAGTGCCAATAATTCGTCATTCGCTCTCGATGATATCATTTCTATACGGGTCGATTGTGATTAGTCGTCGTGTATGTGAATAGAGATCTGTCGTTGTATGCGTACTGGTATCAACAACGAAATCGGCATAGATAAATAAACATTTTAAAGTTACATCGTAGTACAAATTTTGATTTAATGAAAAATGCCTGAACCAGAAGAACATTTTACTCTGTTCCTTGAAAATATTGATTAATAAGATCGTAAGAGAGTTTTTTCCTCGTTCGTCTCGATTTCTTCCTCGTTGTCGTATTTTCGTACTTCGTATTCGGTGTAAGTGATAAAGTAGTGATTGCTATTCAGATTGTGATTGTTATTGCTGTTCTTGGAAGAAAAAACGCCAATAAAATCAGCAGGTAGCTGTTCTGCCGAATGTACATGCATCTGTTGCCTGTAAATGGATCGCATTAGTTTCCTCCAAAAAAGCGAAATAAACCGCAGAATGACGGTGTGCGAAGGAATTTCAGGTGGGATAATGATTTGTGGGTTGTAGATTTGTTATTTGGCAGAAATCCTCTGGTTTCTGATGATTTTGGTATAGTTACATCCTAGATTATGAGCTATGCTGATTTCAAAGAATAATATGCTGTTTCCTATTTTTCCTCATCTTTCGCCTGACTCCCGTAACAAAATAGTATCAAGGGGGTATATTCTAGTAGAGAAATGATTTATCGAGAGCGAATGACGTACAGTTCTGTCGTAACGCATTTTCGTTGCATTTGTACGGATTTACACCCTAGTCGCGTCTAAAGAAGTTTTACTGCAACAAGAGTAGATCAAACCTTAGACTTACTATAAGTCTTTTCATTATCGGGTTTGGACCAGTAATTTCAGTCTTCCGACTTTTAGCAATAATGATAAAAATAATAATGATGATCATGTTATTGATATTAATGATGTTAATAATAGTGGCAAATAATTAAGCAAGTCAATCATTTATTAAACTTTATCACTTGATTATGTGAATTTTATGAAATGCAAATAATTCTTAAAAATCTTAAATTTGAAAATGAATTTATTCGAACCTTTATGGATTTTGTTACTATTACATTTTACTCAATCGAAGAATATGCTGTAATATTAATTATACGTATACTAATATAAAAACCTAATAATTTTAATACAAGATTGCTATAATCAATTATAATTGCTATGTTAATTGTATTATTTCTTTTAATTATTTAAAAATGTTAAATTTGAAATAAAAAATACCTTCAACTCCGTAACTGCTGGACCTGCCTATGCCAAAAACTAATAAGCACGTCTCCTTATTAGTAGAAATCAAATGTTTTTAATAATTCAAATTGGTTGATCCGTGTTCCCGAAATTGTCGACAAAAATTTGTATCCGCGCACACTCACATATATACACACATTTGTTCTAAGGTATGCCAAAAATATTCAGAAATCTTTGAAACGTAAAGATATGCAAAAATTATCATTTTCGTATTTTTGCGATTACTATAACTTACCCTACGGGAAGTTAAAAATACGGAAACGTGAGAAATAAAATTTATTTATACAATAATTTTTTTTTGTAGATTTTTACACGTCATGATTTAGCTAACAAGTAAAATACTCAAATTTATATATCTAATCTTGGAGATGAAAGTTCACAAATGGTTACCATCACTAGCATTCTGCCTGACGATAACAGATAATAATTGTAATTGTAATTCAATAATTATATTCCCCAATTGAACAATATTTGTCCTCGACGAGGCTCAGAAATGCGCTCGGTGCTCGATAATAATGAGCAACACTCGATCGAAAATTATTGTCAGAGGATTCGAAATTCGACGAGAATATTAGAGAAAACCGCCAATATTCGAACACGATCGAAAATTGAATCTTGATCAGGAATTAATTGTGATCGGTGGTTGAATTTGTTTGGGTGGTCATTAATATGGATATTTTCGAATTGATTATTTACATTTGAAGTAAAACTTCTTTAGGCGCGACTAGGGTGTAAATCCGTACAAATGCAACGGAAGTGCGTTACGGCTGATAAAAGTCGATAAGATAAGAGTCGAGTGCCAATGATTCGTCATTCGCTCTCGATGATACCATTTCTATACGGGTCGATTGTGATTAGTCGTCGTGTCGTGTGAATAGAGATCAGTCGTTGTATGCGTACAGGCATCAACGTTGTATGCTTACCGATATCAACAAGGTAATCGGCATAGATAAATAAACATTTTAAAGTTACATCGTAGACCAAATCTTGATTTAATGAAAAATGCCTGAATCAGAAGAATATTTTACCCTCTTCCTTAATATTTTACCCTGTCCCCCGTAAATAATCATCATGAAAATAATAAAACAAATGCAGCATTTGCGCCGTGTATGAAACATAAGTTTATTGATACAATTTCTATATTATTCGTAGTTTCTATAAATCTTTGAAGTTATTAAAATGAAAAATATTTTTTAGGCAAGACAATTATTACAGCTGTTCAAAGAATGAGATTATATCTCCAGCGAGAAAGTAAAAAAAATACCATCAGTCAATGAATGTATGTTAATTTTAATTAAATTAAATTCTTCAAACACAATTATTATATGATAAGTGAAGTTGCAAAAAACAATATTTGTTTAGGCGTTGTTTAACATAATCCACTGTGTGAACGAATATTATAGAAATTATTAATCAGCAATTACTTCATTTCTCTAATGAAGATTCAAATCGTAAATGCTAATTACAATGACAAACCGATCATGTCGTATTTGAAGTATGACTTTAATTACATTGTTTTTAAATATTATACATATTTTTAATGCTATTGGTATGAATATATAATTTATAATTTATCGTTATATAAATGTGTATAATGGTTGACATTAAAAAATTTGTGCATAAATGCCATTCTGTGCAGTAGCAAATAAGTTTTAAATCAATCGCGTGTGAACTTTACGCGCACTCTTTTTTTGTTTATTGTACCCCATGTATGTCAATTCACAAGTAAAAAAACATTAACAAAAACGACCTCAATTCATTACGGATCCCTACTGATTCGCAGTTAATTCCTGCTAATTCCATAGTACACCTATGCCTTCTGAATTGTACTGGTAGATACACCTCGGTAGGAAACAAGGATATGCACGCCTCCTGTTTGTCTCATTTCCTATTCCTGGCACGTATTTTGAGCCAAAAACAAATGCCAAACCAACCACTTCTACATACTCAGCTACATCTCTCGTGTAAGGACAAATTGCGAAACTCGCACTGACTGACTCTACTGACTAGAGAGACGAGAGACGACGTGCGAAATGGTAAAGGATTCAAGGATATAATATATTATTAACTTCCCGTAGGGCAAGTTATAGTAATCGCAAAAAAATCGAAAATGAAAATTTTTATATATCTTTACGTTTCAGAGATTTCTGACTATTTTGGCATACCTTAGAAAAAAAGGATATATGTGTGTGTGTATGTGTATGTGTGTGTGTGCGTGTATGTGTGTGTTCGGATACAAATTCTCGTCGACGATTTCGGAAACACCGATCAACCGATTTGAATAATTCAAAAAACATTCGATTCGTATTGATAAGGAGACGTGCCGATTAGTTTTTGGCGGAGGCAAGTCCAGCCATTCCGAAGATACGGGGCAAAAAGTGCTAAAAACGGTAACTCAGTTTTTAAGAGAACGGAGCGTCCGATTTGAAAAACATTTTACTTGTATTGACAACATGAAGAACTGATTAAATTTTCATGAGGGCAGATCTAACGGTTTCGGAGATCTAATAAAAAAAAGTAAAAAAAAATGCCATTCGGCGGTCAAAAACGATCATTAAACATATGCACATCAAATTATCAGATATTTTATAGAGATTTTAACAATGAGTATAAATTTTGTTTACATTCCTATGGGTTCCGTACCAATGTTTATCCCTTAGACGGCGACGCGGCGCTTACGCGCTTTGACATTTCGTCTCTATGTAGTTCAAGCAATACGATTGCTTTGAAAAAAAGTTCAGATCTTCCAAAATATGTCAAAATAAAGAAAACATTTTTAAAAAAAAAAAATTAAAAAAAAAAAAAATTTTTTGAAAAATTTTTTTTTCAAAAGAAAGTATTTTTTGTCCAATTTATAGTTTCTCAGAAATCTAATTTTTTCGAAGTAATTTTTTTTCAAAAATGTTATTCGTTTTTTGAAAAAATAATAATTTTTGATACGGGAAGTTCCAGCAATTTGTCTTAATGCACGAATCCCTAATTGCCTTAAGACAGAATTTCACTTACGACTAGTTGTATTTTTGGATTAAAAATTCAAAAAATAACCCAGGCTAAGCACAGTCTTAGCGCCATTCTAGTACAAAATCCAATTTTGTGAAAACTTTTGAAAAATGTGAAAATGCCGCCAAGCTAAGCACAGTATAAGTGAACATGTCGCACTAATTATTAGCACACATTAGTTTAGACTGTGACTATACGGGAGCACTTTTTCAATTTTGTGTAAATTAGGCAACTAAACTTTTTTTTTTAAATGAATTGACGATTGTTAATGTTCTGGAGATAGATTGATTTATGATTTATATTTATGATTTGCTCAGATATAACAAGATAGCAAAAATAATGAAAGTTACAGTATTTGTAATAATATATTTGAGAACGTTTAAAATTTCTCGAATATTATCATTAGGGAAGTTCCAGCAATTTGCCTTAAGGAACGATGCCATACATCACTAGTTACTTCTTGGATCCTGGTGAAAACGATTTTTGAAGCATACTGCGCGAAAATACCAGAATTTAGAAAAAAATTCTAGGACCCTTAGGAAAAGAGTGATCGGGCAGTATTAGTCTTTTATCCAAAATCCGACATCTACTATTACTGTATCTGTTTTATTATGCAGAAAGCGATCTCTCCATACTATATTGTAGGCCAGAATGGGATGATGTGTACGGCATCGCAAAATTGTTTCAATTCGCGATATAATTAATGTTTCTTGATGAATGATTGATGGCGGATATGACATGTGATATATCGCCTTAAGGAGAACACTCTGGCTGCTACACTGCTGCTTCAATATAATATGAAGTAGAGGCGAACGTGTATGTATATTGTTGGAGATTGGATACATATGTATAAAGACACACACATATATAAGTGTGTTATAATATAAATTAGGGTAACCCTCAATATGGTTATTTTGGAATTTTTTTGCTCCCAAGATTCCAGACGCTTCCAAATTAATATAATATAATAATAATGGATTACATTTGAATGCCATCAGTTTCCAATTTCAATCTGGCTGATTTTAATAAAAGCCACAGCAAAGCGCGGCCGGGTCTGCTAGTATATATATATATATATATATATTAGAGTGGTCCTTAATATGGACATTTTCGAAATTCCTTGCTCCCAAGGGCTCAAATGGTTCCAAATTGATAAAAAACAATTCTCTGAAAGTTTTAGCCCTTAATAGCCCTTCGTTTAGATAGAGCGCAATTCAAATAAAGTTTTGTATCGAAATAGTGTGAAAAAAATTTCAAAAATTTTTGCAGAGCGTCGAATTTTCAATAAAAAATGAAACAAATTTTTACTTTTAATTCATTTGTCACTAAGTTATACCTAAATTTTTTTTTAATTTCCAAAATTTTTTCCATGCTATTTCCATACGAAGTTTGATTGAATTGCGCTCTATCTACAAGTTAATCTTAAGAGCTAAAACTTTAAGAGAATTGTTTTTTATCAATTTGGAACCATTTGAGCCCTTGGGAGAGAGGAATTTTGAAAATGTCCATTTTAAGGACCACCCTAATATATATATACATATATATATATATATAATATATATATATATTATATATAACTTGTTTAAGATTTCGAAATTAATAGTAATAAACCTATTGAATTGAAAAATAATAAAATACCATATACAAACACAATTATTCTATTGACCACACTTTTCGTAACGCTCTCCTACAATGTAAATTTATAATTATTTTTTTATAATAATTGATACTGTATTTTTGTTAAAAAATCGTAAAATTAATAACATGCATACTTTTGTACCAAAAAACAATTATTACAGCCCTATTGGCAGGTACATTTTCAAGACAATTATTCAAAATTCAAAAGTAAATTTGAATAACCATATTTTGTCATTTATTTATTGTGAAAGTTTGTAATGTAAGTAAGTTATACACAAAATCTAGTTTATTTTGCACCTTTCTGCTAATTGTGAAGAAAGGGCTTGCCGATTTACATACAAACATTATTAAATTTTTGAAATCGGTTTAAAAAAATTCAAAACAAGTGGTGTGTGGCATCGTGCCTTGAGGCAAATTGCTGAAATTACCCATATGAAAAATTAAATACTTTAAAAAAGATATAAAAAATTTTAAATTTTGAAACAGATTTTTAAGTAATTTTCAACTTTTGAAAAAAATTGACTTTTTGAAATAAAAAATATTTTTTTATATTTTGAAATATTTTGGAAATTTAGATTTTTTTCAAAACAAGTGCGCTAAATAGGTAAAATATCGAAACGAAAATATGTATCCACACACACATACACACACATCCATATTTTCTAAGGTATGCCAAAATGTTCAGAAGACTTGAAACGTAAAAATATACAAAAAAAATTATTTTCGATGTTTTTGCGATTACTATAATTTACCCAACGGAAAGTTAAAAATATGTGGACTAAGATAAAAAATTGGCTCACATACACGCAACCATAAATACATACACTCAACTATTTCTAAATTTGTTCTAATTCGATTCAGAATAACTTGAAACGTCGAGATAATATAAAATTAGCAAATCGGATATTCTGGCCAAAACCAACTTTTTCTTCGGCAATGTGATATAATTAACTCATACGTAAATCTATATTCAAAATTCAATACTAAAAACAGTACAGCTGGCTAATAAGAGTTAATCCCCCAAAATCTCATCCCTCGTGCCCCCAGCTTACAAAAGATATCACCTCTCTATTCAATGATTGAGAGCATTACTACAAACGAACACAGGGTGCCCCATAAGAACTTTATCCAGCGGAACGTGTGCACTGCACGAGAGAATCGTCGTAGTCGAGGGGCTCCGGCCGTGTGCCCCCCCTTAACCGACCGACCAATCCGTTTAGTATTCGTGTCGTTAAACGCTCGAATTCGGGAGAAACCTGCACAATTGTTTCCACGAATTATCGCGAATTACGACAAACAGTTTGTCTTTGTATGTGCATTCGGTTTTATGTAAATTTAATGGAAAAAAAAGGTAAAGCTGAAAGTTATGGACAGGAACTGATTGTTAAATGGACGCATTGTGGAGAATTCAATTTTGGTAAAGGATTTAGTTAAAATAGACTTATTCTTGGACAAATTAGAGTAGATTATATTGATTCCAAAAGTATAGTTCTTTTATCACATTTATCATTTTTAGTGGTTCCTTTTCTTTTTCGTGTGAAATAATCCTTTAGAATCGTTTAAAGATTTCGGTGTCCCCGCTACACACTAAATGTCGTCATTACATTAGCCATTAGAAAGATCTATAAAGATCACCTTTGACTATAAAGAAGCAATCCTGCGGGAACATCCGAAAAGATTAATGGCCAGAGGCAGAGCAAACTTATAGTAGGGGAAATCGGGGATATTAATGTGTTATCACTCATTCCGAAAGTGGAAATTACATTCGGAATAAATAGTTTAGAATAGGTGCTTGAAATAGTAGGAATGAGAAATTTGTACAAAATATCGATACTTACAAAATCGTATTGGTTTCATGATGTGCTTATAGTATTTTAACGAACTGGATTTTTATATATATTAATAGGTAATCAAAAAAATTATAACAATCATAAAAATTTAAAATAGTAATGTTCAAAAATCGTCAAAATTGAAGTAAAACTTTTTTTTATTATATATATGTAATGATAAAATATAAATCTTTATATAAAAACTGGATGTATGTCTGTGACCAAGTTGGCCGCTCCGAAGACTTATTTTTTGGGTATAACTAATAACATATATATCCCTAAATTTTCACCTTCTTACCACAAACCCCTATTTCGTGAGAATATTATACCAATTACATCATTTTTCACCTCGATTTCTGTCAGTGAATGTTTTCGACTAAAATTTGATTGAAAATGTTGTCCAAATCCGACACTTATTTTTTTATATATTCTTTCAATTTTCTTTTTTTATTTTCAATTTATATGTATATAAGATTTTTGTCTAAACGATTAGAAATAATTTACAACGTCAAAAATGAGTAAATCCATTTTCTGGCAAAATTATAAACTACGTGTTCGGGAAGTTAATAATAATAAAAATAAAATCACAAAATCTTTCTATTTATCACTAACCTGTATATCCTGTTGCCTCACCCGATCACACTTTTCGTAACGTTAACCTAAAAAATATAACAAAATTTTGAGAAATATAAAGAAATTTTGAGATTTTAAAAGTTATGAAAAATGAAATCTTGTAATTCATAAAAAAATTCAGATTTTAGTATTTATATTGAAAAAAATTATATCTTAAAAAAAATTGAAATTTTAGTTGGAAAATTGAGTTTTTGGAATTCTAAAAAAAAATGATATTTTGAAAGTTAAAAAAAAATTGACATTTTGAAAATTTTAAGAAAATGAGATTTTGAAAGTTTTTAATAAAAAAATTAAGATTTTGGAAGTTCTAAAAAAATTTTACATTTTGGAAGTTCTAAAAAATAGAGATTTTGAAAGTTCTAAAAAAATTGAGATTTTGGAAGTTCCTACAAAAAATTGAGATTTTAGAAGTTCTAAAAAAATTGAGATTTTGGAAGTTCTAAAAAAATTGAGATTTTGGAAGTTCTAACTAAAAATTGAAATTTTGGAAGTTCTTAAAAAAAATTGAGATTTTGCAAGTTCTAAAAACAAATTGAGATTTTAGAAATTGAAAAAAAATGAGATTAAGGAAGTACTAGAAAAATTGAGATTTTGGATGGACTAAAAAAATCTGAGATTTTGGATGTACTAAAATACATTGAGATTTTGGAATTTATAAAAAATTGTAATGTGTTGAAAATTTTAATTTTTTCATATATATAAATTTTACAAGATCACACTTTTTCATGGATAAAATTTTACCATACATCTGGTATAAATATTAAAAAAATGATTCAATTTGTGTATTGCATTTGCATGTAATCATACTTATATTCCCAAATTGATATCTATTTATGATTTTTGTTCATTGCAATAATAAGAGGTGGCATTGCCGACTGTTTATTTTTTTTTTATTTATTTATTCATTAGCAAGCCGTAATCAATAATAATAGATATTATTTCAGGCTCTTGTCAAGCTTATTCATAGTTAATATCAGAAAGATAGTAATTTTATAATAATCATAGTAGCTGTACGAATTTTGCTATACTATAGCTCTCAATCCCAAATTCTTTCCTCGCTTGAATTTTTTCCTAATGTGAAAAGGGCTCAATAATCCATGAATTTCCACATCCTTCTGTTTTTAGATTAAATGTGTGTTTCGAGAGAGAAAAAAAGAGTTATGTTCGAGCCGTTAAGATAATTATTGCGGTTAAATTTAGACTTAGGTAGGAGTATTTGTGTTCGGTCCTTTTAATAGCTAAAGATTTAAAAACACTTTTTGTTTGTTGTTCCGACTATTTAAAAATGTTTATCGATATTTTGGAAACGAATATTTTCATAATCTTGTTTCATTTCAATTTTCGACAGCTAAATTTTTAGACTCATTGCGCTAACTAGTCATTGAAGGAAAAAAATGTTATTTTTCATAAATCGATCCTCAAGATTTTTCTGATTTTTAAATCTTGGAAGTCAACAAGTTGAAAATAAAATGAAACAAAAACTTAGGATAATTATTCTGTACGTTTCGGCACTATATGTGTGTCATTCAGAAATTCATACTAAGAAGAAAATAATAAAAATGAATCATTTTTGTATAGTAGTTAACAGTATAAATACAAACGCAAATTAAAACATTAAATTAATGATGTCACTTTTAATAATTTGAAAAGTAAATTTTTAGAGATAATATTACATGGAAATACTTAGCACTTCTATCTTTAAGGTAATAACTATAAATTTTGTAATTAAAGTTGGTTTTTAATATATTCACAAATATTAAACTTTGCATATTTTGGTAAGATTTTTTAACGTTTGTATGTCTTTAAATAAAAAAATCTTCACTTATACATTTCGAGATTTATTATGTGTCATCATAATATTACAATTTAAAAATATTTACATGAATCCTTAAAGTAATAATTACAAATTTTGTAATTAAACTTGGTTTTTATATATTCAAAAATATTAAATTTTGCGTATTTTGGTAAGACTTTTTAACGTTAGTATGTATTAAAATAAACAAATTCTTACTCATACGTTTCGAAACCTATTATGTGTCATCATACATAAACTGCAGAATAATGACATTAGAAATTTCAAGTATTTATCGTTTTTAATTTCGACAATTTGGTTGCAAAATATTTCAAGAATAGATTTACCACTACTTTACACTACTATAGACTACTATTTTATTATATTATTTTTAGAAATTTTTAATTTTTATGAAATATTTACAACCCATCGACACGTCAACTTCTTATTAGTTACAAATAAAAGACTCTCTTCCAAATACATTTATCTAGTTGTTAGATGACTACATATATACACCTAATTCCTTCGGATCAATCGTCGTCTTAATTCCTTTGACAATAGAATCGGGCGTGTAAAATGTCCGACGAATAGTTTCGGCTCTTCAAAGAGAATCGATTTGAATAAATTTATTTTATTTTATTTTAATAATAAATAAAGTCGAAACTTCCAAAGACTTTGCGGCATTTTAAATCCTGAACGAAGATCTCGAGGCACGTCTGCGATTAGGAGAAAAATACGTGTTTGGACATGAGAAAAAAATAATATATATATATATATATATATATATATATATATATATATTGATTTTTATATAGATTGAGCAAACTAAAACCCTTATTTCCTTCACAAAAATACTTTTTAAATTATTTCAATTATTTTATTTAAGATTTAGGCGAGATGTCGCTCTTACCAGAAACTGTTAAAAGTTGAAGACAAATGAATAAAAGCTATTTATTTATACACTAATTTAATTATTTTTAAATTGGACCTTTATAAGTGAACATATCTATTAAAATACTCAACTAACATTCAAATGCACCAAAAACTACATTTGAAAATACATAAAAAAAATACATGCTCAATTGTTCACCCTACTGAGTATTTTTAATAGAAAAATTTGAAATTTTTAACGATTTTTATTCTTCGATTTACAAAAACATAAAAAAATCATCTCCATACTAACTACACTTTAAATTTTAAAACCCAATCACATTTTATCTATACAGAACATCTTAATTCCCAAAAACATCTCGAAATCTTATCTTAATAATTACCGATTTAATTCGGATCATTCCTCCAGCCACCTATCAAGAAAAAAACTCGGTCAATTACCGAAACGTTTATTTGAAACCGTGTAAAAATCCTTTTTTATCGTGTCAGATAATTATTCTTACCTTTTTTTATCGATACAGGAAACCGTATCGAATAATTGGTTTATAAATATCGATTTTCTAAGATTATTGGAAAACTGGTTTCTTTTAACTGTACCAGAGCCGAGATTGGATGTTTGCGTTTGATATTAAATAAATGAAAAAAAATTAATAAAGTTGCTCAAGTAATTATAAACATGGATGTTAATTATGCTAAAAAATCGTGTCGTTTATGAAGATTTGCTCTATTTTTGTAGTTGGTTACAAGATGCTGGTGATTAATTTCAGGATATTTGATCGAAGTTGACGAGAAGAGGTCAATTCATTATTTATATAAATATATATATATATATATATATATATATATATTTATATCGGAGATCTTTTAATTTAGACAATGGCAAAATGCGTCATTGATATTTGTGGGTAGTTCTAGAGACGTGACCTAGGACAAAATTCGGGACAAAAGCCGAAAGAAGTTGAATCGAATTCTATAGGAATAAGAAAGAATAAAACTCCTCGTCCTAGAGAGAAAAAACACGTTATTTATTGCGATATCAACACAAAAGGATCACTTAGTGATGAAGCCGGAAGGAAAAAACAACTCGAGAGTCTATTATTGGATATATATATATATATATATATATATATATATATATACTAGATGACCCGACAGACGTTGTCCTGTACCCACGTCTACAATTCAAAAGTTCCACATTTTTTAAAATCCTATCTTATACTTTTTAATATCCTATTTGATATCCTGTCCTGTCCATAATTTGGTAAAGTAAATCAAAATGCAAAATGCGAAATGCATAAGTCTAAAAAAATAATGTATATGCAATTGTGGACTTATTGCGTTATTTATTAAACTGAATTATATGATTTCATCTGTCAAACACATACTGTTGGCTATATCTTGTATTATTTTAATTTCTGGCACTGGTCGGCAATAATAATGTAGATATATCATTTTTCTCGTATATTTTATTCTAATATTATCTAGGCTCATAATTTCAGCTAAATTCAAAATTCGAGTAAATTGGATATTTCTCAGTTCAAATGTTTTCAATGTCAAACAATGATAAGTGGTTATTTGTAATTTTTGCCATTTATTTCTACAATATTACTATAGTTTTATCGTTAATTAAATTTTGAAAATTTCCTTTGACAAACTCTAAAAAGAATTATCAAAATCCGAATAATCGTTCTCAAATTAATTGTTTAGGTTGAAAATCAATTTATATAGGTAAAATGAAACAAAACTTAATGAAACGACTTCAAGAACATAAAAATAATTAAAAAACTAGTTGAAAGGCTTAAAAGTGGCATTTTGTCTTAAGGCAAGTTGCATAAACTTCCCAAAATGTGTAATAAATGACTTGATCAACCGAAATTGAGATTTGCATGTTTAGATAAAATTAATATTAGTGGTAACATTTTTACGAAACTAGATAAGTTTTGTAGACTTATTATAATTCCAAAAAATGGTTTTTAAATTTTTTGAAATCAAAAAAGCGAGTTTTGACACAAATTTGGACTGCAATATTTTTTCAAATATTGATGAATTTTTAAAACTAAACCACTTGTCGTAGGGCCGTAATATTTTAGTATATTCTTTAGGACCTATATGCCTATAAACATAAAAAGTTTCATAGAAAAAATTGCAACAATTAATTACGAAGAACGGTTTGGCTGATATTTGTCCAAAACTAATCATCGCGATTCCTAAATCATATCTTTCGAATAGTTTCTGAATTTTTAAATTCGATACAGAACTTTTCGCTAAAGCATGGGCAAAAAAATTTCACTTTTCTCTAAATTACTAAGAAACGGCTCGGCCGATTGTCGCACAAAACTGAGAAACTATAGTCCTCATCGAGATACATAAATTATTGTAATCGATTCAGTAGTTTTTAGGAAAACGTCGATCAAAAGTCTATTTTTTAAAATGCCAAAAAAACGATACTAATTTTTGCAAACTTTGACGAATTTTCAAAATTAGACGACTAGTAACAGGGCCGTAATATTTTAGTATGACTTAGAAGACCATAATATCTATATTCAAAATAAAAATCATAAAAATTAGTTAATTACAAGAAATTGTGGCAGCGAATCTTTGCCAAAAACTAATCAGCACGACTCCCAAACAATATCTTTTGAACTAGTTTTGAATTTTCAAAATCGATTCACGATTGTGAGGAAAAACATTTTTTTTTTATCCCTTTACATTAGCTATATTTAAAATCAATTAACTTGTCCAGAAATATCGGGCTTTTGATTCTATTTTATTTGTTTCAACTTCATGCATGTTAAAATAATTGAAATTAATAATTGAAATAAATAAATTAGGACTTGAATAATGTATAACTTCGACTACACAACTACTACAAATTGTGACTTCTATTATTATGAAGTGACCAAGTTGAATATAAATACATACAGTAAGAAAATAAAATTTAAAATCAGGTGAGTAGTCCAAGAGTCCATTCGGAACAAATATCGCGATTCTTTATATATATATATATATATATATATATATATATATATATATCTTATATATAAAAATGGATCGCAAAATGTGTTGGTAAGCGCATAACTCAACAACGCCTGGACCAATTTGGTCAATTCTTTTTTTAAAATGTTCGTTGAAGTCCAAGGATGGTTGTTACGGCGAGAAAAAAACGAATAATTGCCGGGAAAACCCTAAAAACAGCCCTTTTCTTCTTTAATCGAGTAGGCAACGCAATTTGTAAAAAAAACAATGATCTATGTCATGACATTTTGTGTAGTTTTTGATAATCTAAACATTAATGTAAATTAATTAAATTTCAAAATTCATGAACAAATTACAGGCGAATCAGTTGATTCGGCAACTAACCAAGACGATCCACCGGAGTTTTTAAACTCGCTGGATTTGCTAGGATTGTCACCTCACAATCTTCAATTAAATGTTGGATCGGCAATTATAATGTTGCGAAATATCGACAAACTATATTCAAAGGATAGTATAAAGCAGAAGATGTTCTCGCACCATGCATCTCAATGCGTTTCCAGTGCGTTTATGTTATCATTAAGTGTTTGTGTATTAATTTAGAAAACCCATGTTTCTCACATGGAAAATCGTATGTTGTTTGTTCCCGTATTGGAAAACCATCAGATTTGTTTGTATATGCGCCAGGTGATCAAACAAAAAACATCGTTTATCACAAAGCACTACAATGAAAATTGAACTGATTTTTGAATTATGATTTACATTATTAAAATTACTTACTTTTGAATGCTTATAGTCTTTTATTTAATTATTTTTAATTCACACCGAATTATTACTAGGGTGAGGGTTCTGTTCAAAATAATTTTTTGCAAAGAATAGAAAAAAGGTAGGCACAAAACACCGTCACATTACAATTTTTTTTGACAGGACGAAGTCTGTCGGGCCGGCTAGTATATATATATATATTTATATACATCCCTCTTCTACCATTGTTAGCAACTATTATAAAAGACAGCCCATTGTTTGGTGTATTACAAGGTGTTGGCCTGTGAATGACTCCATTCACTTCATCCATCTAAATCGATCAAAATCAGTGACAGGTCCCAAGTGTACACAAAGGGACATTCTTAAAAACCGAAATCGGATAGAAATAATATATAGAAAGCATAGAAAAGCTGAAAAAAACGCGTTTGAGCCAAACTTTTATTCATAAAATTGCGACAAAAAATATAATGTCAATATCTATGCTAAATGTGTGATGGAATGTTGATTTTAGGGATTTGGAGATAGAAATCGATAAAGGGATTATATATTATATATATATATATATATATATATATATATATATATATTGGTCCTTAATATGGACATTTTCAAATTTCCTTGCTCCCAGGGGCTCTAATGATTCCAAATTGATGAAAAGGATTTCTCTGGAAGTTTTAGCTCTCAATATCAACTTTTTAATAGTGCATAATTCAAATAAACTTCGTATGGAAATAGCATAAATTTTTGAAAATTAAAAAAAAAATTAGGTATAACTTAGCGACATATGAATTAAAAGTGAAAATTCGTGTCAATATTTTATTGAAAATTCGACGCTCTGCAAAACTTTTGAACATTTTTTTATGATATTTCCATACAAAACTTTGAATTAAGCTCTTTCTAAAAGACAATATTAAGAGCTAAAACTTTCAGAGAATTGTTTTTTATCAATTTCGAACCATTTGGACCCTTGGGAGCAAGGAAAGTCGAAAATGTCCATATTAAGGACCACCCTAATATATATTTTCTATATAAAATTCTTCTATAATGATGTATGAAAAGATGCTCATCCTAAACGATTATTCGGATTTTAATAATTTTTTTTGAAGTTTGTTAAGGCAATTTTTTAGGATGTTGTGATTATAGAAGTACCGCCCTAAGGCAGATCCGTGATCTGATAATGAGTTAAACTCCAACTCAATTCAGGGAAAAATAATGTGAGAGATTTCCCATTGCCATTTCGCAACGCAGTACCCTAAAATGGATTTTTTTCAGTTGGAAACATATTTTCGATGTATATTTTTAAGTAAAAATAGATATCACTACTGTCTGATATCGAGTTATCCAGAGCGGGGATTCGAACCCACGACCCTATCCACACAAGGCAGTGCGCCTTTTCCTTATTTATTATAATAATACAATTTTATGATAGTTACCACAATATACTAAAATTCTCTTAAAACTATTCAAAGGTGCCAAGGAACATCATTACTTCTTACAATAAGAAATTATCAGATTTATCTTATATTCTTAAATGTGTGTATGTAGTCTGGTGTAATGTACTTTGTTTATAATTGTATGTATATATTTGAGTTTCTTTTTTTCTTTATTATACCGAAATTTAATTAAGATTTAATTTAGTACATTAATAAAAGGTAAACCACTGGGCTTTCCTTTTAAAATTCTATGTTATTTGTCAAACTAATTACTCAATGGGTTTCTATTTAGACAAAAAAATCTTGAATAATGATGTTAAAATAAGTAAATTCATTCAAATTATTAATATTATTGTTTTTTTTTTTCAGGTGTTACGAAAGTTGTGGAAGCCATAGTTGGTGGAGTGGCAAAGTTGCCTTGCAGTATAGAACCACCAACCACCAAATCGGACATAACCAACGACCGAATGGTTCTGGTCATTTGGTTTAAGGGAACCGTACCTATCTACAGGTAATAATAATTTACAGTAATAATGAATACTAATTTAAAACACCTAGAGCCCTGTATTTTCACCTTCCACCACAAACATTTATTTAGGAATCGAATCCTTCGACATTCTGGTATGAGTCAGTGAATGTTTTCAACTGAATTTTTTTTGGGGGGGGAGGGTTGACTAACACAAAATATCATGTCGGGAAAGGAGGGATATTGTAAGATATAACGTGTATTTATCTTTTACCTGAATTTTTTAAAAAAAATCCGAACATTTTCAGAATAAAATAAAAAAATTGATGATTTTTTCTCGTAACTAAAAATACACATGAGGTTTGGTGAGGGAAGGGGGGGTAATTTTGAATCACCAAGTGGGAGGGGGGTCCAAATATGCTTAAAAAGTCGATCATGTGATTAATGGATTGTTGGATGGAGTTTGAGGTCAAGTTGCCCTGGGTTTTACAAAACTTATAAAATCGTTGTGATCAAATACGAATCCAGCTAATCCTAAATCTTGTTTTATTGTCAACTCATAACTGTCAATTTATAATTCAAATGATCTCAATCATTTCCCTCAACTTCCGAACGTCAGGCT
>NW_020536999.1:9090369-9103956 GCF_003426905.1 Ctenocephalides felis
ATAACAAGTTTCAAGGCCAATCGCTTAGTGTTTGCGCGGATAAATTTCAAATAGATTATTTAGAAAATCATTGTTTTTCACATGGGCAGTTATACTCTGCCTGTTCACGAGTTGGAAAACATCCGCTTTGTTTATGTTAACGTCAGACCAAAAAACAAAAAATGTGGTTTACCAAAGAGCACTTCAATGAAACGGATAATTTGCGGATTCACATATATTTACTTAGAGAAGTTCAAATAAAAAACACTTCATTTTTGTAATCGAAATAAATTCATTACTGTTGTGTAATAAAATCAAATTTTTCCTTTTCACATATAAAACAAACAAAAAATTTTTTCATCTTTCTCACAAAACCATCTGAAACTGAGTTCGCCGGGTTTGCTAGTATATATATATATATATATATATATATATATATATATATATATATAATGAATTGACCTCTTCTCGTCAACTTCGATCAAATATCCTGAAATTAATCACCAGCATCTTGTAACCAACCACAAATAGAACAAATCTTCATAAACGAGACACGATTTTTTAGCATAATTAACATCCATGTTTATAATTACTTGAGCAACTTTATTAATTTTTTTTTTCATTTATTAAACATCCAATCTCGGCTCTGGTACAGTTAAAAGAAACCAGTTTTCCAATAATCTTAGAAAATCGATATTTATAAACCAATTAATCGATACGGTTTCCTGTATCGATAAAAAAAGGTAAGAATAATTATCTGACACGATAAAAAAGGATTTTTACACGGTTTAAAATAAACGTTTCGAATTTTTGTAATTGACCGAGTTTTTTTTTCTTACTAGGTGGCTGGAGGAATGATCCGAATTAAATTGGTAATTAATAAGATAAGATTTGGAGATGTTTTTGGGAATTGAGATGTTCTGTATAGATAAAATGTGATTGGGATTTAAAATTTAGTGAGAAAAAGTGTTAATCTTTTCGTCCACATTTAAGCTCATACTACCGAATCGATTTTAAAAAATCCAAAACTGTTTGAAAAATATTATTTGGGAATGACACTGATTAGTTTTGGGTGAAAATCTACCGAGCCGTTTTCTTGTAATTAACTGTTGAAAAGAAAATTTAAGCCGATTTTTATGGAACTTTTTTGGCGAATATTTTATCATGGTCTTATAGAACCTACTGAAATATTACGGCCTTACGACAAGTAGTTCAGTTTTAAAAATTCATCGAAGTTTGAGAAAATGAGTAGTTTTTTTGACGTTTGTTAAAATAAAAATTAGACGATTTACTTCATACAACGATAGAGTACTTGGTCTTAATGAACATACTAAACCATTAAAGTCCTACGGAAACTGGTTCAATTATAAAAATTGTTGATTTTTGAAAATTTGCTACCCCGAGTTAACGTGTTCGTTCGCTTTCAATGATGTGTAATAATTCTACTCGGAATGCTTTTAATCACTTTCAATTAATTTATTTTTTATCGATTAAGTCGATTATTTACACATATCGGGAAGTTGATGTAACTTGCCTCAAGGCAAAATACAACTACCAACTAGTTAGTCTTACTATTTACGAATATAATATATTAATATATACACCTAATTCCTTCGGATCATTAGTCGTCTTAATTCCTTTGACAATGTAATCAGGCGTGTAAAATTTCAGACGAATAGTTTCGGCTCTTCAAAGAGAATCGATTTGAATAATTTTATTTTATTTTATTTTAATAATAAATAAAGTCGAAACTTCCAAAGACTTTGCGGCATTTTAAATCCTGAACGAAGATCTCGAGGCACGTCTGCGATTAGGATAAAAATACGTGTTTGGACATGAGAAAAAAAAATATATATATATATATATATATATATATATATACTAGATGGCCCAACAGACGTTGTCCTGTACCTAAGTCTACAATTCAAAAGTTCCAATTTTTTTAATATCTTATTCTCTACTTTTTAAAATCCTATTTGATGTCCTGCCTTTGTGATTCATTTATAGTCTTATTATAAGCAGTATAGAAAATTCTGAAAAAAATAATATAGTATCTGCGGTAAAAATACAATATCACACTTGATTTTACCACACAACACAATTGCTTCAATAATTTAGTCTATAATTTTCATATTAGTTGCTTTTTGACAATAATAATTTCTATAGTATATTTACCTTACTAATAATTTAATAACATCATTGTTTATGTTCAAATCTTAGGTAAATTAATTTGTAAAATCAAGTTCATATGTGCACTGTTCAATCTAAGATCAACTTGCTAAATATTTCATATCCAATGCCAAACAAATGAATTTTTGACGCATGAAACAAAACTCCAAATCATTTTTTCAATAAGTATTATAAATATTTTTCTGTATTGTTAAACAATTTAGTAAACTAAGTGGACAAAAAAAATCGGCCGATCGTCGCATAAATCTTGAAAACTATAGTTCTCATCGAGATATATCGAATGGCTTTTAAGTTTTTGTAATAATTTTAACAAACGCCAGAAAAACGATATTGGTTGGGAATCGGCCTGATTAGTTTTTGGTAAAGATCGGTCGGACCGTTTTAAAGAAGTTTGAAGTTTAAAAGAAATTTTTTGACGATTTTTATGATTTTTATTTTGACGATAGATATCATGGTCTTGTAGGTCATGTATTTATCCCAATAATAAAATTCTATTTTTATTTTTGTTTATGTTTGGCAAGTAGAGTTTTTTCTACGTTTTTGATAATTAATTAATGATTCAATTTATTCTTTATTAATGTCGAGATTTAGTTTTGATAGTTGCAATTCTTCTGCTGATTTATAGGCAGCAATGTTATAACATGTTTTGGAAGTAATAAGTCATTTTATTCACTTGCAAACAGAAGTAGCTTCATGACAATTATATTTAAAATCATCTATCATATATCAAATTTCAGAATTTCTACAGATTTTTTTTTTCAAATTCATGATTGTCAAAAATAATTGAAATTATTAATAATGTGATATTTCGATTATAAACTGAAAATTTTAAAATTACCCTTAACCTAAGTTAGATATAAATACTATATCGATACTAAATGCACAAGGTGAGCGAATAAAATTTGAAATAGATTCAGTAGTATAGGAGTCCATTCGTGACAAACATCGCGAAACTTATATATATATATATATATATATATATATATATATATCCCTCTTCTACCATTGTTAGCAACTATTATAAAAGACAGCCCATTGTTTGGTGTATTACAAGGTGTTGGCCTGTGAATGACTCCATTCACTTCATCCATCTAAATCGATCAAAATCAGTGACAGGTCCCAAGTGTACACAAAGGGACATTCTTAAAAACCGAAATCGGATAGAAATAATATATAGAAAGCATGGAAGAGTAGAAAAAATCGCTTTTGAGCCAAACTTTCATTCATAAAATTGCGACAAAAAATATAATGTCAATATCTCTGCTAAATGTGTGATGGAATGTTGATTTTAGGGATTTGTCGATAGAAATCGATAAAAAAGGATACATATATATATATATATACTAGCTGACCCGACAAACGTTGTTTTGCTAAGTAAGGTATATTCTGAACTATTTCTAGAGAATCAAAAATATTTAATACTTTAAGTGTATAAGCATGTGTTGTCTGAATGCTATATACAATGAGGGATGATAAAAACAATAAACCCCATTAGTTTGTCTATATTTTATCAATACAATCAAACTGGAAGTTTTATACACTTTAAATTTGAAATAACTAATAAAAAAATAAATAAACACTTTTATTTTGAAATAATATATCACCTTTCCGACAACCTACTGATTAGCAAAAATTTTTCAAGACTAAGACTGGCCAAATCGGTGTAGCCGTTTTCTAGTTTTAGCCGATCATTTTATCGAGAGCTCCATTTTTATATATAAGATATAATAAAATAAAAATATATATAATAAAATAATAATGGATAATGCTACCCTAGGGCTGATTCGTGAGCTGAGTTAAACTTCAAATCGATTCAGATGAAAAAAATCGTTTGAGAAATTTCTCATTGCCATTTCACAACGCAGTATCCGAAAATCAACTTTTTTCAATTGAAAACCTATTTTTAGTGAATCTTTTCAGGTAAAATATGATATCATTACTGCCTGATATTAGGTTAACCAGAGCGGAGATTCGAACCCACGACCTTCTCCACACAAGGCAGTGTGCCTTTTCTTTATTTATTATAATATAATTTTATGATAGTTACCCACAATACTAAAATTCTCTAAAAACTATTCAAATTTGCCAAGAAATATTATTATCTAAATTAATTAATAATATCAATTTTATCTGGTATTCTTAAATATATATATTTTTTAATATATAAAAATGGATCGCAAAATGTGTTGGTAAGCGCATAACTCAACAACGCCTGGACCAATTTGGCCAATTCTTTTTTTAAAATGTTCGTTGATGTCCAAGGATGGTTGTTACGGCGAGAAAAAATCGAATAATTGCCGGGAAAACTAATCTAATACCAATCAACGTGATGGAAGCAACTATATTGAAAGGATAGTATAAAGCAGAAAATGTCTCGCACTGTGCATCCCAATGATTCCGACTGATGTGCCATTTGAGATTAAACGACTACAGTTTCCAGTGCGTTTATGGTATCATTAAGTGTTTGTGGTATTAATTTGGAGAACCCATGTTTCTCACATAAAAAATTGTATGTTGTCTGTTCATGTATTGGAAAACCATCAGATTTGTATGTCTATGCGCCAGGTAATCAAACAAAAAACAACGTTTATCACAAAGCACTACAATAAAAATTGAATTGATTTTTGAATTATGATTTACATGATTGAAATTACTTGCTTTTAAATGCATATAGCGTTTTATTTAATTATTTTTAATTCACACCGAATTATTACCAGGGTGACGGTTCTGTTCAGGATAATTCTTTGCAAAGAATAGAAAAAAGGTAGGAACAAAACACCGCCACATTAAAAATTTTTTTGACACGACGTCTGTGGGGTCGGCTAGTTTTTTAATAAAATCGATTCAATCTTGAATAATGATAGGTGTGTATATGTATGTGTATCTGTAGTCTGTGTAATGTACTTTGTTTATAATTGTATGTATATATTTGAGTTTCGTTTTTTCTTTATTATACCAAAATTTAATTAAGATATAATTTAGTATATTATTAAATTTGGATTTTCTGGATTCTGGATTTTCCTTAAAAAATTCTATGTTATTTGTCAAACTAATTACTCAATGTCTTTCTATATAGACAGATTGTAATTTATAAGAAATTAAAAAAGATCTTGAATAATGATGTTAAAATAAGTAAATTGATTCAGACAAATAATGAATATTATTGTTTTTTTTTTCAGGTGTTACAAAAGTCGTGGAAGCCATCGTTGGTGGTGCGGCTAAGTTGCCCTGCAGTATAGAACCACCAACCACCAAATCGGATATTACCAACGACAGAATGGTTCTGGTCATTTGGTTCAAGGGAACCGTACCTATCTACAGGTCAGTAATAATAATTTAAATTTTAAGATACAAACTGCCACGTATTTTCACCTTTTCACTCAGTCGGTGAATGTTTTTAACTGATTTTTGTACCGACTTTCCAAAAGAAGTCAACTGGTTGGACAGAGTTTTAGGTCAAGTAGCCCTAGATTTTATAAAATTTATAAAATCGTTGTGATCAAATACGAATCCAGCTAATCCTAAATCTTGTTTTATTGTCAACTTATAACTGTCAATTTATAATTCAAATGATCTCAATCATTTCCCTCAACTTCCGAACGTCAGGCTGGTCGATCGTGTTTCACCACATGGTCTATAATAATCCAGTTGCGAAATGATTTGTGTACTGCAAGACAATCGTTTTGTATTTTATAGGCATTCGAGTCGACAATTGACATTTGACAATTGACAATCGACAATAAGCGAGTTTTATATTTAACATTAAGCACTTGAGTACAAGTACTTTAGGAATTGCAGCTGCCCTGAATTATATTATTACAGGGGAGGATAAATGAAATAGACTTATAGTAGCTGACCTGATAGATATTGTCCTGTACCCATGTCTACAATTCAAAAGTTCCATTTTTTTTAATAACCTATACTGATATTTACCAATTAGTTAAAAAATATGTTTTTGTACGCTACAGTCTATATAGAAATGTATATACATCCATATGGGTGATCTTAAATGTATAACTGCTTTAAATAAAATGATGAGTCTCAGAACCCACACTTAACTCTTTAATTATACTGTGAAATTCAAATCAGCCATGTAAGACCATCAAACAAACAAATATTGAAATATGTTCAATAAAATTGTATATTAAAAATTATGCACTACAATTTGTAGAACAAATTTATTTCCATTACCTCAATTTAAGGTTCAATGCCAAAAGTTATCCAATATTTCAGTCATACCCGTAGATATAGATAAATAAATGATTTTTTATCTATTCACGACTAAAACATCGATTTTCCAAATTTATCATACAAAAATTTATCATCTGCCTTCGTGATTTATAGCATAAGAAATACGTATTGGAAATTGCAGTCTTTTAAAAAGTACAGCAAATTCAGAAGGAATTAAAATATAGTATCCGCGGTAAAGATAAAATATCACCTTGGATTTTTTCACTCAAAATAATTGCTTCAATAAAGTTACCCATAATTTTTATAATCTCGTACTATATATTAATTGTTTTCAGTAATAATATTTAAATTATATTTTTTAATAATAATTCGATTTTCCATTATTACTTCTTTGCATGATATTTTGGAATCTCTTGAACCAAGTTAATTTTAGATGCAATACGATTAAGTTTAATTTTGGTGTAAATGGCACTCATTATTTGATTTAAATGAAAAAAAATATATCATTAATAGTACTTATTTTGAGCACTATAAAACCCCATGGAGTATATAAAATGTAACACCTGGTTTCAAATACTACAAATAAATTAAAGACTTTGTTTTTTCATATCTAGCTTAATATTGTTCCTAGGACACATTAAAAAAACACCGATTCATTAAGATTTTAATTGATATAATTTTGTTCATTACATGATTTTCGTTAAAATGTATATTTTTGGAGATATTTGCTACAAACGATGAAAAACGCCAAGAAGAAATGAATTTTCAGTAGCCAGTAACTTGTAAGTATTTGCTTTTATGAAAAACATAATGAAACATTGTTTCTTAATTTTTAGTTCTATGGACATCCGACGTTATTTCAAAAAAATACACCACTAAGAATGGGTGTCATCCACCAATGGAGTCTAAATTATTTTCATGAGTAAAATGAACCTTTTCCAAAATTTCATACAAATTGGAGCACAGTAAAAAAAATCAGACCAAAAACGCTCCATTGACTTGAGTAAATATTCCATATCCAATGCCAAACAAATGAATTTTTGACACAATGAAACTTTTAAATATTTTTTTTTGAATAAGTGAATAACGCAAAACACAAATGCATTAGTTAAAAAATAATAATCTGTCAAACTAAATTATATAATTTAATTTAATAAGCCAAACCATATACTGTATCTTAGATCATTTTAATTTCTGGCACATCTCAGCTGCTTTTTGGCAATAATAATGTAGACATTGCATTTTTCTTATTCATAATCATGAATTTATGATACTCTAATATTGTCTAAGCTCATAAGTGAATTGAAATAAGATTAATAAATAAGAGTTCTCATTTGTGAAACATTTTTCAATATCAACAATTACGTCCCAGATTTTTCTTAGAGCAATATTTGTCCCAGATTTGGATTTTTTGTCTCGAATTTTACCGATTACAACTATCCGTCAAATTTCTGAAAATGATATATATTATGTTACAAGACAAGGAGTATGCGTTATAATTGAGAAAATTATCTTATACAAAATTCCAAAGACATGTTAAAACTTTTCAATTTCACAAAAATTATGAAAACAAACGAATAATTGTTGAAAAAAAATATTCAAGGCTCAAAAGCGAAAATATAAGACATAACATCCTAGGTAAAAAACGAATATTGCATATAATCGAATAAAACTGCTCTTACTAAAAGTCCACACTTCTTATTACAAATTATTGATTTATTTATTGATTTATAAAAAAAAACTGTTTTTTATTGTATCCTTAAATAGTATATAAAAATACACCTACCCCCTATCTCGGATAAGCATAATTATTAATTGCCGTCCCGGATTTGACAAAAAAATATGGTTACCTTACCCTTAACAAACTTCAGAAAGATTTATCAGAATCCGAATAATCGTTTAGAAGAAGTATCTTTACATACATCATTACAGAAGAAATTTATATTTTATTATTTTATACGATACAGAAACATTGGTTTACAATGCAGTACCACATGTAAACAATAGAGTGACGTATGTACTCGTATGGTTAATAATAGAATAGGTTTATCTATTTATGACTGGAGAATAGGTGATTATTCATCTCGGGGTAAAAATAAAATTAAAACCGATCAATGTCCAATGTGTAAATATAATTCCCGGAGCCATTATTATGTCCGCGAGATCATTATGAAACCGATGGCAATAAAAAACGAGAACACGATGGAAGCGGTGCAAGTCGATTCTTATCGTTTGTCTTTCGAGACGACGTTGGAAACGCCTGGGATTCCCAAAAATAGATCAAATTTTGAAAACAAAAGCATGATTTTTAAAATAAAAGAGGATAAAGGACCCTGGATAGTCCAGACGTTGCTATTATTAGAGCTTTGCCACTAGTTATAACTAGTGCAAGTCACATCCTTCGATTGCTGTTTATTTTACTTTAATACATCATTTTTGGTTCAGCCTTTTGACGACGATTAAGGGATCATGGATCAACCGATTTGAATGATTCAAAAAACATTTAGGAAGATTCAACTGTTTTGGAGATACGAAACAACAAGTGCAGAAAATGGCAATTCACGAAATTTATATAAAAATAATCACAATAACAGAAAAATGGTTGAAGTTTAGCCAAAGCTCATCAAGGTTTAACTTGAATGCACTTGAAGTTTTAACGGGCACACCTAGTGTGAAATTTTCAAAAAATCTAATTTTCGATTTTTCCATATTTCGATAGGTTATACCTTTAAAAATAAGATACCAAAATTTTAAATCGATATCTTAAATAGTTTTTGAGTCACAGCCACTTGAAGAGTATATATATAGTACATAGTATAACGATGATTTTATCTTTAAACGCGTTTTTCTCGAAACAGTATTTTCCGAATTTGTTGCAGCGATTACTCAAAAACAAATGATCCGATCACTATTTATTTTGAAATTATTGATAAAGTATTTTTTTCAATATAACTTCCTAAAAATCACCTTTTTTCAGGCGGTTGCACTAGTTGTGCTCCTTAAGTAGAGGTACGACTTTGGCAGAGGTACAACTTGGAACTTCATTCTTACCTTCATTTTTTTTGCAATTCTTAAACTTCTAAAACAATTCTAAATATTTTTCTAAGGCATTCTAAAATTACCACTGAATCTTAAAAATAAGGGAATTTTATTCTTCAAAAAAATAGGGGAAAAATGATTATATTACCTAAGGGTAGAAAACTGATGTACCATTACACTTGTATGTAATATTCAGAACCTTCAAGAAGACTTTAATAAACAAGTTATGGACCCCAAAAGAAGGGGTGCAGTTTGACAAAAAACTACTAAATCATAATAATCACACAGGACTCGATTAAGATAACATTTGTATCTATTTTTTACCTGAATTTTGAAAAAATCCAAAAAAATTCGAAAATTTTCTAGAAATTTGACGCTTTTTTTCTAGATGTTGGTTGAGAAACTAGGGTTAATTTTAAATATCACCAAGTATAACCAAGAGAGAAAAATTACAAAAATCCTTAGCAAAATCTTTTCCCTTTGAGAATCCGTGTCTTTTACCAAGGCGCACATAGCCTAGTTATTCGGATAATGATAATAACTCACTTAGAGGATTATAAATTATAGAAAGCAACACATTACAAAATTTATATGCTCTAATAATATTTATGAACTGTGTGTGTACAACAATATAATATATCATACAATACACGACTCCGTCGAGGGGAAGTCGCATTCATTTGCTATGCGGCTCCTATGCAAATACTCCATGACAGACAAATCGTAGGAGGTAGAAATTAATAAATAAATAATTAATTAATACTAGTAAATAATTAATAAATAATAATAAATAATTTAAACTAGAAAGGCTAGAATAACATGAAAAAAACTGAATTTTAATATTCTCAACGGTTGCCGAATAAAAAAAAAAAAAAGAAATCATATCGTGACCCGTGATCGCGAAAAATATACTGGTCGTATATTTTTTTGCAATTTTGCATGAATTTTTTTTTGTTGTCGATTTTGATCATTTTTACAACGTTGGATCCTTAGAAAAATGCTATTAAAAAACTTCGGAAAGGTGTATCATTTTCTACATCAAATTCAGATTTCTTTTATAATTGCATTATAAAATTTCTACATGAATCAATTCACAACGTAAGTAGATTTCCACTTAGAATATAGTGCAAGCGATGAATATAAATATTTATATAGATTTCTATATATTTTCTGTATCATTTCGCGTATTTACCGAGTAAATACCTTCCATAAAGGTTTTTGCGGAACGAACGAACGCAAAATAATATTTTTATCAAAGTGTAATATCAGAGAAATGCTGTCGTGTTTTCTCTATAATTTAATGTCGTATAAAACGCTATCGGGCGCGAATTCTGAAATCAAAGATACACCGATATATAATATACAAATATATATATATATATATATAATAAAAATATTTATATTCAGTGGCGTCTACCACACTTCTATTAAACTAGCAAAATCAAATTAGCTCATGCGAATCTATAAAATAATATCCAATCAGGAAAAAGGTTTTTATTTCTTAATTCGTACTACTGCCCAAGTCCAGCCCCAATTTTTAATGAATTTTTTTTTTTAATTTAAGATAATTAATGAACAATATTATTTTAAGTGTAAGGATGCCTAAATCGTACCGCTGTCCAGTAAGTTCTACCCGAAATTTATAATGAAAAAATAGAAAAACAATTAGGGTAAATGTAAGGATGTCTAAGTCGTATCACTGCCAAAGTCGTACCTCAAATTTATTATGAAAAAAAATAAGATGAGGGTAATGATATCTAAGTCACTGTCTAAGTTTCACTCCAAATAAATGTACCTCCGCCTAAATTTCTAATAAAAAGAATAGCGAAAAAACATTAAGGAAGGGTAAGGATACCTACGTCGTACCACTGCCCAAGTCCAACCCAAAATTAATAATAAACAAAATGAAAAGTAATTTAAGACAAAAATTGCAGAAAAAAATTAAGATAAGGGTAAGGATGCTTAAATCGTACCGTTGTCCAAGTCCTATACCAAATTTATATTGAAAATAATTGAAAAAAAGGTATAATTATTATGAAAAAAATTAAGGATGTAAGGAAGTAAGTCCTACCCCAAATTTATGATAAAAATAATAGAAAAACAAAATAAAGTGAGTGTAAAGATGCTTAAGTCCAGCCCGAAATTAATAATACAAAAAGTTAATTAAGACAAAAGTAAGGATGCTTAAGTCGTACCACTTACTAAATCGTATCACAAATTTATAATAAAAACAAATTAGAAATAAAATTAAATTAGGGATAATGTTGCTTAAGCTGTACCTCTGCCTAAGTTGTACCCCCAAGTATACAATTTAAAAAAAAATTGAGAAAAAAATTAAGGTAAAGGCAGAAATGCCTAAATCGTACCCCAAATTTATAATGAAAAATAAATTAAAAAGGGTAAGGTTGCGTAAGTCATACCTAAATTAATAAAAAAAAATAAGTTTTTCAGTCAGTGGGACTAAAATTAATTTTATAAACTGAAATATGTAGCAATTAATATAAATATGTAGCAATTCTAAAAAATTATTCTAAAATGAAAAGCATGAACAAAAATAATTCCTGATATGAAGGTATTGGCTATATATATGGTTCTTTTCCTCACAATTAATCTAATAAATAAATAGCTTTTTTTAAGATATATATATATTTGTACCAAAAATCTTGCACTTCTACAGATGTTTGGCAAGTTTATCCAAAAATCCAACTATTTTTCCATGTTTTCTCTGAATTAATCGCTTCCACTGGAAAATAATTTAAACATCCGGAAATAGTGAAAATCGTTTTGAATCAGAATCGGAGATTCCAAGTTTTCTGTTTGAGTTCCATGAGATTTAACGATCGCTCGCGCCTGCTATAAACACGAGGCGAATAATAAATGTTTGATATTTTATTTTATATAGTTCGAATATAGGTACACCATAATATTTGTATATAAATATATATATATATATATATATATATATATATATATATATATATATATAACAGAAATCCTTAAACAACACGTAAAATAAATCACCACATCTCTATATCGCATATTTATGAGTAATTTGTATTTGTAAGTTGCTGTACAGCAATATGATCCGAGAATCTATTACAGGTTGATTATTTAATTTTGTATAAATTTTTCGAACATGTTATTTTTGACAAATGATTTAATCATTATAAATTGTGCCCGATTTCTCTAATTTCTTGTGAACGCGAAACCAATTTTCTTTTTTTACTCTAAGCTAGTAGTAAGATAAGAGCAAGATTATCCCATAATACAGTCCAAATAATGTAGAGTAAATTAATTAATTTTAATTTCTCCATCTGAGAATTTTAATTAGCCATTCCTTTAGGCTGTAAAACGTGATTTTCTGCTCCACAATTATCCCGTTGGTTGGTTGGGCCGTTTTAGATGTTTTGCTGCTTTGGAGTCGTTAAAAGACGTTTTAAACCGCCGACGCAATAACATTTTATTTTATTTCACTTCTTCAACATTTACACTGTGGTGCTGTCTTGATATTGATATTTTTAGAATTCGAACTTATTTCGAGGAGGATTAATTGGCCGATGTGGCGCCAATAGGCGACGATGATTCATGGTCAACTTTATTAAAAAACTAGTGATGCATGGCTCGTGCCTCAAAGCAAATTGCTGAAACTTCCCTTACCAAAAAAATTAAATATTCGAGGAAAAAATCATCAATCAATAAATATTAATCAATGATTAATAACAATTGTTTTAAACATTTTCAAATAGATAATTATAATCACTATATATCTTATCGTTCATAAAATATATAGCGACGATCTTATCCCTCAAAACGCTTGAAAATGTTACATTAGCAAAAGGTGCCGAATAAATCCATCTGACGATATATTTCTAACAATTAGAATAAACTGAGTTTGAAACTAAATTTCAAACTGAATTGTAAATTTAAAATTAATATTTGAAGGATAAAATTTTGTATATTTTTGAAAATTAAAAAAAAAATTGCTGGAAATTTTGGTATTTGCTTGAACCGTATAAGTAAACCTTGAAAATTAACAAAATTGGTACGGAACCCAACAAAATTAATAGACATTTATTAAAATTTTATCAAATATTTGAATTTGTTGTGCATGTCTGATGATAATTTTTGACCGCCAAATATCATCTTTTTTACTTTTTCCTCTGTATCTCAGAAACCGCTAGGCCTGCC
>NW_020536999.1:9104956-9134367 GCF_003426905.1 Ctenocephalides felis
TTTTAGTTTTTCCTTTATCAGGGCGCCCTACGCTCAAATAAATACAACGTGTTTCCGATCATCTTCGAACTGGTTTGAGGTCAATACTGAGTGACGAGTTTGTGGGAATCAACTGAGCATTGGCATAGAATTTGAACAAATCCGATAATAATGTAATTCCAGTAGAATTTTTGCAACTTGATTGACATCAGTTTTTGCCTTTAGTATCTTTGTTTTAATTTTTTCCTTCACGACATTATGATGATCAGATTCTTGAAATTCCATTTGAATTTTTGCACATTATTTTCTGCCAAAAGTAATAAAATAATATTACAAAACATTTGAGAACAGCCCAATGACGTAGTTGCCAAATCTAATGACAATAGGATGTTCATCAGAATTGTTGTAATTCCATTATCAGTTGATGAACATCTGTTTTTTTCCTAATATTTTCATTTTTGTTGTTCATTTTCCTGGGCGCCTTGCGCCAAACGTAACAAAATAATATTATAAGACATTTTAGAACAATCCGTTGACGTGGTAGCAAAATCTAATAACAATAGGATGATGGTCAGAATTTTTGCAACTTCATTACAAGTTGGTGGCCATCAGTTTTTTTCTAATATCTTCCTTTTTGTTGTTCAGTTCTCTGGGACAAAATATTACAAGACAATTGGCAACAGTCCGTTGACGTGGTTGCCAAATCTAACATAACATTGTGATGATCAGATTTCTTGAAATTCTATTAGAATTTTTCCACATTATTTTCTGCATCTAGCATCCTTGTTTCTATTTTTCCTCTGCCTGGGCGCCCAGTATAAAAAATGACAAAATAATATTACGAGACTTCTGACAATAGTCCCTAGTTGTAGTTACAGAATCTGACAACAGCAGGATGGTGATCGGAATTGTTACAATTCCATTAGCTTTTCACCAATTGATTGAAACTAATTTTTATCTTCATTTTATTTCTTCCCTTACCCGGACGTCCTGCACCAAAAGTGCCAAAATAATATACCAAGAACTTTGACAACAACGGGATCATAATCAAAATGTTTGCACATCCAAGAGCATTTAAATCGATTGAAATCAATTTTTGGCTGAGTATTTTCATTTTTATTCCTCTCTTCCTTTACCAGGGCGTCCTGCGCCAAAAGTGACCTGGTGGAGAGAACATGAACTGTTAGACGATTCCTGCGATACTCTTCCAGATGGATCCGTCAGGAACATTTTGCAATTAAAGCATATGACTAGAAAAGATGCTAATCAGGTAAGATATAGAAATTGCCTATATAGCAATTGTCTAATCTGACCCTTTTCCAGATCTACACTTGTCAGGCCAGCAACAGTCACCTTATATCACCGTTGTCCACACCGTCAAGATTCAGATGAAACGTAAGTAGACATTAGGGTTTGTCGGTTTTCAAAAACCGGTTTTAAAAACCGTTTTTTGGCGAAAATTATGAAATTCGAAAACCGGTTTTTTAGTGAAAAAAGTCGGTTTTCACTGTATAAATGGAAAATGACAGATATAGCCATAAATAAAAGATAGATGAAAGCGTTTTGATTCCTGAAATCATATCGGTTCTATAGCATTTGATATCTTATCAGTCTGCAGTGGTTCCAGAAAGGTTTTGTATATATTAATTTAGATTTTTATACCAGTGTATATATTAATTTAAATCAGTGTGACTTCTTTTTGAAGAAGTAACTTCCTCTACTCAAAATAAAAAAAAGTTTTAAACCCTAGAAGTCACAAATTAAAGAACAAAAAACTTAGATTTATTATATCAGACTTTAAAAACAATTAAGCATAATTTGGTCGCAAGAATGAAAGTATTTTCTATTTCAGGAAATTTTGTGAGTAAACAAAGGACACGTCTAAGTGGCAATTCGATAGACGTTCTCAGTTTTTTGAAATCATATTTTATTAAACAAAAAAACAATTAGAATGTTTAAAATTAATTAATTAAAATTGTTCGGAACAGACAATACCCGAGTTTAGCTTAATTGTTTTTAAAACTAAAATTGATATTAACAAGTATGTATCAACATGTATCTAATTTTTTTTAATTTAATGCATTTTTTTATTTAAAAATGTATCATTTTTATTTATTCGAAAACTTTCCTTTCACTATCATAAAAATATTTTTATTCTTATATGTGAAAATGATGCATGAATATAGAATAATTATTTTCAAAGTTATTTAATCAAGATAAACTATTATTTTTAGTTCTACTAATTAAAATTAAAATAATTTTGTTACTATCTATAAAATTGAACAATAAATAAATTCAGTCAAATACTGCTCTAAATTACACTAAATTTGCGGATAAATTACAGAATATTCGAGCAAAAATTTATTTTCTATATAAAATTCGAAAACCGGTTTCCTGAAATGTCGGTTTTTGTATAAATAAACCCTAGTAGACATCATACACATCTTTGAACAAACAATAAACTCTCCATTATTGCATCTTCAAAAGATTTTTTTTATCGAGGTGAAGGTGAACCAAGCCTTGCGGCATCCTGCCTTGTACAGTGGCTCTTTTGTAAAACATGTCCGCCTCTTCTTTGTCAATTATTTATTATTTATTTGTTTATTTAGTTGACGCCAAGAATTTATTGTGTTTGATTTTGTAATGGCGACATTTATAATAAAAGGTGTTGGAAAGAATACGGTAGCGAAAGTGGTCGGCATGGAGTAATTGAAGTAGGAGGAATTGGATTCATTGCAAATTATGCAGTTGTTTGAAAGTTTTTGAAGTAAAATAAAACTTCTTTAGGCGCAACTAGGGTGTAAATCCGTACAAATCCAACGGAAGTGCGTTACGGCAAGGTCAAGTGCCAATGATTCGTCATTCGTTCTCGATGATATCATTTCTATATGGGTCGATTATGATTAGTTGTCGTGTCGAGTGAATAGACATCTGTCGTTGTATGCGTACCGGCATCGACGTTGTATGCGTACCGATATCGACAAGGAAATTGGCATAAATAAACAAACATTTTGAAGTTACATCGTGGCACAAATATTGATTTAATGAAAAATGCATTGATCAGAAGAATATTATACTCTGTTCCTTGAAAACAACAAAAGAAATTAAACATATATAAATATTCGTAGTTTCTATAAATTTTTGAAGTTATTGAAATGGAAAATATTTTTTAGGCAAAACAGATATTACAGCAGTTCAAAGAATGAGACCATATCGCCAGCAAAAAAGTAAATCAAAATACAATCAGTCAATGAATGTATGTTAATTTTAATTACATGAAGTTCTTCAAACACAATTACATGATGAGTAAAGTTGCGAAAACAATATTTGTTTAGACGTTGTTTAACATAATCCACTGTGTGAACCAATATTATAGAATTAATTAATTAGCAATTACTTCATTTCTCTAATGAAGGTTCATTTCAAAATGCTAATTACAATGACAAACCGATCATGTCATATTTGAAGTATGACTACAATTACATTATTAACTTTCCATAGGGTGAGTTACTGTAATCGTCCAAAAATCGAAATTGAAAATTTTTGCATTTCTCGACGTTTTGAAGGTTTCTGAACATTTTGGCATACCTCAGAAAAAATGGATGTGTGTGTGTGTGTTTTGTGTGTCCGCATTTTTTCGTCCACGTTTTCGGGCGCACTGATCAACCGATTTGAATGGTTTAAAAGACCTAAGATTCCTATTGACAGGGAGATGTGCTGATTAGTTTTTGGCAAAGGCAGGTCCAGCCGTTACGGACATACGAAGCAAAGAGTGCAGAAAATACAAATCGAGTTTTTGAGAGAACGGAGTATCCGATGTCAATGACATAAAAAACATTCAATTTGTAATGATTAGGAGAAGAGGTGATTGGATTTTAGCAAAGACAGGTCCTGCCAATTCGAAGATACGGAGCTAAATGTGCAAAAATGGCAGTTTTTGAGTGAACTAAGCGTCCGATTTGAATGATCTAAAAACTTTCAGCCTGTATTGACAAAAACAATTGCTGTTGAGGATAAAAAATTATTACATCTTTTTTAATTTTCCATAAAATATTTTTGTAATATTGGATTAAAAATTCAAAAAATTACCCAGGCTAAGCACGGACTGTTTATATTGAAAAATGTGAAAATGCCGCCAAGCTAAGCACAGTCTAAGTGAAAATGTCGCACAGAATTATTTGCAAATGCGTTTAGACTGTGACTACACGGGAGCAATTTTTCAATTTTGTGAAAATTTTAGGCAACTATTTTTTTTTTTAAATTGAATTCGAAATGAAATGACGATTGTTAATGTTCTGGAGATAAATTGATTTATTTATGATTTACATTTGATTTGCTCAGATATAACAAGATAGCAAAAATAATGAATGTATACTGCAAGTATTTGTGATAATACATTTGAAAAAAGTTTAAAATATCTCGAATATTTCATTACGGTACGAGAAGTTCCAACAATTTGCCTTAAGGCACGATGCCATACACCACTAGTTTATAAATTGGTGAAACTAAGTTTGAAAGTACACCAAGTTTCTAACCTCAACCGGGTCAGAAACTAAAATTTCTTACAGGATCCGAGCGCCAATACAAAATATTATTCTGATCTAAATATCTTAGATATTAATCTCATCTTATTTGTCTCTCGGTTTATTATAATTTCCTGTTATCCGCGGGTAATTCAAAATAATATATTCAATGGATTGGACGCATCAAATGGATATTAATAATAATGAGGTGTCAAGAAGTAGCTTATTAAGACGATCGGAGGGACATCACCATCATGAATGTATTTTATAGAAGACTACTTTTTGCTTCCAGAGACTAATGTAAGAATTAAAATCCGGTTTCGGGTATTAAGATACAATCTTCAACAATGTGTTAAATCGACTTTGAAACAAATAGTGGGGTGAACATAAATTTCGTGAAGTAAAACTTCTTTAGGCACGGCAAAGTAACTAAAGTGCGTCATCCGATTATTAAGTATTTTTGATTTTATCAGACAAATAATGACCAAGTGGTGTATGACATCGTGCTTTAAGGCAAATTTCTGAAACTTCCCGTAATAAATTTAAATTTTTTAAAAAAGATTCAATTTTCTTTTAGAACTCTGAAAAAAATCGATTTTTCAGATATTTAACATTCTTGATAAAAATTGGCCTTATTGAAAATTTGATTTTTTCATACTATGAAATATTTTGGAAATTTTGAACTTTTTATCAAAGCAATCGCGATGTGTTAGCTTCGTAAAAACGAAATATTGAAGCGCGTGGGCGCCGCGTCGCAGTATAGCGGATAAACATTGGTACGAAACCCATAGAAAGGTAAACAAAATTTGTTGTAAAAAAGTAAATAAAATTGTGATAATTTTATGTGTATATGTCTAATGATCATTTTTGTCATTTTTTAATTAGTTCTCCAAAACCGTTAGACCTGTCTTTTTAAAAAAATTATCAATTCTTCATTTCGTCAATACAAATAAAATGTTTTTTGAATCTTACAAATTGGCTATTCCGTTCTCTCAAAAGTTGATATACCATATTTGGCACTTTTTGTCCCGTATCTCCAAAACGGCTAGACCTGCCTTTGCCAAAAACTAATCAGCACGTCTGCTTATCAATATGAATCGAATGTTTTTTGAATTATTCAAATCGGTTGACCCGCGTTCCCGAACTTGAGAGTAAGATGAACCTAATTCCAAAATTTCATGCAAATTGGAGCACAGTAAAAAAAATTCAGGCCCAAAACGCTCCATTGATATGAATTTTTTACACAATGGAACTTCTGAATAATTTTTTGAATAAGTAATTTTTGTTTTGTTTTGTGATATAGTAAAGTAAGGCAAAACACGGCTGCTTAGTTAAAAATAATAATCTGTCAAACTGAATTATATAATTTCATCAGCCAAAAATATGTTCTATCTTATATTATTTTAATTTCTGGTACGTCTCAGCTGCTTTTTGGCAATAATAATGTAGACATTTCATTTTTCTTATTCATAATCATTAATTTTTTATGCGTATTCTAATATTGTCTAGGTAATATAATATTACGAGGAAATTGAAATTTTTAGCAGATGATAGTTTTCATTTGTTTTCAATGTCAAACAATACCTCAAATATCTTCAATGTCAAACAAATATAAGCGTTTTTTTTTGTCATTTTTTCTGTTTATTTCTCAATATAACTATATTTCTATAATCACTAAATCCTAAAAAAATCCCTCAACAAACTTTAAATAGATTTATCAAAATCTGAATAATCATTTAAGAGGAATATCCATTCATACATCATTACAGAAGAATTTTATATATAAGATGAAACATTAATATCACGAACAATCAAACATAACATTTAGAAAATATAACGTTAAAAAATATTAAGTATTGTTAATATCTATCTCGTAAGTGCGTTTTTTTAGTAATTTCACAAATGAAAAATATATTCTCTCTATGAAAATATGGAATTGGTTAAAATGAAATATTTGAATAGCACTTCGCAATGGAACATTGAAGTATTTACAATCGATCGCAATTGAACAAATGCAATATTACATCCGCAAAAATATAAATACATATCGGAAACAGTGCGAAATGAATAGACAGAGCGCTGGTAGTAATAAGTAATAATAAACTTATTCCACAGGCTCTCACTTTGTAACATTTTTCGTGTTTCTCTGATTTAAACTTGACTTGTTTTTGCACAAGCAATCCACCCTCATTAAATTGGTGGATTAATTTATTATTGAAAAATGAACTGTAGAGATTTTCAAATCCTTACATAGGCAAAAGTTCGAAATATACCATTAGTTAAGATACGCAGAATTTTGTTCTGGCACCTTTGAATTATGTTTATGTTTCATTTACAAGAGTAACCCCATAGTTCGATTCCGTAAGTCCAAATGGGCACTATGATAGTTTTGTACAGAAGCACCTTTTTATCGAGAGAGATTTCGGATTTCCTCCCAAAAAGCTAGTAAAAAATCTTTTATTTTGAATTGGATTTATTTCTTTTTATTTTTTAGTGCAGTAATACGAAGGCAAATAATAGTTGTTTTATACTTTTGAAAAATTATTTTCATCAGCTATCGTACTAATTTCGAAATATCGAAATTGACGCATGGCATATGATGCTGTAAAAACATTCGGATGGGTAATAAATTCTTCAAATAGTTACCTATCAAATGGAGCAAAAAGAGAGAGGCATCAAAAATTTAATTTTGCATCACCAATGATGAATGTGTATAGTTGCTGCGAATCATTTTATATCTATGTGGTATTGGTATTTTGCCTTGTGGCAAGTTACATGAACTTTCCGATATGTGTAAATAATCGATTTAATCAATAACATATAAATTAATTTGAGAGTGATTAAAATTATTCATATGTCATTTCGAATCTCTAGTCTACTACGATCCCACAGACTCATTTGGAGATAAAAGGGAAACTTTTTGCACATATTTTGACCAAAAATTCTGAAGCGATTTTGAAAATTCTAAAGCTGTTCTAAAGATGTCAGTTGGGATCTGTGCCAAATTGTTTTTAATATCCCGTAGGGTAAGTTATTGCAATCGTCCAAAAATCGAAAATGAAAATTTTTGCATTTCTTTACATTTTGAAGGTTTCTGAACATTTTGGCATAAGAGCAAAGATTGCAGGAAATAGAATTTGAGTTTTTCATAGAACGGAGACTCCAATTTGAATTATCTAAACACCATTTAATTCATTTTTTTGCAGGATTTTTTTTTGTATATCGAAAATAATTCGGATTTTAATTTTAATTTACGCTGAAATTCTAAAGCTCACTTATATAATTTAAATAAATAATTTCAACTTTGTAATTCAGTTTATATAATACTTATAAATATTAGACAAAGTTACACTTTTTATAATAATGTATTTGAAATCATTTATTATTCCTCGAACATTTCGTTACGGTACGGGATGTTCCAGCAATTTGCCTTAAGGCACGATGCCATACACCACTAGTTTTTCTATTAACTTTGGTTAATTGCTTCCGTTCGATTAATTGTCCACTCTCTTTATTTTACCCCGGTTTCCCTTACCATATCGTTTTAAAACCGTGTTTTGATATGGCCGCAGCAAAATAAATATTGTTCCTGATAGCCAGACTATAAATAACAAACTATGATACCGACGTACCCCACTGTATAGGCAATATGCAAATTTTCAATTCGAATTTATACCGAACACCCCCAGTCTCCCCTTTCCGGCTAATAAATAAATCAATTTAATTGCAAAACGCTTTGTGTTTATATAGATTGGCCGATGATGGCGGCTTTCGAACAAATGTCGATATTGAATTTTTGACGTAAAATAGAAAAGATATTGATTGTACTTTTTTTGCACTCGGGAAAAAGTGAGGTGATGAATTAGGAGATCGTTGAAGTTTGAGTTATTGGATTTTTTGGACAGAGATGTGTACTTCTATTTGTGTATTTACCAATTTGTTACAAAACTAGTGGTGTTTGGCACAGTGCCTTAAGGGAAATTGCTGGAACTTCCCGTACCGTAACGAAATGTTCGAGGAATAATAAATGTTTTATTATTAACATAACCAGGGTTAGTCGGTTTTCAAAAACCTTTAAAGCCGGTTTTTGAAAACCAACCAACCCTACCGGTTTTTTGGCGAAAATTATGGAATTCAAAAACCGGTTTTTTAGTAAAAAAAGTCGGTTTTCACTGTATAAATGGAAAATCACAAATATAGCCAAATATAAAAGATAGATGAAAGCGTTTTGATTCTTGAAATCATATCGGTTCAATAGCATTTGATATCTTATCAGTCTGCAATGGTTCCCAGAAAGGTTTTGTATATATTAATTTCGATTTTTATACCAGAGTATATATTAATTTAAACTTTTTGAAGAAGTAACTTCCTCTACTCAAACTTGAAAAAAAAATTAAACCCTAGAAGCCGCAAATAAAAGAACAAAAAACTTAGAATTATTATATCAGGTTTTAAAAACAATTAAGCATAATTTCGTCGCAAGTATGAGAATATTTTCTATTTCAGGAAATTTTGTGAGTAAACAAAGGTCACGTCTAAGTAGCAATTCGATAGATGTTCTCAGTTTTTTGAAATCATATTTTATTAAACGAAAAAAAAAACAATCAGAATGTTTAAAATTAATTAATTAAAATTGCTTGGAACAGACAATACCCAAGTTCAGCTTAATTATTTTTAAAACTAAAATTGATATTAACAAGTATGTATCAACATGTGTCTAATATTAATTTAATGTATGTTTTTTATTCAAAAATGTAATATTTCTATTTATTCGAAAACTTTCCTTTCACTATCATAAAAATATTTTCATTCTTATATGTGAAAATGATGCATGAATAACGAATAATTATTTTCAAAGTTATTTAATCAAGATGAACAATTATTTTTTAGTTCTACTAATTAAAATTAAAATAATTTTGTTTACTATCTATAAAATTGAACAATAAATAAATTCAGTCAAATACTGCTCTGATTTACACTAAATTTGCGGATAAATTACAGGATATTCGGATAATATACAGCAAAAATTTATTTTTTATATAAAATTCGAAAACCGGTTTTCTGAAATGTCGGTTTTTGTATAAACCCTACTTATAACTCACTCTACGGGATGTTAAAAAAATGAAAAATTCTCAAAAAAGTCAGATTTTTTTTAAAAAATCAAAATTCTCAATGTTAGAAGTACATCCTTTTTTTTTAAGGTATGGCAAAATGTTCAGAAAGCTTTCAAACATAAACATTCTCGTTTGCGATTTTTTTGCGGTTACTATAACTTATTTTACGGGAAGTTAATAATAAAATGTAGTAGTAATAAAATGTGTCAACTATTTTCCAACCCTCCCCTATATATTACCATGCGCTGTTTATATTGAATAGATGATAGCTTTCATTTAATATCGATAAATTTAATGAATTACCGATGCATTATCAATCATAGTTATTTAATGTGTTATTTAAATTAATTGATGCAATTAAAAGCAATTCGTATCAAATTCAATGATGCGTTTTGCCATTTTTCAGCCGCGAAATTCAATAATGACAGAAAATTAACGCGTGGCTAATTTTAATTTGAAAGGAATTTGACGAGTGCATTTTGATTTATCACATTTAAAATAATTCAATTGAAATGGGAAATATTAATTAATGATGGAAAATAAATTTGTACATAGTTTGTTAAATAATTTTATTTTTTTGTCCAGTGCCACCATTATGGGTAAAATTAATCGGTTCCAACAAACCAGTGTCTTCAGGAAAATCCAGTAGCGCCTCCTGCGAGGTTGTAGGGGCAAGTCCTGCTCCAAAATTGCTGTGGACTTTGGGAGGAACTGCTCTTAATAATTCTTCACAAATTGTAAGTATAATATATAAACTTTTTTTTTTATAAAAGTTGCGGACTTTTAGTAAGAACATTATTATTCGATCAAATGCAACACTTTTTTTATTCATGATATTATCTCCTATATATATAAAAATAAGTCGGGTTTTCCTTCCTGACAAAATAACTCCGAAAGGCCTCGGGCTCCGCAAGGTTCATTGCTAAGAAAATTAGTGGTGCATGGCATCGTGCCCTAATGCAAATTGCTGGAACTTCACGCACCGTAATTAAAAATTCGAATAATGACATTAGTGAGAATTATCAGAATTATGCTTGGTTAAGTCAACGAGCAATTCTTGCCGCAAACAATAATGATGTACACGCACTGAATTTCACCATTCAATCAAAATTTGCTGGCGATTTGGTGACATACCAATGATTCCGACTGGTCTTTCGTCACTTCGCCTTGCATTCGCAATAACAAGTCGCTAGGCCAATCGCTTAGTGTTTGCAGGATAAATTTCAAATAGATTATTTAGAAAATCATTATTTTTCACATGGGCAGTTTTACGTTGCCTGTTCACGAATTGGGAAACCCTCCGCTTTGTTTATGTTAACGTCAGTACAAAAAACAAAAAATGTGGTTTACCAAAGAGCACTTCAATGAAACGGATAATTTGCGGATTCACTTTCATTTACTTAGAGAAGTTCAACTAAAAAACACTTCATTTTTGTAATCGAAATAAATTCGTTAGTGTTGTGTAATAAAATCAAATTTTTCCTTTTCAAATATAAAACAAACAAAAAATTTCTTCATCTTTCTAACGAAACCATCTAGTGGCGAAACAGAGTTCTAGTGTTGCTAGTCCAGATATAAATTCTCTAAAATCATCGGTATAATTGGAATTCGTGGCTAGAGGATTATTTTTCATTTAACAAGTTTCTTTAGCTTTGTTAATATTTAATGCATGTGTTAATTAATTATTATTCTAATTATAATTTTTATTTGTAGACTTCAGAAGACAGAAATACAACCACCAGCAGAATAATTTTCATAGCAAATGCAAACGACCATGGAAAACTATTAAACTGCCATATTGACACCGAAGGAAAAAAACCTTTGCAAGATTCATGGAAATTGAACGTCCTACGTAAGTTAGTTATAATCAATGAAAAAATTAGAGAACTTATATAACATCAAGAAATTTTAAAAAAATTACCTTGAAGATGAAATTTAGCTTCAAGTTGAAAATTTGAATTTACAATAATAGGTTGTCAAATATCTCCCTTCCGCCTTTTTGTATTATAAACCAAGAGCAAAAAAGCGGAAGGGAGATATTTGACAACCTAATATTTCTGGTATTTAAAATGTATCATTCATTCTTACAGATGCTCCGGTAATAAGACTGACACTCGGAGCCCCCTTGAGATCTCAGACTGTCAAAAAAGGGAGTGACGTGTATTTGGAGTGCCACGTCAATGCCAACCCTTTAAAATACATCGTTGAATGGAAACACAATGTCAGTACAATTTATGAAATTCTTCTTTATTTATATTATACATCTTTAAGTATTTGTATCCTTTAGCGAAGGTGAATATTTATAAAAATATCTATTTTACCCAGGGTCATAAAATTGTAACAAACAACACGGATGGAATAATATCAACGAACAACAGTTTAGTAATTCAGCACATTTCCAAAGAAAATGCTGGCAGCTACGTTTGCCAGGCTGAAAATTCTCAAGGAATCGGATACAGCAACGAATTGTCTCTAAATGTCCAATGTGAGTAAATTATCGACAAATTATTTATTGAAATATAAACTAGTGGGGTGCATGGCATCGTGCCTTAAGGCAAATTGCTGAAACTTCCCGTACCGCAATTAAACATTCGAAGAATGAAAATAATAATTGTTTTGAATAATTTCAAATAGATTGTTTATTATAAATACATACTGTTAATTTATAAGTGCTTTTTAATCCTTTCCTCTCGGGCATTTCAAAATTTGTATGTAATTTGTCGTAAATTTGTTCATTTTTTTTTAAATTTGATTTTTTTTGATAATTTAGAAATTTATTATATTTTGACATTTTTTGAGAAGTTTGAAATTTTTTGGATTTTTTTAAACGTTTTTTTAAATTATTTGTGAATTAGGAAATTTTTGATCATATTCCATTTTTTTGAAAATTTCGAATTATTGCCAAATTTTTATAAGAAATCGTTTTCGTCGCCTGAGCGGTAGCATCCGAGTGGAAAGGGTTAAATTAGGCGAGGAGACAACTTTGTCATTGTTATGTTTATAAGAAATTTGTTCATTTTTAGTAAATTCGATTTTTTTGATAATTTAGAATTTTACAACATTTTGATATTTTTTAGAAGTTTGAAATTTTTTGGATTTCTTTATAAAACAAAGATTCTTCTAAAATTTTTTGAGAACTCGGAAATTTTTAAAAATAACCCATTTTTTTGAAAATTTCGAAATATTCTTAAATTTTTATAAGAAATCTTATTTAATTTGCATATTTTTGGAAATTTTTCAAAATTTAGCTTTTTTTGGAAATTTTCAAAGCTACGAAATTTTCCGTAAAAGCATTTTTTGCACACCGTCTACTCAAGCAAATTGTTTTTTGAATCAATTCTATCGGAAGATCCGTTCTCTCAAAAACTGCATAACCGTTTTTACACCCTTTGCGCTCCATACCTCCGAAACGGCAAAATTGCCTTTTGCAAAAACGCCTCGCGATCGAGTACGAACCGAATGATTTTTAAATAACACAAATCGGTTATTCCATACTATCGAGTACATTTGTATATAAGCAAATATATAATAAGCAAATTTTAAAATTAAAAATCTTGGTACGGAACCCAAAAAAATTGACACAAAATGTGTACACACTATTAAAAACTCTATAAAATATATGATAATTTGATGTGCATATGCCTAATGAACACTTTCGACCGCCAAATGGCATTTTTTTAACTTATTTTTATTGAGAGTCCACAACCGATGGACCTGCCTTTACAAAAATTTCACCAAGCGTTCATTTCGTCAATACAAGTTTTTTGAATCATTCAAATCGGATGCTTCGTTCTCTCAAAAACTAAAATACCATTTTTGGCACTTTTTGTCCCGTATCTCCGAAACGGCTGGACCTGCCTATGCCAAAAACCAATCAGCACGTCTCCTTATCAATGCAAATCGAAAGTTTTTTAAATTATTCAAATCAGTTGATCCGTGTTCCCGAAATCGTCCACGAAAATTTGTATCTGCGTACAACACACATACATCCATTTTTTCTAAGGTATGCCAAACTGTTCAAAAACCTTTGAAACGTAAAGATATATAAAAATTTTCATTTTCGATTTATTTGCGATTACTATAACTTACCCTACGGGTAGTTAATAAAATAATTATGATTTATTCTAGACGAGCCCATCTGTGCAAGCGACACCAAAATCATGACAATATCCAGTAAACAGGACGTCAACATTACGTGTCCCGTAAGGAGCTTCCCACATGTAAGTGATAAAAAAAATTACATTTTTTTTTATTATCTACTAAACCGAATGTCTATTTCCATCAGAATAATCTAAAGTACACCTGGAAAATAAATCACGCCAAAAAATCCATGGTTTTGAATACAACTACTGCCAACGAATTTTTGTTCAGACAACAAATGTACAAAGAGTACGTTTCGGAGCAAGGAGAAAAAAGGCACTACTCGATTTTGTGTTATGCCAAAAATCCTATCGGAGACCAAGTTATACCTTGTGAGACTATTTTGCAATTAGCAGGTAAGGGTAAAAGACTCTTCGTAGAAAATTACAGTATTTCTGGTTCATTATCCATTATCATGGTTTGTTATTTTTTTTAGAAAAACCAGAGCCTGCCAAAAACTGCACTTTTGAATCGAACAGCATCAACATGTTCCTGGTGCAATGTATACCTGGATACGATGGTGGAACTGAGCAAAAGTTCATGTTTTTAATTTATGATGTCAATAATTCGAAACTATATTTGAACTATAGTTCTCCGATTCCAATTCTGAGAGCCAATCATCTGCCATCGGAGACTGATTATAGAATAGTGGTAAGTAAATTTCTTGAACTAAAAACCTATTTCTACCTACTAGTAAAACTTCTTTAGGCGCGACTAGGGAGTAAATCTGTGAAAATGCAACGAAAAAAATGATTTGTCATTCGCTCTAGATGAGACCATTTCTATACGGGTCGATTGTGATTGGTCGTTGTGCTACGTAAGAGGAATGTCGGATTTTAAGGCTCCGTTCTAATAGAAATCTTAATTTGATAAAAAATATCTAGATCGGAGGAATATTTCATTCCGTCTCCTGTAAATAATTATAGTGAAAATAATAAAACAAATGAAACCTTTGCGCCGTATAAGAAACTTAAGTTTATTGACGTAATTTGTATTATTCCTTTACTTCTTTATTAAAGCCAATCGACTATACATCTTTATAATTAAATATACATACTGTAGTTACATAATTTTATACAATATCTTTAATAAATAAATTTTAATTTTTTTTTTTACAAAATCAGTTAAGTGATATAGTATTTTTGTATTCGTGGTTACTATACATTTTTGAGGTTGTTAAATGGAAATTATTTTTACGGACAAGATACTACAGCTGCTCAAAGAATGAGACTGTATCGCCAGCAAAATAGTCAAAAAAAAACAAACAGTAAAATATTTCCTCAAATGAAACACTAGGCTTCACTCATTGGAATAAACTCTAGATAATTATTTTTTTTTATTTATTTATTTTTTGTTTCTCTTTCTTCTATTATTATTATTATTATTTATTCCTTTCGTTTGTGTTACAATAGCTTATAAGATTAAATCGTATCTTGATTGCTATTTTAATAAATAAATGAATTAAAAAAAGTAAAATATTTCACTCCGTACCCCGGAAATAATTGTAGTGAAATAATAATTAAAAGAAATAATTTATATATGATTCGTAGTATCTATAAATCTTTGAGTTATTAAAATAGAAAATATTTTCATAGCCTAGACAGATATTACAGCTCCTCAAAGAATGAGACTGTACGCCAACGAAAATGTAAAAAAAACGAGCAGTCAATGAATGCATGTTAATTTTAATTACATGAAGTTCTTCAAACACAATTACATGACAGGTGAAATTGAGAAAACAATATTTATTTAGGCGTTGTTTAATATAATAAATCTCTAAATTTTTATAAATATTAAAAATATTAAAGCAGTACAGCTTTATTCTAACATGCCAAAGATGCATCTCTTTCAGAAGTATATCTCAGAAACTTTTGGACATTTAGAAGAAATCTACATGTTTTTCGTTTATGATGGCTATTAAGTATTAGAAAGTTGCATATTTTTATAAAATAATGAAGAATGAATCGATATTCAGATTTATTTAAAGAAACCACTAGAATTAGATAATAAGTCATAAGAGTGAAAGATGGTATGTGGGTGGACTTCAAAAAATTGTGAAAAAAAATCCCATGTTTAATATTATATGTACACTAATGAGCCAATAGAAGTATTTACTACATTTATATATTTACTACATTTTATTATTCTAAAGAAGAAATCAAGCACAACAATAGTTTGTGTATCATTTATATACAGATATACTTCGTAATAGACATCTATGCAGTTTATTTATTGATAGTGTTAATGAAATTACTCAAGATTGTTATATTACATTCGTCTATTGTATGAACGAATATTATAGAATTTATTAATCAGCAATTAGTTCATTTCTCTAATGAAGGTTTATGTCCTGAATGCTAATTACAATGGCAAGCCGATCATGTCAAAAATTATCATAAAATAAAGTCAATCATTTCGATACTTAAAAACATTAAACATATTGTAAATACGAGTACAACTTGTATTAATCTAAAATAAACACATAAGATTATAATTAAAGTGTTTTACAACAAATTGGTCCTTCAAAAATCAAACATTCAAAAAACAATATTTTTGAGGCAAGACAGATATTACAGCTGTTCAAAGAATGAGATTCTACCGGTAGCGAAAAAGTAAAAAAAATACAAGCAGTCAATGAATGTATGTTAATTTCAAATTCATGAAGTTCTTCAAACACAATTATTACATGATGAGTAAAATTGCGAAAAAAATATTTGTTTAAGAGTTGTTTAACATAATCCACTGTGTGAACGAATATTATAGAATTTATTAATCAGACTTCATTTGTCTAATGTAGGTTCATTATAAATGCTAATTACAATGACAAACCGATCATGTAATATTTGAAGTGTGACTTTACTTACATTATTATTTTTAAATATAATACATATTTTGAATGCTATTAGAAATATATAATTTATAATTTATCATTATATAAATGTATATAATAGTTGACACTAATAAATGTGTGCATCACGAGTGTTACCATATTACTAATAAACATTATTCAAAATTGTTATATGATGTATTTATTTTCACTTAAATGTCATCTTGTACCGTAGCAAATAAGTTTTACTCTAATCGCGTGTGAACCTTATTTTTAATATCATTTTTATATTTTTTATTTCAGATAACTGCTTTCAACGCAGAAGGATTTAGCCCAGAACAAATAGTACTAGGAACAACCATGAAGCCTATGGCCAAGAAAAATGTTAGGGAACAGCACAGCAATATATTTGGTAACTATACAAATTATTTATTTTTATCATCTGTTCATTATGATCATAAATTTTTTTTTCAGCTAATACAAATAAAGTTGGTGTTCTAATTCAACTGACCCCATTATTGGGAGCTTTGGTAGGAACCGTTGGAACTTTAATCGTGGTTGCTATTTGTATAGTCATCATGATTAGATGCAAATCTAAGGTGAGATAATTAATTGAATTTTTTGACTCCAGAAAGTCATTCAGATAGATGATTTACTGGGCAATTCTGCCTCATAAAATGGGATTGTCATGGAAACGCTTTCTTATGCCTGTTCTTGGTATTGAAAATCATGAAAATATCCTCTATTTGCTGAGCGATCAGGCCTATTTTACATATAAACAAAGCAAGGAACAATCTTATCATAACTGCACCATCTAGAATTCTGTTATCATAATATTTTTTTTGCTTCATTTTTATGTAAATGGGTAGACATTTTCACAGTGTCACTGACTAAAACCACCATAAGATAGTGTTGCCATGACAACGCTATTTTACGAGGCAGAATTACCCGGTTAATTGACTTACCAAAGTTGACCAAAATTAGATTAGATAATAAGACACGTGTAGTCTAGGATTAGCATTAGTGATATATTTGTTAATGCCCACTTTTAAATTACATATAGTTATTATTATTATCAGAGAAAAGGGGAGCCTCAAACTTTCAACAAACATGACCAAAAACGGCAGACTAAGGACAATACTCAATCTGAAATGAGGAGTCAGACAAGTTCAGGTAAAAATTTGAGCAATGTATTAGATTTTTGCATCTAGACAAAGTAATTAATAATTTGTAATTAATTAATTAATAATTTCTAATGTTTGCAGTATCAGCAGATAAGTCTTTGGAGTTGTTGCCGCATTTTTCAGATGATGAATATATGCAGGAAAATCGTGTTTTGCTCAGAAATCCGGAGAGCTTGAACTACAAGATAAAACCCATAATAAAAACAGAGGTGGGTTAGATGAAATTATGTTCTAGAAATTATTGAAGTAGAAGTTTGTATTCGTCAAAAAATCTCTTTTGTTAACTTCCCGAAGGAGAAGTTTATGTTTTCATCAAAAAATCCGATTTGCTAATTTCATGTTTTCTCGACGTTCCAAGCCATTCTGAATCGAATGATACTAAATTTGGAAAAAGCATGTGTGTGAACAGATTTTTTACCTTTCCGTCCTAGTTTTCTCAAAAACGGCTAGACCGATTTCAAAAATTTAAAAGTCATTCGATTCGTATTTTGATCAGGAGTATAGTTTGTCAGTTTTGCGAGTCGATCGGCCAAGCCGTTTCTTTGTAAATAGCAGAAAAGTGAACATTTTCTTGTACAGGTTTTAGCCCGCAATTCTGAATCGATTTTTAAAATTTAAAAACGTTTCGAGAATATTGATTCGGTATCGACCTGATCAGTTTTTGGTAAAGATTCGCTCTCACAAGTTCTTGTAACTGCAGAAATTTATTTTTTGACAATTTTTATCATTTTTCTTACAATGGTTTTCTAGATCATACTAAAATATTAGGGCTCTGCGATGAGTCGTTTAATTTTAAAAATACGTCAAAGTTTGCAAAAATTAGTGACGTTTTTCTGGCATTTGTCAGAATTAGACCTTTCATCGACGGTTTCTCAAAAACGCCTGAACCGATTTCAAATTTAAAAGCCATTCGATGTATCTCAATGAGGACTATTGTCAGTTTAGTGCGACGATCTGCTGAACCGTTTCTTGGCGAATTTCAAAAAAGTGTTAAACCTATCGTCCACATTTAAGCTCATACTACCTAATTGATTTTAAATATCAAAAACTGTTTGAAAGATATTAGTTAGGAATGATACTGATTAGTTTTAGATCGACCGAACCGTTTTCTTGTAATTAACTGTTTAAAAAAAATTGTCGAATTTTATGAAACTTTTTTGGACAATAGATATCATGGTCTTTTCAAAAATTCATCAAAGTTTGAGAAAATATTATAGTCAAAATTTGTGTCAAAAGTCGTTTTTGTGATGTGATATTGAAGTCAATCAAATCAATTAGAAATGGCTTTAGAGTTAGCAAAAAAAAAATTACAAAACACTACAAAACTTCTCTAGTTGTGTAAAAAATGTTAGCATTCATTTAAATAATTAAATATTATCTAGAACTACAAGCGTAATATATGTAAACGTGTGATTAATTTCTTATAGCAAATGCCTAATATTTTACAAAATAATTTATAGTTTTTTAAAACTAGTTGGTATTGATATTTTGCCTTAGCGCAAGTTACATGAACTTCCCGATATGTGTAAACGATCGACTAAATCAATAAAGAATAAATTAATTTATGAGTCATTAAAAGTATTTTGAGTAGATTTATTACGCATCATTGAAAACGAACGAACACTTTGATCGGAGTATTTTCTAAAAGCAAATTTTCAAAAATCAATTTTTATAAATGAAACAGTTTCCGTAAGATTTTAATGATTTAATATGTTCATTAAGACCAACTACTTGTTGTTATAGCATGTAAATCGTCTAATTTTAATTTTAACAAAATTCAAAAAAACTACTCATTTTCTCAAACATTGATGAATTTTTAAAATTAAACGACTTGTCGTAAGTTCTATAAGACCATGATATGTATCTCCAAAAAAGTTCCATAAAAATCGGCTTAATTTTTTTTCAACAGTTAATTACAAGAACACGGCTCGATAGTTTTTTTTTCTTTTTTTTTTTTAATTTATTTGAACAGCGATCAGAACTTATGGGTTCTATGAGCTATTGTGATGAATCTCTTACAAACTACGTTTGTTTTATTATAGATGGCAACCCAAACAGTTGTCTCATCTCTATGTGATGAATTTTTATTATTACAATTGTTGTAATAGTGATGACTTTACTTTCAAGCGGCATGTTGCCACTACAGCTATGCCCACGAAAGGCCATTTTCACTTGAAATCATATTTGAAATCTATGATTTCAAGTGAAAATTTGGTATCAAGCTGCTTTGATACCGAACCGACCGAGGTTGGATTCGAACCCGGGACTAGGATTTGCTAGCCCACGTTCTTACCACGGGACCACGGCCGGTCCCTTATTTATTTCCTGCCTTGAAAAATATATACAAAAACGGCCATTTGTTGAAGCATCTAAAGCAGGCTTCCCTTTAAGTCAATTTTACTACACCTATCGGAAAATTTTGCAACTTGCCTTAAGGCAAAATGCCACTTTCAACTACAAAGAACTTTCATTGAACAATTCCTATCATATATTATTAACAATTATCAATTATTCCAGGACCAAGTCCTCGGCAGTCCATCCCTCCACCACAACAACTTCCGCCTAAAACCCTACATCCACCACCCGACCCCGACCTACGCCAGCAGCGACGGCGAGCTCCGAACCTACGTCACCTCAGCATCGCCCAACGTGTACACACACGCCCCATCGAGGTTCAGAAGCACCCTGCCCTGCTTGAATTCGGATACCCAATCTCAGAGATCGGGAATGGTACCCTTGTTGACGACCTCCAATACGACTCCTACGCCACCGATGTGCCTCCAATCGGAGCTGGTTCACCAGGAGATGACTTCTTGAGACGAGGAGAAGACTTCTCGAGTTGTCCAGAAGGTGATTGAGAGAAGGGATGAGGTTTTTGTGATCTGTGAAAGGTCGTCTTCGATGGAGGTTTGTAAATAGTAAGAGGTGAAGGATGAGAAGTCAAAGAATTTGTTGAGGGATTAAATTGAAGATGAAGATGTTCCCAAGTTGTGTTCAAATTTGACCAAACCAAGACAATTGATGAAGTCATATTTATATGAGAAATTGTCAAATGTGACGATGGACTTCGAAGTCTTAAATAATAAAAATTGTAAATAATTATGGACAAGTATAATTACTTATATGCATTCTTAATAGTCCGTTCAATTTACGCATTCAAGGTTACAATAATTCATTGGACAAAATTGTTTGTCACATTTTTTATGTAATGACATGTCATGATGATAAATGTAATTTAATATGTACTTTTTTTTGAATAACAGCAATCAGAACCTTACATCCTATGAGCTGTTGGGCTGAAACTTCTCCTTACTTCGTATTTTTAGATGGTAACCCAATGGTTAATCCATCCATATTTGATGATTTTGTTTTGTTATTAGAATTAATCTAATAGGGCTGACTTTTTATTGGTGCAACGATGTCGGGCAAGGGCTATTTTCACTTGCAAACATATTGCTATCTATATTTGCAAGTGAAAATCCTTGTCAATGTTGCCTGACAACTGGCTGCTCGAAGTGGGTATCGAACCCGGGACCTCTGATTCAGATCCCGTCGCTCTTAAACGCTTACCTACGGGCGAGCCCAATATGTACATTTGAGGTTTAAATATCCCGCCATTATTATTTAGTACGGGTCTTTGCTCGCACCATCTGATACTTCTTTATCTATGATCTGATATATCCGCCAATTTTTATGTTTATGTTAGAACTATGTAAAATAATTCTCTTGCTCCTAAATCGCGAAACAAGTAACATCTAAAATAAACTGAGTAATTTTAAAAGAAGCATTTTTATTTTACCATTCATAATGGGTTATACCTTGGTAAAATTTCTTAAAATACAATCATATTTTTTTTAAAAAAGTACTCATTGTTTTGGTGCGAGTTAGAAAATTGGCGAAAGGTCGTAGGTAAAAAAAATGATTTTTTTGCGATTTTCGACTAAATGGTCAGATTTATCCAAAAATTACCTCAAACAAAATTGTAGAGCATAAAATTATCTACAACCAGTAAAAGGTAATAAAGGAAAAATCAAACACGTGTTGAGGGATTCAATTGCGAATTCAGTTTGATGATGATGAAGATGTTCCCAAGTCGTGTTCAAATTTGACCAAACCAAGACAATTGATGAAGTCATATTTATATGAAAATATTGTCAAATGTGACGATGGACTTCGAAGTCTTTAATAATGAAATTTGTAAATAATTATGAGCAAGTATAATAACTTATATATGCATTCTTAGTAGTCCGGTCAATTTACGCATTCAAGGTTACAATAATTCATTATGGGTTGTAACTTGGTATAATTGCTTAAAATACAATTATGAAAAAAAATCTCGAAAGTCCTCATCGTTTCGGTGCAAGCTAATATAATGGTACAAGGTCAAAGGTAACTAGTGGTGTATGGCATCGTGCCTTAAAGCAAATTGCTGGAACTTCCCGTACCGTACCGAAATGTTGAAGGAATATTAAATGTTTTCACATAGATTATTATAAATATTGTAACACTGTCTAATATTTATATAAATTTTATAAACAGAATTGCAAAGTTGCTGGAACTTCCCTTACTGTAATGAAAAATTCGAGAAATGAAATTAATTAATAATGGTTTTGAATAATTTCAAACTTTGAAATTTTTTTTAGAATTTTGAAACTTTTTTTAGAATTTTGATTTTTTTTTAAAGTTCGAAAAATTTTTTAGAATTTTAACATTTCTTAGAATTTTAACATTTTTTAGAATTATGAAATATTTTTAGAATTTTGAAATTTTTTTAAAAGTTTGAAATTTTTTCGATTTTTTTTTAAAACGTATTTTTTAAATTTTTTGAGAATTTTGAAATTTTTGAAAGTATTCGATTTTTTGAAAATTTTGATGTATTCTCAAATTTTTGTAAATTTTTTTTTGTTTTTGATATTTTTTGAAATTTTTCAAAGTTTAGTTTTTTTTTGAAAATTATGATAAATTTCGAAAATTTGAATTTTTTTAAACTGAGTTTTTTGAAAATTTAGATTTTTTTTTTAATTTTCAAAATTACGAAATTTTCTGTAATAGCATTTTTTCACAGCGTCTACTCAAGCAAAATGTTTTTTGAATCTACTTAATCGGATGATCCGTTCTCTCAAAAACTGCATAACTGTTTTTACACCCTTTGCGCTCCAGGCCTCCAAAACAGCAGAATTGCCTTTCCTCGCGATCGAGTACGAACTGAACGATTTTCCAATCATACAAATCGGTTATTCCCCACTGTCGAAAATGTCGAGGACATTTATTTGAACCATATATTTGAATTTTAAATTTGAGAATCTTGGTACGAAACCCAAAAAAAATTGACACAAAATGTGTACACATTATTAAATTCTCTATAAAATATCTAATAATTTGATGTGCATATGCCTAATGATCATTAGGACCAGATTTAATTAATTAAAAAAAATGCTATAACAGACCTGAAATAACTAAGAACTGAATGAAAAATAATAACTAGTTCAGAAAATGTTTGTAAAAATGAAATATATTTAATTTTAGAAAGTTCTATTAGATGTTATCGGGTCAAGATATACGTAAAGAATGAATAATATCTTAGCTTAGTACCTATAAGCTTAATTACCTTAGTACCTATACTAAGGTAGGAAATTATTTTATTATAAAATATAATAAAATTTGTGAGGCCTAAACATGCCGCCACGTTTGAAAAAACAATGAGAATCTAATTAATGTTAATCATTCAAATACATTTTTATTGTAACTTTACTATAACATGAAACAATGTTGAAACATAACAGCCCATTATGAATTATTGTAACCTTTACTTTGATTTTAGGTTTAAATTGACCGGGATATAATATTGCAATCAAAAAGTACCGTATTTTACTTTTTGTGGAAAGAAAGTTTATCGTATAATCGGTTTAAGAATGTGCAATACTAAATTGAGTTTGACGATTAACATATTTTAGTAGTCTGTGGGATAATAAAGATATTTGTAATGCAATGGATAAAATTGATATATTAAATTTAATGATATAATCTCAAGGAGATATCGATGAAGATCATTGTCATCGAATCGATCAGACATTGGTCATCGATAACATACAAATGTTTTGTATATAAAATGTACCTATAATTAGAATAATATTTGATAAATTTTGGATAATGCATAAAAATGTTTTAACTATATTTACAAAGAATTATTCGTTGGAATAAAATATGTAGTCTGAATTTATGTAACTAAAAACAAAGTATTATTTTAGACATTATATTTTATATAAGTTTATTCAAAATAAACATTAGTATAGATTGTTATAACATATAAGAAATTATGGATAAGTATAAATATAAATTTTGTTGTAAAAATATTAAACGTTTATAAACTTTGATAACTTTAGTCATAAGTATATAAAATAACTGAATAATAATGTACTTATATTTTATAAAACTATTATTACCAAGTATTGTTATATGCTAAAAAAATATACATTTTGTTTAACTTTTATCTATTATCCTGAAATTAATTATTATTTTTATTTATAGTGCCAAATATAATCCTTATTAATATAATCCATAACAATTAATAATTATATATAATTTTTAAAGATTTTCATAACTAATTGTTATATATGTATGTGTATGTGTAGTATAGAATGTTTTATATAAAAAAATCAAATTATATTGATAATAAAATATTTAAATAAAATTTATTTTAATAACTTGGCAGTTTTTTTATAAAAATTATAAAGTACAAGTTTTGTAGAAGTTAAGACTTTTCAGGACATTTTTTTAAATAACTGAAATTTGTTGAAGACACTCTTTTTTAATTAGTTTAGCAGAAACTAGATAAAATTTATTGAAAAACTGTATAAACAGTTTTGTATGCCTCAATACGAAAAATTTAAATAAAATGAATTTGTAAATTTTGTTCCGGGCACTCATTTTTAATTAGCTTAGCAGAAACTAAATAAAATTTATTAAATAACTGTATAAACAGTTTTATTTGTCTTCATACAAAAATTTTTATAAAATTAATTTGTAGGTGTATATTGCAATTCTTGTATGGATCCGGGACGCTTTTTTTACATTTTTTCAAAAAACATGAAAATTTTGTTCAAAACACTCGTTTTTAAATAGCTTAGCAGAAACTAGATAAAATTTATTAAAAAACTGTGTAAACAGTTTAATATGCTTCTATTAGAAAAATTTGTATAAAAATAATTTGTAAGTGCGAAGTGCAAAACAATTGGTGGATCCGGGACATTTTTTACATTTTTTTTAAATAACACAAAAATTTTGTTCAAGGCACTCTTTTTTAATTAGCTTAGCAGAAACTAGATAAAATTTATCAAAAAAGTGTATAAACTGTTTTATATGCCCCGATACAAAAATTTGGAATAAAACTAATTTGAACTCGCGCTCAAAAATTTAGATATTAGGCAATATAATTATAAATACGATAAATAAATTTATCGCTTACCATATGCCTCTAATATTTACGTAGTACAAATAAATTCGATTATATAATTTTACAAACAAATTAAGGACAAGAAATTCCAAGTAGATTTTAATTAGAATTTGGATTCCAATTAGAATCATAATTAGAATCATATTGGTAACAAAGCGATTAAGAATTTCACAAGTAAATGGGCTAAAAACTATAATAATGGACATCGACATATTAATATACGTTAAAAACATTTGTCATTAATTTATTATTTTATATTAAGTATACATTTGCACTTACCTTACTACAATGCCCCATCGTCCACTCCATTGCATGTACATAATTTATATGTTAACCACTTAAAGTCACAAATAATTCATTAATGTACTAGATTAATATAATGCAATTTTAAACACATGATGTATAAAACCCAGGACGAAATAACATTTTTTATTAACCTTTACGAAACACGTGCACAATGACAATTCATCAAAACCACTAACATATATCTTATTTATACAATTATCGCGTAATAATATTGGGATATTATTATTGTTCTTACTTTTCCGATACGCCAGGTCCATTGTCTTTATTTCCACGCTATTTATTTCGATGGATGTTCGCAGATTTTGCACAAATATAATAAAACTCAAGTTTGGTTAGAAAAATCACGCCACATTTTTGTTCCTAGGTTTCTTTTTGACATTTAGTGGTGTCACAGGTGAAGTGGGTGGCCAAAGGATAGACATGAACTTAGATACATATGCATGAAGGATTTTGCAAAATGTCAACTATGGTAACACTTTGCAAATAATAATTTGAATTTGAATTATTTTAAAAAGATTTCTGCGAACAAAAGCTTTAATATCAAATGTTATTTTACCTAACACATTGACAACCAAAAAATCTTGCAAACTACAATTATAAACCAAACAATTTAAAACAACTGTGATTATTTAATAATTTAATAAATAAAACTGTCAAAGTTTAAAAAATATTTACTTCCACATTGCATTAAAAATATAACTCATTATATACATTTTATGTATTATCATATTCCTTTACTTCAAAATTTCACACTCCCAATAAATAGTACTGATTACTGGTTTCATACGTAGATGTGGTTCTATATAAAAACAAAAAATGTAAAATCTACTCCTAGTCATGTAATGTATTACTATATCCTTACCTAAAAATTCAGGGCCCAGATCAGCATTTTTCTGTTGTGCCACTATTTCATTGCTGGTCAGATCTGTTGACGACTCTGCACAGGACATTAATTCATTCGTCCAATATTGCTGAAGCTCAATTGCAGATTCTTTAGGAGCGTTGAGAGACTTCTCTAAAAATAGAAATAGAAATAATTAGAAATAATCTTTGAAAAATCTCTGACAATTATCAATGACGATTTTTATTTATTTATTTTACAAGCCGTTAGGTATAATAATATCATAATAAGGTTTAAGTCAATATGTTATAGGTTTAATATAATTTAATTAATTACTAGCTATTTTATTACTTATTTATTTATTATTTAATATATTTACTATAAACTTATTAACTTCCCGTAGGGTAAGTTATTGTAATGGGCCGAAAATCGAAATTGAAAATTTTACATTTCTCGACGTTTGTGAACGTTTTTGGCATACTTCAGAAAAAAATGTGATGTGTGTGTGTGTGTGTGTGTATGTATGTATGGATACAAATTTCCAGTCACGTTTTCGGGCGCACGGATCAACCGATTTGAATGGTTCAAAAAACATTCGATTCCTATTGATAGGGAAAAGAGGCTGATTAGTTTTTGGCGAGGCAGGTCCATCCGTTTCGGAGATACGGAGCAAAGAGTGCAGAAAATAGAAATCGACTTTTTGTGAGAGAACGAAGTATCCGATTTGAATAATCTAAAAAACATTCAATTAGTAATGATTGGGAGAAGCGTCTATAAGTTTTTGGCAAAGGCAGGCCCAGCCATTTCGAAGTACGGAGCTAAATTATAGATAATTTCTTCACCAATTTAAAAGACTTTGATTCGCGTGTTATAAATACCACTCTTTCAGACCATCGAGGCATAATATTAAATTTTTGTAATTTTTCAACTTCTAAATCTACCTTATCTTACACAAACGTTTATTTGATGAATCAAATAAATTGATTTTCAAATGTCTTTTGGAAAAGGACCTTGCTTAACAAGTCGAAAGACTCAAAACAATGTTCGACAACTTTATTTCTACATTTTTATTCAACTTTAATCAAGCTTTTCCTCTCATTAAGAAAACCGTTTGCCCAAAAAAAATACTTCAACTCCTTGGCTAACTAAAGGGTTGAGAATTTCACTTAAAGATTAGCATTTCTTGAGAGATTATCGGTACATAATGATAACATGGCTTTTATAATTTATTTTTTGAAATATAGGGCAACTTTAAAGGATCTAATCAATTTAGCGAAGATCAAATATAACGAAAACTTGATTTTTAATTCAGCTAATAAACAGAAAACAATTTGGTCCTTAATTAACTCGGAAACCAACACGAAAACTAAATCTTCACAGATTGATTGTCTTACAATTAACGGCGACAAGATTATTGATAAGGTAGTCATATCTAATAAATTTAATCACTTTTTTGTCACCGAAGCGTCTAAATTAACAAGCGCAATCAACTCGACCACCACTAATTCGACTAAATCTTTATCCGCGCGAAATAATTCTACATTCGTTCTTTATCCTGTAAATTTAGAGAAACTAAAGCAAACCTTTCTATCGATAAAAGTTACTAGTTCAGCGGGTCCGGATCAGATACCTAGTCTTATTCTTAAAGATTCTATCCCTTTTTCATAGATAAATTTATGTTATGTTTAAATAAATGCTTCGATGAAGGAATATTTCCATCGCACCTCAAGCATTCAAAGATTTTTCCACTTCATAAGAAAAATAATAAAGACGATATAAATAATTACCGTCCCATTTCCCTCTTGAACTCTTTCGATAAAATAATTGAAAAAATCTTGCATACTAGATTAACGTCTTTTCTCAATAAATATAATATTTTGTTCAAGAATCAGCATGGTTTCCGAAAGAACCATTCCACTTCCCCACTCAATTTATAATTTAGTTCATAACATCATTGACTCCTTCGAAGAGCCACATATTGTTACTGCGATATTTTGCGATCTGTCCAAAGCTTTCGATAGTATTTCTCATCAAAGACTTCTTGACAAATTAGAAAATTGTGGTATTCGCGGACGTTCGCTCAAACTATTTCAATCTTACCTGTCTAATCGACACAAAGCGTTTACTTAAATAACGATCACGAGCAAATAATTTCGGATAAATTGACAAGTTACATTGGGAGTGCCCCAAGATCAATTTTAGGGCCTCTCTTATTTCTCATATATATTAATGATTTACCTCATTGTACAAATCTTTGATTTTATTCTTTTTTTTTTTCTTTTGCGGATGATACCAGCGTTATCATCAAGGCCAAATCTCTCAATGAATTACAACATAAATTAAGCGTGGTTATGTCAGAAATAACGAAATGGTTTTGTGAAAATAATCTAGTCCTCAATAATGATAAGACCCAAATCATATCTTTTTGTACAAAAAATCGTTTTACCAAATAATATTACTTCTTTAAGACTATCAATAATTCAGCATATAATTTTCGCAAGTATCAAATTTCTTGGTATCCTATTAATAATAATTAAAGTGGTCTGATCATATCTCTATCTCCACTATCACCAACTTTATCTAGAACATGTTTCATGTTGCGCACCCTAAAAACCCAAACTTGGTTTAAATTGCTTACTTTCAGTTTATTATAGCAACTTTTATTTCTCACGTTTTATACGGCATTCAATTCTGGGGGTTTTCATCCGAACTAATTAAAATATTTAAGCTTCAGAAAAGAGCTATTCGAATAATTTTTTCCTTGCCTATAAAGCCTCCTGCAGACCCATATTTAAAAATACAATAATTCTAACTGTCCCCCATGCAATTTTTCTGCTGGTAACATTAACTTTCATCAAAAACAATTCGAAAACTTTTTGATATGGCTTCGTCCTCCTCAAACTACAACACTAGACACAAACTTATTAAGGCGCGCACATATAAATTAGCCAGGTCTTTCAATTCGATCGACGGTCTAGGTATTCAGCTTATGAATAAACTTCCACTCAATATCCGAAACTAGACAGCAAAAATTTCATGCTTCC
>NW_020536999.1:9135367-9166224 GCF_003426905.1 Ctenocephalides felis
ATGAATATTATCGCCAGCAAAAATGTAAAACAAAAAAGAAGCAGTCAATGAATGTCTGTTAATTTTAATTACATGAAGTTCTTTTAACACAATTATTACATGATGAGTGAAGTTGCGAAAACAATATTTCTTTTACATAATCCACTTGTGTGAACGAATATTATAGAATAAATTAATTAGCAATTACTTCATTTCTCTAATAAAGGTTCATTTCTGAATGCTAATTACAATGACAAACCGATCATATCATATTTGAAGTATGACTACAATAACATTATTAACTTCCCATAGGGTAAGTTATTGTAATTGTACAAAAATCGAAATTGAAAATTTTTGCAAAATGTGCAAAAATGGCAGTTTTTGAGTGAACTAAGCGTCCGATTTGAATGATCTAAAAAACTTTCTGCTTGTATTGACAAAACAATTGCTTTTGAAGGATAAAAAATTATTACGTCATTCTTTTTATTTTCCATAAAAAGTTTTTGTAATTTTGGATTAGAAATTCAAAAAATTACCCAGGCTAAGCACAGTCTAAGCGCCACTCTGGTACAAATGTTTACCCAAATGCGGTTAGACTGTTTAAGTACTGGAACACTTTTACAATTTTGTGAAAACTATCGAAAAATGTGAAAATGAAATAAGCAACAGTATAGGTGAAAATGTCGCACAGAATCATTTGCAAATGCGTTTAGACTGTGAATATACGGAAGCATTTTTTCAATTTTGCGTAAATTATTAGGCAACTATTGTTTTTTTAATTGAATTTCAAAATGAAATGACGATTGTTAATGTTCTGGAGATAAATCGAAATATTTACAATTTACATTTGATTTGCTCTGATATAACAAGATAGCAAAAATAATGAAAGTAACAGTATTTTAATAATATATTTGAAAACGTTTAAAATTTCTCGAAATTGTCATTACGGTACCGAAAATTCCAGCAATTTGCCTTAAGGTACGATGCTATACACCACTAGTTTATAAATTGGTGAAACTAAGTTTGAAAGTACACCAAGTTTCTAACCTCAACCGGGTCAGAAACTAAAATTTCTTACAGGATCCGAGCGCCAATACAAAATATTATTCTGATCTAAATATCTTAGATATTAATCTCATCTTATTTGTCTCTCGGTTTATTATAATTTCCTGTTATGCGCGGGTAATTCAAAATAATATATTCAATGGATTGGACGCATCAAATGGATATTAATAATAATGAGGTGTCAAGAAGTAGCTTATTAAGACGATCGGAGGGACATCACCATCATGAATGTATTTTATAGAAGACTACTTTTTGCTTCCAGAGACTAATGTAAGAAAAAATCCGGTTTCGGGTATTAAGATACAATCTTCAACAATGTGTTAAATCGACTTTGAAACAAATAGTGGGGTGAACATAATTTCGTGAAGTAAAAACTTCTTTAGGCACGGCAAAGTAACTAAAGTGCGTCATCCGATTATTAAGTATTTTTGATTTTATCAGACAAATAATGACCAAGTGGTGTATGACATCGTGCTTTAAGGCAAATTTCTGAAACTTCCCGTAATAAATTTAAATTTTTTAAAAAAGATTCAATTTTCTTTTAGAACTCTGAAAAAAATCGATTTTTCAGATATTTAACATTCTTGATAAAAATTGGCCTTATTGAAAATTTGATTTTTTCATACTATGAAATATTTTGGAAATTTTGAACTTTTTATCAAAGCAATCGCGATGTGTTAGCTTCGTAAAAACGAAATATTGAAGCGCGTGGGCGCCGCGTCGCAGTATAGCGGATAAACATTGGTACGAAACCCATAGAAAGGTAAACAAAATTTGTTGTAAAAAAGTAAATAAAATTGTGATAATTTTATGTGTATATGTCTAATGATCATTTTTGACATTTTTTAATTAGTTCTCCAAAACCGTTAGACCTGTCTTTTTAAAAAAATTATCAATTCTTCATTTCGTCAATACAAATAAAATGTTTTTTGAATCTTACAAATTGGCTATTCCGTTCTCTCAAAAGTTGATATACCATATTTGGCACTTTTTGTCCCGTATCTCCAAAACGGCTAGACCTGCCTTTGCCAAAAACTAATCAGCACGTCTGCTTATCAATATGAATCGAATGTTTTTTGAATTATTCAAATCGGTTGACCCGCGTTCCCGAACTTGAGAGTAAGATGAACCTAATTCCAAAATTTCATGCAAATTGGAGCACAGTAAAAAAAATTCAGGCCCAAAACGCTCCATTGATATGAATTTTTTACACAATGGAACTTCTGAATAATTTTTTGAATAAGTAATTTTTGTTTTGTTTTGTGATATAGTAAAGTAAGGCAAAACACGGCTGCTTAGTTAAAAATAATAATCTGTCAAACTGAATTATATAATTTCATCAGCCAAAAATATGTTCTATCTTATATTATTTTAATTTCTGGTACGTCTCAGCTGCTTTTTGGCAATAATAATGTAGACATTTCATTTTTCTTATTCATAATCATTAATTTTTATGCGTATTCTAATATTGTCTAGGTAATATAATATTACGAGGAAATTGAAATTTTTAGCAGATGATAGTTTTCATTTGTTTTCAATGTCAAACAATACCTCAAATATCTTCAATGTCAAACAAATATAAGCGTTTTTTTTTGTCATTTTTTCTGTTTATTTCTCAATATAACTATATTTCTATAATCACTAAATCCTAAAAAAATCCCTCAACAAACTTTAAATAGATTTATCAAAATCTGAATAATCATTTAAGAGGAATATCCATTCATACATCATTACAGAAGAATTTTATATATAAGATGAAACATTAATATCACGAACAATCAAACATAACATTTAGAAAATATAACGTTAAAAAATATTAAGTATTGTTAATATCTATCTCGTAAGTGCGTTTTTTTAGTAATTTCACAAATGAAAAATATATTCTCTCTATGAAAATATGGAATTGGTTAAAATGAAATATTTGAATAGCACTTCGCAATGGAACATTGAAGTATTTACAATCGATCGCAATTGAACAAATGCAATATTACATCCGCAAAAATATAAATACATATCGGAAACAGTGCGAAATGAATAGACAGAGCGCTGGTAGTAATAAGTAATAATAAACTTATTCCACAGGCTCTCACTTTGTAACATTTTTCGTGTTTCTCTGATTTAAACTTGACTTGTTTTTGCACAAGCAATCCACCCTCATTAAATTGGTGGATTAATTTATTATTGAAAAATGAACTGTAGAGATTTTCAAATCCTTACATAGGCAAAAGTTCGAAATATACCATTAGTTAAGATACGCAGAATTTTGTTCTGGCACCTTTGAATTATGTTTATGTTTCATTTACAAGAGTAACCCCATAGTTCGATTCCGTAAGTCCAAATGGGCACTATGATAGTTTTGTACAGAAGCACCTTTTTATCGAGAGAGATTTCGGATTTCCTCCCAAAAAGCTAGTAAAAAATCTTTTATTTTGAATTGGATTTATTTCTTTTTATTTTTTAGTGCAGTAATACGAAGGCAAATAATAGTTGTTTTATACTTTTGAAAAATTATTTTCATCAGCTATCGTACTAATTTCGAAATATCGAAATTGACGCATGGCATATGATGCTGTAAAAACATTCGGATGGGTAATAAATTCTTCAAATAGTTACCTATCAAATGGAGCAAAAAGAGAGAGGCATCAAAAATTTAATTTTGCATCACCAATGATGAATGTGTATAGTTGCTGCGAATCATTTTATATCTATGTGGTATTGGTATTTTGCCTTGTGGCAAGTTACATGAACTTTCCGATATGTGTAAATAATCGATTTAATCAATAACATATAAATTAATTTGAGAGTGATTAAAATTATTCATATGTCATTTCGAATCTCTAGTCTACTACGATCCCACAGACTCATTTGGAGATAAAAGGGAAACTTTTTGCACATATTTTGACCAAAAATTCTGAAGCGATTTTGAAAATTCTAAAGCTGTTCTAAAGATGTCAGTTGGGATCTGTGCCAAATTGTTTTTAATATCCCGTAGGGTAAGTTATTGCAATCGTCCAAAAATCGAAAATGAAAATTTTTGCATTTCTTTACATTTTGAAGGTTTCTGAACATTTTGGCATAAGAGCAAAGATTGCAGGAAATAGAATTTGAGTTTTTCATAGAACGGAGACTCCAATTTGAATTATCTAAACACCATTTAATTCATTTTTTTGCAGGATTTTTTTTTGTATATCGAAAATAATTCGGATTTTAATTTTAATTTACGCTGAAATTCTAAAGCTCACTTATATAATTTAAATAAATAATTTCAACTTTGTAATTCAGTTTATATAATACTTATAAATATTAGACAAAGTTACACTTTTTATAATAATGTATTTGAAATCATTTATTATTCCTCGAACATTTCGTTACGGTACGGGATGTTCCAGCAATTTGCCTTAAGGCACGATGCCATACACCACTAGTTTTTCTATTAACTTTGGTTAATTGCTTCCGTTCGATTAATTGCCCACCCCCTCCATTTTACCCCGGTTTCCTTTACCACATCGTTTTAAAACCGTGTTTTGATATGGCCGCAGCAAAATAAATATTGTTCCTGATAGCCAGACTATAAATAACAAACTATGATACCGACGTACCCCACTGTATAGGCAATATGCAAATTTTCAATTCGAATTTATACCGAACACCCCCAGTCTCCCCTTTCCGGCTAATAAATAAATCAATTTAATTGCAAAACGCTTTGTGTTTATATAGATTGGCCGATGATGGCGGCTTTCGAACAAATGTCGATATTGAATTTTTGACGTAAAATAGAAAAGATATTGATTGTACTTTTTTTGCACTCGGGAAAAAGTGAGGTGATGAATTAGGAGATCGTTGAAGTTTGAGTTATTGAATTTTTTGGACAGATGTGTACTTCTATTTGTGTATTTACCAATTTGTTACAAAACTAGTGGTGTTTGGCACAGTGCCTTAAGGGAAATTGCTGGAACTTCCCGTACCGTAACGAAATGTTCGAGGAATAATAAATGTTTTATTATTAACATAACCAGGGTTAGTCGGTTTTCAAAAACCTTTAAAGCCGGTTTTTGAAAACCAACCAACCCTACCGGTTTTTTGGCGAAAATTATGGAATTCAAAAACCGGTTTTTTAGTAAAAAAAGTCGGTTTTCACTGTATAAATGGAAAATCACAAATATAGCCAAATATAAAAGATAGATGAAAGCGTTTTGATTCTTGAAATCATATCGGTTCAATAGCATTTGATATCTTATCAGTCTGCAATGGTTCCCAGAAAGGTTTTGTATATATTAATTTCGATTTTTATACCAGAGTATATATTAATTTAAACTTTTTGAAGAAGTAACTTCCTCTACTCAAACTTGAAAAAAAAATTTAAACCCTAGAAGCCGCAAATAAAAGAACAAAAAACTTAGAATTATTATATCAGGTTTTAAAAACAATTAAGCATAATTTCGTCGCAAGTATGAGAATATTTTCTATTTCAGGAAATTTTGTGAGTAAACAAAGGTCACGTCTAAGTAGCAATTCGATAGATGTTCTCAGTTTTTTGAAATCATATTTTATTAAACGAAAAAAAAAACAATCAGAATGTTTAAAATTAATTAATTAAAATTGCTTGGAACAGACAATACCCAAGTTCAGCTTAATTATTTTTAAAACTAAAATTGATATTAACAAGTATGTATCAACATGTGTCTAATATTAATTTAATGTATGTTTTTTATTCAAAAATGTAATATTTCTATTTATTCGAAAACTTTCCTTTCACTATCATAAAAATATTTTCATTCTTATATGTGAAAATGATGCATGAATAACGAATAATTATTTTCAAAGTTATTTAATCAAGATGAACAATTATTTTTTAGTTCTACTAATTAAAATTAAAATAATTTTGTTTACTATCTATAAAATTGAACAATAAATAAATTCAGTCAAATACTGCTCTGATTTACACTAAATTTGCGGATAAATTACAGGATATTCGGATAATATACAGCAAAAATTTATTTTTTATATAAAATTCGAAAACCGGTTTTCTGAAATGTCGGTTTTTGTATAAACCCTACTTATAACTCACTCTACGGGATGTTAAAAAAATGAAAAATTCTCAAAAAAGTCAGATTTTTTTTAAAAAATCAAAATTCTCAATGTTAGAAGTACATCCTTTTTTTTTAAGGTATGGCAAAATGTTCAGAAACCTTTCAAACGTAAAGATATATAAACATTCTCGTTTTCGATTGTTCTGCGGTAACTATAACTTATTTGACGGGAAGTTAATAATAAAATGTAGTAGTAATAAAATGTGTCAACTATTTTCCAACCCTCCCCTATATATTACCATGCGCTGTTTATATTGAATAGATGATAGCTTTCATTTAATATCGATAAATTTAATGAATTACCGATGCATTATCAATCATAGTTATTTAATGTGTTATTTAAATTAATTGATGCAATTAAAAGCAATTCGTATCAAATTCAATGATGCGTTTTGCCATTTTTCAGCCGCGAAATTCAATAATGACAGAAAATTAACGCGTGGCTAATTTTAATTTGAAAGGAATTTGACGAGTGCATTTTGATTTATCACATTTAAAATAATTCAATTGAAATGGGAAATATTAATTAATGATGGAAAATAAATTTGTACATAGTTTGTTAAATAATTTTATTTTTTTGTCCAGTGCCACCATTATGGGTAAAATTAATCGGTTCCAACAAACCAGTGTCTTCAGGAAAATCCAGTAGCGCCTCCTGCGAGGTTGTAGGGGCAAGTCCTGCTCCAAAATTGCTGTGGACTTTGGGAGGAACTGCTCTTAATAATTCTTCACAAATTGTAAGTATAATATATAAACTTTTTTTTTTTATAAAAGTTGCGGACTTTTAGTAAGAACATTATTATTCGATCAAATGCAACACTTTTTTTATTCATGATATTATCTCCTATATATATAAAAATAAGTCGGGTTTTCCTTCCTGACAAAATAACTCCGAAAGGCCTCGGGCTCCGCAAGGTTCATTGCTAAGAAAATTAGTGGTGCATGGCATCGTGCCCTAATGCAAATTGCTGGAACTTCACGCACCGTAATTAAAAATTCGAATAATGACATTAGTGAGAATTATCAGAATTATGCTTGGTTAAGTCAACGAGCAATTCTTGCCGCAAACAATAATGATGTACACGCACTGAATTTCACCATTCAATCAAAATTTGCTGGCGATTTGGTGACATACCAATGATTCCGACTGGTCTTTCGTCACTTCGCCTTGCATTCGCAATAACAAGTCGCTAGGCCAATCGCTTAGTGTTTGCAGGATAAATTTCAAATAGATTATTTAGAAAATCATTATTTTTCACATGGGCAGTTTTACGTTGCCTGTTCACGAATTGGGAAACCCTCTGCTTTGTTTATGTTAACGTCAGTACAAAAAACAAAAAATGTGGTTTACCAAAGAGCACTTCAATGAAACGGATAATTTGCGGATTCACTTTCATTTACTTAGAGAAGTTCAACTAAAAAACACTTCATTTTTGTAATCGAAATAAATTCGTTAGTGTTGTGTAATAAAATCAAATTTTTCCTTTTCAAATATAAAACAAACAAAAAATTTCTTCATCTTTCTAACGAAACCATCTAGTGGCGAAACAGAGTTCTAGTGTTGCTAGTCCAGATATAAATTCTCTAAAATCATCGGTATAATTGGAATTCGTGGCTAGAGGATTATTTTTCATTTAACAAGTTTCTTTAGCTTTGTTAATATTTAATGCATGTGTTAATTAATTATTATTCTAATTATAATTTTTATTTGTAGACTTCAGAAGACAGAAATACAACCACCAGCAGAATAATTTTCATAGCAAATGCAAACGACCATGGAAAACTATTAAACTGCCATATTGACACCGAAGGAAAAAAACCTTTGCAAGATTCATGGAAATTGAACGTCCTACGTAAGTTAGTTATAATCAATGAAAAAATTAGAGAACTTATATAACATCAAGAAATTTTAAAAAAATTACCTTGAAGATGAAATTTAGCTTCAAGTTGAAAATTTGAATTTACAATAATAGGTTGTCAAATATCTCCCTTCCGCCTTTTTGTATTATAAACCAAGAGCAAAAAAGCGGAAGGGAGATATTTGACAACCTAATATTTCTGGTATTTAAAATGTATCATTCATTCTTACAGATGCTCCGGTAATAAGACTGACACTCGGAGCCCCCTTGAGATCTCAGACTGTCAAAAAAGGGAGTGACGTGTATTTGGAGTGCCACGTCAATGCCAACCCTTTAAAATACATCGTTGAATGGAAACACAATGTCAGTACAATTTATGAAATTCTTCTTTATTTATATTATACATCTTTAAGTATTTGTATCCTTTAGCGAAGGTGAATATTTATAAAAATATCTATTTTACCCAGGGTCATAAAATTGTAACAAACAACACGGATGGAATAATATCAACGAACAACAGTTTAGTAATTCAGCACATTTCCAAAGAAAATGCTGGCAGCTACGTTTGCCAGGCTGAAAATTCCCAAGGAATCGGATACAGCAACGAATTGTCTCTCAATGTCCAATGTGAGTAAATTATTAACAAATTAATTATTAATATTTAAAACTAGTGGCGCGCATGGCATCGTGCCTTAAGGCAAATTGCTGAAACTTCCTGAAACTTAATTAAACATTCGAGAAATGAAAATAATCAGTAATTGTTTTGAATAATTTGGAATAGATTATTTATTTTAAATACATACTGTAAGGGGGAGTTCATTAATCACGTGAGCGAGTTTTTGAAGATTTTCGAAAAAAAATGCCCTTCCTCCCCCTCCCCCAAAAAACCTTACGTGATTACGCCATGGACGCCCCCTGAACTTATAAGTACTTATTAACTCTTTCCACTCGGGCATTTCGAAATTTGTATGTATTTTGACGCCTGAGCGGCAGTATCCGAGGGGAAAGGGTTAAATTAGGCAACGAGCATATTCTACACACAACTTTGTGTATGTTTATAAGAAGTTTGTTCATTTTTATTTTAAATTTGATTTTTTTTATAATTTAGAATTTTACAAAATTAGAAATTTTTCAGAAGTTTGAATTTTTTTTAAAACAAAAACTTGGAAATATTTAAAAATATTTTTTTTTTCGAAAATTTCGAAATATTCCCAAATTTTTATAAGAAATCGTTTTTGTCGCCTGAGTGGCAGCATCCGAGTGGAAAGGGTTAAATTAGGCAAAGAGCATATTCTACAAACAACTCTGTGTATGTTTATGAGAAATGTGTTCATTTTTTTGATAATTTAGAATTTTACAAAATTTTGAAATTTTTTAGATGTTTGAAATTGTTTGGAATTTTTTTTTTAAAAAAACATTTATATAAATTTTTTAGAAAATTTGGATATTTTTAAAAATATTCGATTTTTTTTTAAGTTTCGAAACATTCTCAAATTTTTGTAAGAAATCGATTTTATATTCTGATATTTTTTTAAATTTTTATAATTTAGTTTTTTTTGAAAATTTTCAAAATTACAATATTTTCTGTAAAAGCATTCTTTGCACACCGTCTACTCAAGCAAATTGTTTTTTGAATAAATTTAATCGGATGATCCGTTCTCTCAAAAACTGCATAACTGTTTTTACACCCTTTGCGCTCCATACCTCCGCAACGGCAAAAATGCCTTTTGCAAAAACGCTTTGTAATCGAGTACAAACCGAATGATTTTTCAATCATACAAATCGGTTATTCCATACTATCGAGTACATTGATTTGACCAATATACGTAAATTTTAAAATTAAAAATCTTGGTACGGAACCCAAAAAAAATGATACAAAATGTGTACACATTATTAAAATTTTCATAAAATATCTGATAATTCGATATGCATATGTCTATTGAGCATTTTTAACCGCCAAATGGCATTTTTTAACTTATTTTTATTGAGAGTCCACAACCGCTGGACCTGCCTTTCCAAAAATTTGAACAGTTTTTCGTTTAGTCAATATAAATAAAATGTTTTTTTGATTTATTCAGATCAGACGCTTCGTTATCTCAAAAACTAAAATACCATTTTAGGCACTTTTTGCCCCGTTTCTTCGAAACGGCTAGACCTGCCTGTGCCAAAAACTAATCAGCACGTCTCCTTATCAATAGAAATCGAATGTATTTTAAATTCTTCAATTCGGTTGATCCGTGTTCTCGAAATCGTCGACAAAAATTTCTTTCAATCAATTTTTCCTAAGGTATGCCAAAATGTTCAGAAACCTTTGAAACGTAAAAATATATAAAAAATTTCGATTTTTTTTGCGATTACTATAACTTACCCTACGGGTAGTTAATAAAATAATTATGATTTATTCTAGACGAGCCCATCTGTGCAAGCGACACCAAAATCATGACAATATCCAGTAAACAGGACGTCAACATTACGTGTCCCGTAAGGAGCTTCCCACATGTAAGTGATAAAAAAAATTACATTTTTTTTTATTATCTACTAAACCGAATGTCTATTTCCATCAGAATAATCTAAAGTACACCTGGAAAATTAACCACGCCAAAAAATCCATGGTTTTGAATACAACGACTGCCAACGAATTTTTGTTCAGACAACAAATGTACAAAGACTACGTTTCGGAGCAAGGAGAAAAAAGGCACTACTCGATTTTGTGTTATGCCAAAAATCCTATCGGAGACCAAGTCATACCTTGTGAGACTATTTTGCAATTAGCAGGTAAGGGTAAAAGACACTTCATAGAAAATTACAGTAATTCTGGTTCATTATCCATTATCATGGTTTGTTATTTTTTAGAAAAACCAGAGCCAGCCAAAAACTGCACCTTTGAATCCAACAGTATCAACATGTTCCTGGTTCAATGTATACCTGGATACGATGGTGGAACTGAGCAAAAATTCATGTTTTTAATTTATGATGTAAATAATTCGAAACTATATTTGAACTATAGTTCTCCGATTCCAATTCTGAGAGCTAATCATCTGCCATCGGAGACTGATTATAGAATAGTGGTAAGTAAATTTCGTGAACTAAAAACCTATTTCTAAAACCTTCTTTAGGCGCGACTAGAAAGTAAATCTATGAAAATGCAACGGAAGAGCGTTACGGCCGAGTCAAGTGCCAATGATTCGTCATTCGCTCTCAATGAGATCATTTCTATACGGGTCGATTGTGATTGGTCATCGTGCCACGTGAGAGGGTTCTTTGATTGTATGCGTATACGTAGTATGTCTCCAAATGCGAGAACCATATTGTTCGGAATGACATTAGATTTTGAGGGGACATTCTAGTAGAAATCTTGATTTGATAAAAACAATGCCTGGATCGGCAGAATATTTCATCCCGAGTTCGGTAAATAATTATAGTGAAACTAATAAAACAAATGATAAATCTGTGCCATGCAAGAAACGTAAGTTTATAGAAGTGAATTGTATTATTCGTGGTTACTATACATTTATAGTAAAATATTTCCTTAAATGAAATACCAGGCTTCAGTCACTGGAATGGACTCTAGATAATTATTTCTTTTTTATTTATATTTTTTTGTTTCTCTTCTATTATTTTTTTCCTCTCGTTTGTGTTACAATAGTTTATAAGATTAAATTGTATCTTGATTGCTATTTTAATAAATAAATGAATAAAAAACTAGTGGGGCGCATGGCATCGTGCCTTTAGGCAAATTGCTGGAACTTCCCTTAATGTTAAAATCTCTATAAAATATCTGATAATTTGATGTGCATACGTCTAATGATCATTTTTGACCGCCAAATGGCTTTTTTTACTTTTTTTACTAGATCTCTGAAACCGCTAGACCTACCTTTATGAAAAGTTGATCAGTTCTTCATCTTGTTAATACAAGCAAAATGTTTTTTGAATTATTCAAATCGGACGCTCCGTTCTCTTGAAAACTGAGTTACCGTTTTTGGCACTTTTTGCCCCGTATCTTCGGAACGGCTAGACCTGACTTCGCCAAAAACTAATCAGCACGTCTCCTTATTAATACGAATCGAATGTTTTTTGAATTATTCAAATCGCTTCATCCGTGTTCCCGAAATCGTCGACGAAAATTTGTATCCAAACACAAACACATACATGCACACACACACATACACACACATACATCCACGCTTTCTAAGGTATGCCAAAATGTTCAGAAGGTTTTGAAACGTAAAGATATATAAAAATTTTCATTTTCGATTTTTTTGCGATTACTATAACTTACCCTACGGGAAGTTATTAATACATATGAAACATTTGTGCCGTGTACGAAACGTAAGTTTATTGAAATAATTTCTATATTATTCGTAGTTTCTACAAATTTTTGAAGATTTTAAAATGGAAAATATTTTTATAGGCCAGACATATATTAAAGATGCTCAAAGAATGAGACTGTATCGCCAACGAAAAAGTAAAAAAAATACAAGCAGTCAATGAATGTATGTTAATTTTAATTAAATGAAGTTCTCCAAACACAATTATTACATGATGAGTGAAGTTGCGAGAGCAATATTTGTTTAGGCGTCGTTTAACATAATCCACTGTGTGAACGAATATTATAGAAGTTATTAATCAGCAATCACTTCATTTCTCTATTAAAGGTTTATTTCTAAATGCAAATTACAATGACAAACCGATCATGTCATATTTGAAGTATGACTTTAACTACATTATTATTTCTAAATATTTTGCATATTTTTAATGTTATTATAAATATATAATTTATAATTTATCATTATGTAAATGTGTATAATGGTTGACACTAATAAAAGTGTGCATCACGAGTGCTACCATATCAGTAATAAACATTATTCAAAATTGTTATATGATGTATATATCTAACTTAAATGCCATCTCATACAATAGCAAATAAGTTTTACTACAATCGCGTGTGAACCTTATTTTTAATATCATTTGTGTATTTTTTATTTCAGATAACTGCTTTTAACGCAGAAGGATTCAGCCCAGAACAAATAGTACTAGGTACAACCATGAAACCTATGGCTAAGAAAAATGTTAGAGAACAGCACAGCAATATATTTGGTAACTACACAAATTATTTATTTTTATCATATGCCTATTATAATTATAATTTTTTTTCCAGCTAATACAAATAAAGTTGGCGTTCTAATTCAACTGACACCATTATTAGGAGCTTTGGTAGGAACCGTTGGAACTTTAATCGTGGTTGCTATTTGTATAGTCATTATGATTAGATGCAAATCTAAGGTGAGATTTTGTAATGAATTCTTTGACTTTAGAAGGTATCATCTAGATAGATGAAGTATTTAATTGACATACCATAACGTTGACTAAAATCAGAAATAAAATTGGAATAAAAAATGTGTAGTCTACTATTAGCATTAATGTTGATGTCTAAATAGAAAATATTTTTATTATTATTATCAGAGAAAAGGCGAGCCTCAAACTTTCAACAAACATGACCAAAAACGGCAAACCAAAGACAATACTCAATCTGAAATGAGGAGTCAGACAAGTTCAGGTACGAATTTGAACAATGTATTATATTTTTGCATCTAGACAAAGTAATTAATAATTAATAATTAATTAATTAATATTTTCTAATGTTTGCAGTATCAGCAGATAAATCTTTGGAGTTATTGCCGCATTTTTCAGATGATGAATACATGCAGGAGAATCGAGTATTGCTTAGAAATCCGGAGAGCTTGAACTACAAGATTAAACCCATAATAAAAACAGAGGTGGGTTAGATGAAATGATGTTCTAGAAATTATTGAAGGAAAAGTTTGTTTTCATCAAATAATCCATTATGTTTTCTCGACGTTTCAAGCCATTCTGAGTCAAATGAGACCAAATTTAGAAAAAGTATATGTGTGTGTGTGTGCGTGAACAGATTTTTTGCCGTAAATCGACGTTTTCTCCAAAACGGATGGACCGATTTCAAAAATTTAAAAGCCATTCTCGATGAAGACTATTGTTTGTCAGTTTTGTGCGACGATCGCCCGAGGCGTTTCTTTGTAATTTGCAAAAGTGAAAAACTTTTGGTCCGCGTTTTAGCTCAAAATCCTGAACTGGTTTTAAGAAAACAAAAACTATTCGAATGATATTTTGGTTGGGAATAATACTGATTAGTTTTAGATGAAAATCTACCGAGCCGTTTTCTTGTAATTAATTGCCAAAAAATGGCGATTTTTATGAATGCTTTGACGATAGATATTACGGTCTTATAGAACATACTGAAATATTACGTCCTTACAACAAGTAGTTTAATTTTAAAAATTCATCAAAGTTTAAAGAAATACAAAATTCGTGTCAAGAGTCGCTTTTGTGATGTGATAAGTCAATCAAGTCATTTAGAAATGACTTTGGAATTAGCAAAAAAAAAAAAAAATAAACAGTCTACAAAACTTCTCCATTTTTGTTAAAAATGCTACCATTTATTTAAATCATTAAATAATATCTAGAACTACATAAATAATTTACTTAATCGTGACAGTAATTTCTTATAATAAATGCTTAATATTTTACAAAATAATTTATTAAATTTAAAAAAAAAAATCGACGTTTTTTCATGCACTAAACAGTACTATGAAAATTCGTCGAATTATATAAATTCGATTAAAATTTGGAACTAGTGGTGTATGGCATCGTGCCTTAAGGCAAATTGCTGGAACTTCCCGTACCAAAAATTAAAGTTTTTAAAAAAGTTTAGATATTTTATTAAGGGGCACAACTAGTGTAACCCCGCCTAAAAAAAGGTGATTTTTGGGAATTTATATTAAAAAAACTACTTTATCAATCATATTAAAATTTTAGGAATATATTTATACATGTTTTGAGAAAATATCGTAAAATTTTTGAAGAAAAAAATTAAATATTTTTTAAGTTATCGTCGATCTCCAACGGCGCAAAAAAAAGGCTCTTCACTGCTGCGGTGATTCCGGCCTTCTACGTGGATAAAATTTAAAAAAAAATTCTCGTTAAACTAGATGATATTGTCTGTAAAATGACCTACGATAAAAAAAAACAAAAATTGACAAAATGGCGGCGTTTTTTTTTTTTAAAAGTCGAATTTTACCGAAAATTTTGGTCGTTTTAGACTGCCAAAATTCGATATTTGATCCGATCAAAAAATCGATAGTTCATTTTACGGAGAACTATATATAGAATATGTAAAAGAAATTCGATAGTGATCGGATCATTTGTTTTTGAGTAATCGCTGCAGCAAATTCGGAAAATGCTGTTTCGAGAAAAACGCGTTTGAAAATAAAATAATCGTTATACTATATACTATATATATACTCTTCAAATGGCTGTGACTCAAAAACTATTTGAGATATCGATTTAAAATTTTGGTATGTTATTTTTAAAGGTATAACCTATCGAAATATGAAAAAATTGAAAATTCGATTTTTTGAAAATTTCACACTTGTTGTGCCCCTTAAGGCAAAATGCCACTTTCAACTAGAAAGAACTTTCATGGAACAATTACTATCATATATTAACATCAATTATCTATTATTCCAGGACCAAGTCCTCGGCAGCCCATCCCTCCACCACAACAACTTTCGCCTAAAACCCTACATCCACCACCCAACACCGACCTACGCCAGCAGCGACGGAGAGCTCCGAACCTACGTCACCTCGGCATCGCCCAACGTCTACACGCACGCCCCATCGAGGTTCAGAAGCACCCTGCCATGCTTGAATTCGGATACCCAATCTCAGAGATCGGGAATGGTACCCTTGTTGACGACCTCCAATACGACTCCGACGCCGCCCATGTGCCTCCAATCGGAGCTGGTTCACCAGGAGATGACTTCTTGAGACGAGGCTGGAAGAGATTTGACGGAGTCGAAGGTTGTCCAGAAGGTGATTGAGAGAAGGGATGAGGTTTTTGTGATTTGTGAGAAGTCGTCTTCGATGGAGGTTTGTAAATAGTAAGAGGTGAGAAAGGAAAATTAAACACGTGTTAAGGGATTAGAATTTGATTATGATGAGAATGATTCTAAGTTGTGTTCAAATTTGACCAAACCAAGACAATTGATGAAGTCATCTTTAATGCGAATATTGTCAAATGTGACGATGAACTGCAAAATAAATGTTCAAATATCTTCGAAGTCTTCAATAATGAAAATTGTAAATAATTATGAGCAACTTATAATAACTTATATGCATTCTTAATAGTCTGTCTGTTCAATTTACGATTACAATAATTCATTATGGGTTGTAAGTTACAACTTGTAACTTGGTAAAATTGCTCAAAATATAATTATAAAAGAAATCTCGACAGTCCTCATCGTTTCGGTGCAAGCTAAAATATTGGTACAAAATCAAAAGTAACTAATTTTGTATCGCATCGCGCCTTAAGGCAAAATGCTGGAACTTCCCGTACCGTAATTAAACATTCGAGAAATGAAAATAATCAATAATCAATATAAGTGCTTTTTAAATTAAACAACGAAAATATTCTACAAACAAATTTGTGTTTGTTTATAAGAAATTAGTTCACTCTTTTTTGAAGGTGATTGAGAGAAGGGATGAGGTTTCTTTTTTGAAGGTGATTGAGAGAAGGGATGAGGATTCTTTTTTGAAGGTGATTGAGAGAAGGGATGAGGTTTCTTTTTTGAAGGTGATTGAGAGAAGGGATGAGGTTTTTGTGATCTGTGAGAGGTCGTCGTCGATGGAAGTTTATAAATAGTAAGAGGTGAGAAAGGAAAATCCTACAATTTGTGAAGGAATTAAATTGGTAAGTCAATCTGGTGATGATGAAGATGTTCCCAAGTTGTGTTCAAATTTGACCAAACCAAGACATTTGATGAAGTCATATGAATATTGCCTGGTGACTGACTGGAAGTATTTTCCAAGAAATTCGTAAACCATTTGTCTTGCAGAACTTGTTTAATTAATTAAACACTATTTTAATTCAATTCAATTTACTTTGCCGAATAATTGTAGCAAAGTACGGAAATCACAATGATATCGATTTACTAATAATAGGTACCATCGACCTAAACAGTTAAAATCCCAAAATCTATATATTGAAATGCTAGTTACTAGTGCTACTGAAATATTACTGCAGCAGCAGTGTTGTGAACAAAAGTAATAGTGTTATCATATAAATTTTTTTCCAGTGACGATGGACTTCGAAGTCTTAAATAATAAGTATGTAAATAATTATGGACAAGTATAATTACTTATATGCATTCTTAATAGTCCGGTCAATTTATGCATTCAAGGTTACCACAATTCATAATGGGCTGTACCTTGGCAAAATTTCTTAAAATACAATCATAATTTTTTTTAAAAAAGTACTCATTGTTTTGATGCGAGTTAGAAAGTTGGCGAAAGGTCGTAGGTAAAAAAATGATTTTTTTGCGATTTTCGGCTAAATGGTCAGATTTATCCGAAAATTACCTCAGACAAAATTGTAGAGCATAAAATTATCTACAACAAGTAAGAGGTAATAAAGGAAAAATAAAAACACGTGTTGAGGGATTCAATTGAAAATTCAGTTTGATGACGATGAGAATAATCCTAAGTTGTGTTCAAAATTGACCAGACCAAGACAATTGATGAAGTCTTTAAAAAGCTAAACGTGACAATGTTTTCGAAGTCTTTAATAATGAAAATTGTAAATAATTATGGACAAGTATAATAACTTATATGCATTCTTAATAGTCCGGTCAATTTACGCATTCAAGGTTACAATGATTTATAATGTTCTGTACCTTGGTAAAACTGCCTAAAATACAATTATGAAAAATAATTTCAAAAGTCCTCATCGTTTTGGCGCGAGCTAGATAATCGGCTTGCACTCGAAAACATTTAATATCTTTCGATGTAAAAGCCTTTCCATCAACATCAAATTGTAAAAATAATTTTGTAGTAGATAAAACAAGAAACAAAATGATTTTTTATGCAATCGATTTAAGTTAAGTTTAAATTATTATTGTTAAAATAATTGCAAAAACTTTTTTTTTAAGTTACTTCAAAGTTGAGTTCATAATAAATATAATAAAAAAAAACAATACTGATCTAATCAACACAACTAAAGATAATTAACATAATTTTGTCGTCGAAAAAAAATTTTGTCGTCAAAATCCTGAAATACGTGTCAAATGATTTTATCTATAATATCTATAAAAAAAAATTCAGCCAATTCTAAAATGTCAAGGTATTGTTGGTGTACGGTTTGTAAAAGAATGACCCAAAATAACGAAAAATTTTGAAAATTTAAATTTTTTGAAACTTTGTATTTTTTGAAAATTTAGAAATTTTTTTTGAAAATTTTCACGACTACGAAATTTTCTGAAAAAGCATTTTTTGCACACCGTCCACTCAAGCAAAATGTTTTTTGAATCAATTTGATCGGACGATCCGTTCTCTCAAAAACTGCATAACTGTTTTTACGCCCTTTGCGCTCCATGCCTCCGAAACAGCAGAATTGCCTTTCCTCGCGATCGAGTACGAACTGAACGATTTTCCAATCATACAAATCGGTTATTCCATACTGTCAAAAATGTCGAAGACATTTATTTGAACCATATATTTGAATTTTAAATTTGAAAATCTTGGTACGAAACCCAAAAAAATTGACACAAAATGTGTACACATTATTAAAATCTCTATAAAATATCTAATAATTTGATGTGCATATGACTAATGATCATTAGGGCCAGTTATAATTAATTATCAAAAAGGCTGTATCAGACCTGAAATAGCAGAGAACTGAATAGAAAATATTAACTACTTCAGAAATTGTTTGTAGAAATGAAACATATTTAATTTTAGTAAGTTCTATTAGATGTTATCGGGTCAAGGTATATGTACAGAATGAATGATTTCTTATAACTAGCTTAGTACCTATACTACGGTAGGAAATTACTAATAAAATTTGTGAGGCTCGAACATACCGCCACGTTTGAAAAAACAATGGGAAACTAATTAATCTTAATCATTCAAATACATTTTTAATGTAACTTTACTATAACACTATAACTACATGAAGCAATGCTGAGACATCACTGCCTATTATGAATTATTGTAACCTTCACCCTAATTTTAGGTTGAAATTAACCGGACTATAATATTATTTTACAATAAAAAAGTATTATGTTTTACTTTTTGTGAAAAGAAAGTTTATCGTGTAATCGGTTTAAGCATGTGCAATACTAAATTGAGTTTGACGATTAACATGTTTTAATAGACTGTAGGATAATAGAGATATATGTAATGCTATGGATAAAATTGATATATTAAATTTAATGATTTAATCTCAAGAAGATATCGATGAAGGACAGATGACATTGGTCATCGATAACATGCAAATGTTTTGTATATAATATGTACCTATAATTAGAATAAGAATATTTGATAAATTTTGGATAATGCATAAAAATGTTGTAACTATACTTATGAAGAATTATTTGTTAAAATAAAATATGTAGTCTGAATTCATGTAACTAAAAACATTTGTTTAAGCAAAAAGTATTATTTTAGACTTTATATTTTATATAAGTTTATTCAAAATAACCATTAGTATAATTGTTATAATATATATATAGTTAAGTATAAATATAAGTTTTGTTGTAAAAATATTAAACGTTTATAAACTTTGATAACTTTAGTCATAAGTATATAAAATAACTGAATAATAATGTACTTATATTTTATAAAACTATTATTACCAAGTATTGTTATATGCTAAAAAAATATACATTCTGCTTTAACTTTTATCTATTATCCTGAAATTAATTATTTAATAATACAAGACTATTTTTATTTATAGTGCCAAATATAATCCTTATTAATATAATCCATAACAATTAATAATTATATATAATTTTTAAAGATTTTCATAACTAATTGTTATATATATGTATGTGTATGTGTAGCATAGAATGTTTTATATAAAAAAATCAAATTATATTGATAATAAAATATTTAAATAAAATTTATTTTAATAACTTAGCAGTTTTTTTATAAAAATGATAAAGTACAAGTGAAGACTTTTCAGGACATTTTTTTGCAATTCTTTAAATAACATGAAAATTTTGTTCAAGACACTCTTTTGAATTAGCTTAGCAGAAACTAGATAAAATTTATCAAAATTCTGTATAAACTGTTCTATATGCTCTGATACAAAAAAATTAAATAAAAATAATTTGTGAGTGTATAGTGCAATATACAATACTTGAATGGATTCGGGACATTTTTTTACATTTTTTTTAAATAACTTGAAAATTTTGTTCATGACACTCTTTTTGAATTAGCTTAGCAGAAACTAGATAAAATTTATTAAAATTCTGTAGAAACAGTTTTATATGCCCCGATACAAAAAAATTAAAAATAATTTGTAAGTGCAATATGTATAATACTTGTATGTATCCGGGATATTTTTTTACATTTTTCTAAATAACCTGAAAATTTTGTTCAAGACGCTCTTTTTGAATTAGCTTAGCAGAAACTAGATAAAATTTATCAAAATTTTATATAAATTGTTTTATAAGGCCCGAAACTAAAAATTTGAATATAAATAATTTGTAAGTGCATGATGCAATATACAATACTTGAATGGATCCAGAACATTTTTTTAAATAACACAAAAATTTCGTTCAAGACACTCTTTTTTAATTAGCTTAGCAGAAACTAGATAAAATTTATTAAAATTCTGAATAAACTGTTTTATAGGCCTTTATACGAAAAATTTGTATAAAATTATTTTTGTAAGTGCATAGTGCAATACAATACTTGTATGGACGCGGGACATTTTTCTACATATTTTTTTAAATATCTTGAAAATTTTGTTCCGGGCACTCTTTTTTAATTAGCTTAGCAGAAACTAGATAAAATTTATTAAAATTTTGTATAAACTGTTTCATACGCCTTTATACGAAAAATTTGGATAAAAATAATTTGTAAGTGCATAGTGTCATAGAATACTTGTATGGATCCGGGATATTTTTTTACATTAATAAAAAACATGAAAATTTTGTTCCGGGTACTCATTTTAAATTAGCTTAGCAGAAACTAGATAAAATTTATTAAAAAACTGTATAAACTGTTTTATATGCCCCAATACAAAAAAAATTTAAATAAAAATAATTTGTAAGTGGGAAGTGCAATACAAGACTCGTATGAACCCGGGATATTTTTTTACATTTTTTTAAAAATGCATGAAAATATTGTTCCGGGCACTCTTTTTTAATTAGCTTAGCAAAAATTAGATAAAATTGTGTATAAACTGTTTTATATGCCCCGATACAAAAAATTTGTATAAAATTAATTTGCAAGTGCATAGTGCAATACAATACTTGTATGAATCCGGGACATGTTTTTACATTTTTTTAAATTACCATGAACATTTTGTTCAAGATACTTTTATATAACTTAGCAAAAACTAGATAAAATTTACTAATAATTCATATAAATTGTTTTATATACTCCGATACAATAAATTGTAATAAAACTAATTTGTACTCGCCTTGAAAACTAGTTTAGATAGTATGTACTACAAACATAAATGCAATAAATAAATATATCTCCATATGCCTCTAATATTTACGTAGTACAAATAAATTCGATTATATAATTTTACAAAGAAATTAAGGACAAGAAATTCCAAGTAGATTTTAATTAGAATTTGGATTCCAATTAGAATCATAATTAGAATCATATTGGAAACAAAGCGATTAAGAATTTGACAAGTAAATGGGCTAAAAACTATAATAATGGACATCGACATATTAATATACGTTAAAAACATTTGTCGTTGATTTATTATTTTATATTAAGTATACATTTGCACTTACCTTACTACAATGCCCCATCGTCCACCCCATTGCATGTACATAATTTATATGTTAACCATTTAAAGTCACAAATAATTCATTAATGTACTACATTAATATAATGCAATTTTACACACACGATGTATAAAACACAGGACCAAATAATACTTTTTATTAACCTTTACCAAGCACGTGCACAATGACAATTCATCAAAACCACTAACATATACGTTATTTATACAATTATCGCGTAATAATATTGGGATATTATTATTGTTCTTACTTTTCTGATACGCCAGGTTCATTGTCTGTATTTCCACGCTATTTATTTCGATGGATGTTCGCAGATTTTGCACAAATGTAATAAAATTCAAGTTTGGTTAGAAAAGTCACGCCGCAATTTTGTTCCTGGGTTTCTTTTTGACATTTAGTGGTGTCACAGGTGAAGTTGGGTGGCCAAAGGATAGACATGAACTTAGGTAAATATGTATGAAGAATTTTGCAAAATGTCAACTATGGTAACACTTTGCAAATAATAATTTGAATTTGAATTATTTTAAAAAGATTTCTGCAAACAAAAGCTTTAATATCAAATGTTATTTTACCTAACACATTGACAACCAAAAAATCTTGCAAACTACAATTATAAACCAAACAATTTAAAACAACTGTGATTTATTTAATAATTTAATAAATAAAACTGTCAAAGTTTAAAAAATGTTTACTTCCACATTGCATTAAAAATATAATTCATTATATACATTTTATGTATTATCATATTCCTTTACTTCAAAATTTCACACTCCCAATAAATAGTACTGATTACTGGTTTCATACGTAGATGTGGTTCTATATAAAAATAAATAATGTAAAATCTACTCGCTGTCATGTAATGTATTACTATATCCTTACCTAAAAATTCAGGGCCCAGATCAGCATTCTTCTGTTGTGCCACTATCTCGTTACTGGTCAGATCTGTTGACGACTCTGCACAGGACATTAATTCATTCGTCCAGATATTGCTGAAGCTCAATTGCAGATTCTTTAGGAGTGTTGAGAGACTTCTCTAAAAATAGAAATAGAAATAATTAGAAATAATCTTAGAAGATATGCCTGACAATTATCAATGACTGATTTTTATTTATTTATTTTACAAGCCGTCGGTATAATAACATTATAATAAGGCTTAAGTCAATATTTTATAGGTTTAATATAATTTAATTAATTACTAGCTATTTTATTACTTATTTATTTATCATTTAATATATTTACTATAAACTTATTAACTTCCCGTAGGGTAAGTTATTGTAATGGGCCGAAAATCGAAATTGAAAATTTTTACATTTCTCGACGTTTTGAAGGTTTCTGAACGTTTTGGCATACCTCAGAAAAAATGGATGTATGTGTGTGTGTGTATGTATGTATGGATACAAATTTCCAGTCACGTTTTCGGGCGCACGGATCAACCGATTTGAATGGTTCAAAAAACATTCGATTCCTATTGATAGGGAAAAGAGCTGATTAGTTTTTGGCGAAGGCAGGTCCAGCCGTTTCGGAGATACGGAGCAAAGAGTGCAGAAAATAGAAATCGACTTTTTGAGAGAACGAAGTATCCGATTTGAATGATCTAAGAAACATTCAATTAGTAATGATTGGGAGAAACGTCTATTAGTTTTTGGCAAAGGCAGGCCCAGCCATTACGAAGATACGGAGCTAAATATGTAAGAAATGGCAGTTTTTGAGAGAAATAAGCGTCCGATTTAAATGATTCAAAGAACTTTCTGCTTGTCTTAACAAAATAATTGATTTTGGATTTTTTTTTATTATTTACTTTTTTTTTCTTTTTAGTTTTTCTTGTATATCGAACATAATTGAGATTTTATTTTTATTCTGACTAAATAATTCTAATATAACTTAAACAAATAATTTTAACTTTGCAATTCAGTTTATATAATTCTTATAAATATTAGACAATGTTACAATATTTATAATAATCTATTTGAAAACATTCAGTATTCCTCGAACATTTCGTTACGGTACGGGAAGTTCCAGCAATTTGCCTTAAGGCACGATGCCACCCACCCCACTAGTTTATATTTAGTTAATTTTAATTATTTTTAAATATAATTAGTTTGTTTGTTGCAAGTATTTTTTCTAAAAATTTAATAAGTATTTTAAAAATCTTTACAATACTTTTACAATATAATTACTTTATTTAACAAATTTTAGGTTATTTTATGATATTTTAACAAATTTAAGTGTCTTATATTATTGTTATTATTATTATTATTATCATTATCATTTTTATTATTATTATCAAGTACTTTTACAATATAAGTTTTTTCTTTTACAAATTTTTAGGTATTTTGATGAAAAAAATATTTTGTTTTTATTTATTTAATTATTTATTACATAATATTCATTTTTTTACTTACTTGTAATTCTGAAGCTTGATCATCCCAATCGTATGCCAAAGCAGCTCGACAAGAGGCTCCTACATCCCTCCGCAGATCAAATGCTTGGACGACTAAACCATGTATTGCTGTTATAAGCGCAGGTCTTTCATAAGGATTACCTTCTTTGAGAGATAGTAGTTTTTTTTCATGTTTTCTTCTGTTCTTACTTGATTTGAAGGTTCGACTAGAAACGAAAATGATATTTCAATCAACAAAATTACATTTATTAATTAATTTTCCTTTACCCTTACCTCGATCTGCCAGATTTTAAAGAACTTCTAGTAATAGTACTGCCAGCAACGCTGCTCGTGTCCGAATACAAATCACAGTTTGCTAATCTTTTCTCATCATCATCGATCATCATTTCAGAGTTTATTGCATATACTGAGCTCTCCCTCTGTTCATTCAATAACATCAATCTATTCGTGTATTGTGTTACTGTCTCTGATATCGTTTTGATCTGGATCAAGAAGTTGCTCAGACATTCGGATAGACCAGTTTTTACATGGGTTTCTGGAAAAAAGGTAAATGATATATATATATATATATATATATATATATATAAATAATAAAAAAAATTAAAATGATTAAAAAAAATATTTCACTATTTGACATAAATAAAATTAAAATAAACAAAACACTATGATGCGTTGGAATTAATTATCGAAATGTAAAGAAATTTGTGTAATAAAAATATAACATTATTATTAATATATTACGTATATTATAAGAACTTCTGCAAAGCGGCAAATATTTTTGATGGCAAAACAGCGTTTGCTGGGTCAGCTAGTATATATATATACATATATATATATATATATATATGTATATATATATATATATATATTATTTATATAAAATTCTTCTGTAATGATGTATGTAAATATACTCCTCCTAAACGATTATTCGCATTTTGATAAATCTTTCGGAAGTTCGTTGAGGAATTTTTTTAGGATGTATGTAATTATAAAAATATAGTAATATTGTAGAAATAAATGGAAAAAATTGCAAAAGACGACATGTCATTGTTTGACATTAAAAATATTTGAGACATTGTTTGGCATTGAAAACAAATAAAAATTGTCATCTGCCAAAAATTTCAATTTACTTATGAGCCTAGACAATATTAGAATATGTATAATAAATTTATGATTATGAATAAGAAAAATGAAATGTCTACATTATTATTGCCGAAAAGCAGCTGAGATGTGCCAGAAATTAAAATAATATAAGATACCGTATATGTATGGTAGATTGAATGATACACATACCAATAAGATTTTACAAATTATGTCTGCTTACCTATTAAATCAGCTCGTTCAAACAAATTACAGCATTTCTGTGCATCCGACCAGAGTCTACCTTGGATATAAGCTTCGACAGCACTCTCCACGTCTTTCATATGGTATAAATATATTTCACCAGCTTCCGAAAACCTTTGCTGATCTTTTAGACCATCCGCGAGCTGTCTGGAAATAGAATACAACAAATGCACCAAAAATGAATAATACTAAAATAAAACAAAGCAAAGTGAATTAAACTCATGTCCAAACTTTGATTCTTATATTTTTAAAAAATTCCAGAAACTCATAGAAGTGGTAGGAAATTGGTCCTTTTTTTAAACAGTCACCATTTTGTCAAAAATTTATTTTTTAACTAAATACTAGTATATAGCATTGCAACATCATTTTAAATTATTTATTTAAATTTCAACTGCTCTTCTTCTTCAACTCTTATAACGTTGATAAATTTATTATAAATAAAATAATAGTAAAAAAAAATGATTTCGAAACGAATCCGAATAAGATGAACCTAATTCCAAAATATTATGCAAATTGGAGCACAGTAAAAAAAATCAGACCAAAACTCTCCTTCGACTACGGTATAATAGAATAAAACAAAAATGTTACTTTAGAAATAAGTCGTTTTACCCTACCTGCATAAATTCATCATCTCCTGTGGGCTATAATTCAGCTCCCTAGCGATCAGTATACTTTCCCTCCAATCATGGGCCTCCATAGAACTCTCCAAAGCATTTTCCAAATCACCGCTCCTCCTGAACATGATAGCAGCCTCCGAATAATTCCTATGCTTCATCAAATGCTGACCATAAGCTGCTGCCACTTTGGAATAACTCGAATGATTCTTCTCAAAAATCTTCATGGCTACCTTGTACAAACCGTGATCAGCAATAAATTTCATACATTCCTCAAATTTGTCCTCGCATAAAGATATGTGCTTCAGTGCTGATTCGTAACGTTTGAGATGTTTGTCGATGGTGAAGTATCTGTAGTTTTGTTCCATTTTGTTTAGGACGTTCAGGAAAGGCATGTATTCTTTTGGATCTTTTTGGGACTTGCGTGCAATGTACATCACCAAGTCAAAGTCGTATAAACCTAAGGCTATGTCGTACAATTCGTTTACATCGATTAAGTACAACAAGTACTTCAAAGCATCATCGGCTGATACAGTTTTGCTTTTGTTGTGCTTCAACTCCTTGATCACCAACAAAGCACTCTCCAAATCTTTGATAGTATGCTTCTTAACATAAGTTGCCAAAATAGGATAAATGAACTGTTCACTCCTATCATGCTTTTCTAACTCGATCCTTAACAAACTACAAACAACTTCTATTTTATTACCCAACGAAGCCTGGTCTTCGTGAGCATAAGAAGAAGCATACATAGTCTTAGTAACATCCTCATTACTTAATTCCGATACAAACAAACTGATCCACATAGGATTCGCTATATCGTCTATAAATTTTGTTATGTTTTCCAAAAATAATCCAGGATTGTGATCGACTATTAGATTTAAATTTATTCTCTGTCGTCGGAATAATTCGAAGGCGGCTTTGTAATTTTTTTCGTCCAGGAAGTTTTTGATCAGGTGTAATGAGAGACTTCTCGGTTGTATGGTTTCTAAGTTTCCTCTGGGCATTTGAAGGACTGTTCTGGTGTCTTTGGGTACTGCCACTACCAATCTGAAATATTGGTCGACAATAATAATATGTTTGTCCGAAAATTATTATAGATTAAAATAAATATGAATGAACTAGTGGGGTGTATGGCATCGTGCCTTAAGGCAAATTGCTGGAACTTCCCGAACCGTAATGAAATATTCGAGAAATTTTAAACGTTTTCAAATATATTATTACAAATACTGTAACTTTCATTATTTTTACTATCTTGTTATATCTGAGCAAATCAAATGTAAATCATAAATAATTCAATTTATCTCCAGAACATTAACAATCGTCATTTAATTTTGAATTCAATTTCGAAAAAATTTAAAAGTTGCCTAATTTACACAAAATTGAAAAAGTGCTCCCACATAGTCAAATAATTCTGTGCGACATTTTCACTTATACTGTGCTTAGCTTGGCGGCATTTTCAGAAACAAAAGTTTAAAAAAATGTGAATAGGAAAAGGATGAGCAAACTTAAATAACTAGTTGGTTTGGTATTTAGCCTGGAGGCAAGTTACATGAACTTCCCGATATGTTTAAATAATCGACCTAATCAATAATAAACAAATTAATTTATGAGTGATTAGAAGTATTCCGAGAAGAGTACTCTGTTAACTCGGAGTATTTTCAACAAGCAACTTTTCAAAAATCAACAATTAATATATTTTGAACCAGTTTCCGTAGAATTTTAATAGTTTAGTATGTTTATTAAGACCAAGTACTATATTGTTATACCAAGTAAATCGTTTAATTTTAATTTTAGCTAACGTCAAAAAGACTACTCATTTTCTCAAAATTTGATGAATTTTTAAAATTAAACTACTTGTCGTAAGGCCGTAATATTTCAGTAAGTTCTATAAGACCATGATATACATCGCCAAAGAAAGTTTCATAAAAATCGGCTTAATTTTTTTTTCAACAGTAAATTACAAGAAAACGGCTCGGTAGATTTTCACCTAAAACTAATCAGTATCATTCCCAACTAATATCTTTCGAACAGTTTTTGATTTTTTAAAATCGATTCGGTAGAATAAGCTTAAATGTGGACGAAAAGTTTAACACTCTTTTTGCAAATTACAAAGAAGAGCCTCGGCAGATCGTCTCACAAAACTGACGAACTACAGTGCTCATTGAGATACATCGAATGGCTTTTAAATTTCTGAAATCGGTTTAGGCGTTTTTGACCAAACGTTGATGAAAGGCCTAATTTTGACAAATGCCAAAAAAACGATACCAATTTTTGCAAACTTTGACGAACTTTTAAAGCTAAACGAGTTGTCGTAGGGCGGTAAAATTTTAGTATGATCTAGAAGACTATGATATCTACCATCAAAAAAAAATCATAAAAATCTTCAGAATTTTTTTAAAAAAACTTTATTACAAGAAAACGGCCCGATCTTTACCAAAAACTAATCAGCACGATTCCCAACCAATATCTTTTGAACGGTTTTTGAATTTTCAGAATCGATTCAGAATTGCGGGCTAAAACGTGGTCGAAAACTTTTTCACTTTTCTGCTATTTATAAAGAAACGTCTCGGCCGATCGGCGCACAAACGCCAGACCTCAGAAACGCTAGTCCTCATCGAGATATATCGAATGGCTTCCAACTTTTTGAATTCGGCCCAGCCGTTTTCGAGAAAACGTCGATTTACGGCAAAAAATCTGTTCACATACACGCGCACACACACATATACTTTTTCCAAATTTGGTCTCATTCGATTCAGAATGGTTTGAAACGTCGAGAAAACAAAATTAGAGAATCGGATTTTTTGATGAAAACATGAACTTCTCCTTCGGAAGTTAAAAAATGTCATTTTGCGGTAAAAAATCGCGGTAAAAAAACATTGTAGTAATTTTGCACCCATTGTAGTATTTTTACACCCATTGTAGTATTTTTACACCCATTGTAGTATTGTTTACAAACATTGTAGTAATTTTACACCCATTGTAGTAATTTTACACCCATTGTAGTAATTTTACACCCATTGTAGTATTTTTACACCCATTGTAGTATTGTTCACAAACATTGTAGTAATTTTACACCCATTGTAGTATTTTTACACCCATTGTAGTATTGTTCATAAACATTGTAGTAATTTTACACCCATTGTAGTATTGTTCATAAACATTGTAGTAATTTTACACCCATTGTAGTGTTGTTCATAAACATTGTAGTAATTTTACACCCATTGTAGTAATTTTACACCCATTGTAGTATTGTTCATAAACATTGTAGTAATTTTACACCCATTGTAGTATTGTTCACAAACATTGTAGTAATTTTACACCCATTGTAGTATTTTTACACCCATTGTAGTATTTTTACACCCATTATTGTAGTATTTTTCCAAACATTGTAGTAATTTTACACCCATTGTAGTATTTTTACACCCATTGTAGTATGTTCACAAACATTGTAGTAATTTTACACCCATTGTAGTATTTTTACACCCATTGTAGTGTTGTTCATAAACATTGTAGTAATTTTACACCCATTGTAGTAATTTTACACCCATTGTAGTATTGTTCATAAACATTGTAGTAATTTTACACCCATTGTAGTATTGTTCACAAACATTGTAGTAATTTACACCCATTGTAGTATTTTACACCCATTGTAGTATTTTTACACCCATTATTGTAGTATTTTTCCAAACATTGTAGTAATTTTACACCCATTGTAGTATTTTTACACCCATTGTAGTATTGTTCACAACCATTGTAGTAATTTTACACCCATTGTAGTATTTTTACACCCATTGTAGTATTGTTCACAAACATTGTAGTAATTTTACACCCATTGTAGTATTTTTACACCCATTGTAGTATTTTTACACCCATTGTAGTATTGTTCATAAACATTGTAGTAATTTTACACCCATTGTAGTATTTTTACACCCATTGTAGTATTTTTACACCCATTGTAGTATTGTTCATAAACATTGTAGTAATTTTACACCCATTGTAGTATTTTTACACCCATTGTAGTATTTTTACACCCATTGTAGTGTTGTTCATAAACATTGTAGTAATTTTACACCCATTGTAGTATTTTTACACCCATTGTAGTATTTTTACACCCATTGTAGTATTGTTCACAAACATTGTAGTAATTTTACACCCATTGTAGTATTTTTACACCCATTGTAGTATTTTTACACCCATTGTAGTATTGTTCATAAACATTGTAGTAATTTTACACCCATTGTAGTATTTTTACACCCATTGTAGTATTTTTACACCCATTGTAGTGTTGTTCATAAACATTGTAGTAATTTTACACCCATTGTAGTAATTTTACACCCATTGTAGTATTGTTCATAAACATTGTAGTAATTTTACACCCATTGTAGTATTGTTCACAAACATTGTAGTAATTTACACCCATTGTAGTATTTTTACACCCATTGTAGTATTTTTACACCCATTATTGTAGTATTTTTCCAAACATTGTAGTAATTTTACACCCATTGTAGTATTTTTACACCCATTGTAGTATTTTTACACCGATTATTGTAGTATTTTTCCAAACATTGTAGTAATTTTACACCCATTGTAGTATTTTTACACCCATTGTAGTATTTTTACACCTATTGTAGTATTGTTCATAA
>NW_020536999.1:9167224-9220701 GCF_003426905.1 Ctenocephalides felis
ACACCCATTGTAGTATTTTTACACCCATTGTAGTATTTTTACACCGATTATTGTAGTATTTTTCCAAACATTGTAGTAATTTTACACCCATTGTAGTATTGTTTACAAACAATAAGTAGTAATTTTACACCCATTGTAGTATTTTTACACCCATTGTAGTATTTTTACACCCATTGTAGTATTTTTACACCCATTGTAGTATTGTTCACAAACAGTAAGTAGTAATTTTACACCCATTGTAGTATTTTTACACCCATTGTAGTATTTTTACACCCATTGTAGTATTGTTTACAAACATTGTAGTAATTTTACACCCATTGTAGTATTTTTACACCCATTGTAGTATTGTTTACAAACAGTAAGTAGTAATTTTACACCCATTGTAGTATTTTTACACCCATTGTAGTATTTTTTACACTTTTCTGCTTTTTACAAAGAAACGGCTTGGCTGATCGTCGCACAAGACTGAGAAACGCTAGTCCTCATCAAGATACATCGAATGGCTTCTAAATTTTTGAAATCGGTCTAGTCGTTTTTGAGAAAACGTCGATTTAAGGTAAAAAATCTGTTCACACACATTCACACACATACTTTTTCTAAATTTGATCTCAAACGATTCAGAATAACGTCCAGGAAAACATAAATTTAGCATATCATATTTTTTACCAAAAACTCTTGGAAAAGTTAATAAGAATATATAAATGCATAAGAAATTTTGTGCATAGAAAAATTCTTTTACTCACTGTGATCCTCGTTCAACTTTTCTGCAAAGGACAAATTCCGGCATGTGATCATCAGTCATCGCCTTGGTTTTTGTTAAATACTCCATATTCAATCTTGAAAGCTTGACAGTCAACAGTGTATGTTGCAGTGTAGTCATCAATAAAAAGTCACTATGTAAATAAAACGATGTGACATTATTAGCAATCTCAACAGTATTATATAAAACCTATTTCTCTCGGTTAGACCAAATGTAAAAGACTCTTCATCCAGGATAATGGACTTTACTTTAACACAAGGCTGTGGTAGATTGAATAACGGCTGTGGTAACTCTATGTCTAGATTTAGGGTAAATAAAGACCCATTTAGGGATTGTAGTACTGCTGTGTTTGCAGATGTTCGTTCAATGGATATTATAACGTCTTCAAAGCTTATTTCTTTCTTTAATTTCATCTTGCATAACTCGTCTGTTACTTTTAAATCAACAAGCATAATTTTGGTACTGTTTGTACCAGAGTTCATAGCCACTATTGTATTATCATTAATCCAGCACCAGTGATTCCAAAACAATGGACTGGCATTATCTTTATCATCACAATCGATACGGCACGGTGGAAAAGTTTTGACATCCAAGACTTTAACACCATCGAATTCGGGTTTGCAAAACATAATACTATTATCATCCAAGACAGCAAAGAACATGTTGCTGTTGATTTTTGTTTCAGAGTTCTCTAAATCTAAATTGCTTGGAGCGTAGACAATATGGTTTACAAATTTTGGACAGTTGATTATCGATGAAGCCATTGGTGGAGGGACGCATACGCCTCTAAAATTTGTGAATAAAATTTTATCTCCATCTATAACAGATACGCAAGATCCATCGTCTTCATCTAAACCGTAACTGTGGTTTATTGTTCCTTCCCACCTGGAAGAAATAATAATTATAAATTAAAATAAATGTATTATATAATTTAATGCATTCATTATTTAATATATATATATATATATTATATATTTGTTTTTTATTATTTTAGTTAATTTTAATTGTTTTGAAAGTTCTAAAAAAAATGATATTTTGGAAGTTCTAACAAAAGTTAAGGTTTTGGAAGTTCTAAAAATAATTGAGATTTTGGAAGTTCTAAGAAAAATTGATATTTTAGAAGTTCTAAAAAAAATTGAGATTTTCCAAGTTCTAAAAAAATTTGAGATTTTGAAAACCTAAAAAAAAATTGGTATTTTAAAAGTTCTAAAAAAATTGAGATTTTGGAAGTTCTAAACGAAATTGTGATTTTGTAAGTTCTAAAAAAAATTGAAATTTTGGAAGTTCTAAACAAACTTGTGATTTTGTAAGTTCTAAAAAAAATTGAAATTTTGAAAGTTCTAAAATAACTTGAAATTTTGAAAGTTCTAAAAAAAAATTGAATTTTGGAAGTTCTAAAAAAATTTAGATTTTGGAAGTTCTAAAAAAAATTGAGATTTTGGGAACTCTAAAAAAAATTGAGATTTTGAAAGTTCTATAAGAAATTGAGATTTTGGAAGTTCTAAAGAAAAAATTGAGATTTTGGAAGTTCTAAAAAAATTAAGATTTTGGAAGTTCTAAAAAAATTTGAGACTTTGGAAATTCTAAAAAAAATTGGGATTTTAAAAGTTCTTAAAGAAATTAAGATTTTGAAAGCTCTAAAAAAAAAATGAGATTTTGGAAGTTCTAAAAAAAAATGAGATTTCGAAAGTTCTAAAAAAAATTAAGATTTTGGAAGTTCTAAAAAAATTGAGATTTTTAAACTTCTAAAAAAATTGAGATTTTAGAAGTTCTAAACAAAATTGTGATTTTGGAAGTTCTGAAAAAAATTGAGATTTTGAAAGTTTAAAAAAAAATTGAGATTTTGGAAGTTTTTAAAAAAAATGAGATATTGGTAGTTCTAAGAAAAAATTGAGATTTTAGAAGTTCTGAAAAGAAATGAGATTTTGGAAGTTCTAAAAAAAATTGAGATATTGGATTTCCAAAAAAGAATTGACATTTTGGAAGCTCTTAAAAATTGAGATTTTGGAAATTCTAAAAAAAATTGAGATTTTGAAAGTTCTAAGAAAATTAAGATTTTGGAAGTTCTAAAAAAATTGAGATTTTGGAAGTTCTAAAAAAAATTGAGATTTCGAAGTTCTGAAAAAATTGAGATTTTGGGAGTTCCTACAATTTGCTTCAGGGCACAATGCCATGCACCACTAGTTTTTAGTTATTTTTAATCTTTTTTACAATATAAGTTGTCTGTTTTATAAATTTATAAGTGTTTTTACAAATTTAGCATTTTGTTTCACAAATTTTCAGGGTTTTTTTATATTATAAGTATTTAGCTTAACAATTTTATAAATTTTTCTTATTTCAAATAACAAATTGATAAAAAAAATTCCAATATATACATATGCAAGTCTACTTACAAAACATATGTGATTTTTATCATAAATATTTTCTACCTGTAATACATAAGTTTAGCATCCTCTGTTAAAACATGTAGAGTTTTTCCTTTACCAATTCCAGTATCCCAAAATATGTCAACTGGTCCCGAATTTTTTGGAAATTGCAAACTTTGTTTCAAGTACCAATGATAGTTACCGGTTGTGTATAATAATAGAGACTTTTCACCAGTCGAAACATTCTTAGTTTGCACACAGAGTACTTCCGAATCATTTGACCAGGATAATTTTACCACTTTTATCTAATAAGATGGAATTGACTTATAATATTAATTATATATATATATATATATAATATATATATATATATATACATATATATATATATAATATATATACATATATATATATATATATATATATATATATATATATATTCAGTCTTCATTACTTAATTTTTTGTTACTTTGTTTACCTCTTCATAATTAAAAGGCAAATCGAAAGAGCCGTGCTGCAAACCATTTTTCTCAAAGAACGTAATCACATATTTGTTAGGAAGAGCTTGTGAAGATGCAATTAAATTACCAGACGGTCTCCAGCACAAAGGTCCTCCTAAGCCACTGACATGTTCTGACGTATATTGTAAAACTCCTTCTCTGTTAAAAACCTAAAAACAAAAGAATAGTCAATATGGGGTAAAAAAAAGTTAAGTGTTATATTATCAATTGATTGCGTCTATTTACTACCTTGAATTGTCGACCAGTGGCACTTGGAAATCCTACACAGAATAACGTACTATCACCCCTCCAGCTAATAATCGGCAACACATCACCGTCAATTTGTACAGCATCAGTTTGTTTAGCCTTAGCAGCCTCTTTACCTTCAGAACCATGAAACTGTGTCTCTTTCTTACCCCAACCAACGTTGATAAAATTCTTTTCCCCGAACTCAGCATTTGTCAAATGATATTCAGTCAAAGGAAAATAATCGCTTGTCATTAATATCACACTTAACTGTGCAGTTACAAGAACTAAAAGTTCCTGATCGGGGCTCCATGTAGCTGAAACTAAGCCACTTATACATTCCCCAACTTCTTCAATATCAGGTGTTCCATCGATGTTTAATTCTAACAGTGTCCCACTGCGTTCAGCTATGGATAATTTACGGGAAACTGATAGGAATTCAACATGTACAATTTCTAAGGGGACATTTGCTTGCCAGATCAACAATGGAGGGTTTGTGTCATCTTTATTGACATAGAACAATTTATTTTCGGTGAGCAAATACGAACTTGAACTGTCTGAATCCACTGACAGATATTTACAGTTTTTTATAATCGGTAATGATTTCCATTGGTGCTGGTGCAACGTTAGGTTCCTCATGATTTAAGTTTTATTTTGTTTAATTTTAATATAATTGTGACGTTTAACATAACCTAAAAACATTTGCACACATGAAGCACGTTTACGTTCAAATAGAAGGAGACCAAAGGCTGCCAATATTAAGGAAAAGTTTACTTACGAAGTGCCAACTATAAAAAGAGAGCGGTACGTTCAAATTTAAAATTTACAAAATTTTGTCAACAAAAACTTATGGATAAAAATACACAATCAAGGTATTATGGAGTTAGGCCTAACTTTGATTTTTCTATTTAAATCTGCTAAAAATGATAAAATTCAATACAGATCAAGGACATTATTAGCTGAATAATATTTGCATATTCTTTTCTCAAATCTATTGTAATAAAATATTTCAAATTCAAATATCTTGATGTTTCTATATATAAATTCAATACAGTTCTAATAATCTTGCAAAGATAAAAAAGTTTAGCCAGATAAAAAATTATTATGGTACTTAATATATTAAGTTAGTATAATAAAATTAGTATACTAATTTTTATGTAAATTAAGTATTTATTAACATACCTGTTGCATTATAATGTGTTAGATTTTAACATTTCTCTTGATTTAACAATAAAATCATGGTAATCTTGCATAAGTCATGCTCAAATAGTGGATTATATAAAAGAGTGTACAAATATCCTTTTTAAATAACTTATTTGTGCATTTCTGTGAATTGTATCTTCATCATTAGATTGTAGATGATTCCTCCCATTTTTAAATAAAAACAAATATCCTTCATAAATGACTTAATTTGGTCGTTTTATGAATTGTGTCTTCGTAACATAGTTGAACAGCCTGTCTGTAAATTAAATCAGTTTGCGTGTTGATTTTATGCAATATTTATTATATATAGAAAATTCACATCCTGAGAATTTATCTCATTTTTGTACAAATTAAGATGAATATAAAAATGTGAAATAAATACTGTCTTTCATTAAAAGTGAAAAGTTTAAAATGATTAACAATTGCACTCGTTTTATTCTCAACTTGATTAAAACACATATTAAATTTACTTGATTGTGTGTAATATCTTGATATAAACCTAAACAAATATAATTTTATTATATATTTAATATAGTTGTTCTTATAATTGATAATCATGCAAAGATAAAGAAGCTTATGTGCCCATATGCTTGTTGCCGATAAAAAACTATTGTGTACTAAATACTAATAAGCGTTCAAATAAAATAAGTAATTATTAAGATACCCATTGTATTGATGTAATGAGTTCTTACCAGTTTAACCAAACGAATAATTCAGGTTCTAGAAAATTAATCCAATTGTAGACAATAACTATAAATTCTATATGAATGCAAATATCCTTTATGATTCATATAATGACTTGTAATTGTACTGGTGCAAATGTTTAAATCTTCAAATTGTAGATTATATGCCAGCGAGAACAAAATTTTTTATGAATAACTTATTTTGGCCTTTCTGTGAATTGTATCTACATAACATGGTTATGTTGTTCTCAGTATACAGATTGTGTGTAATATCTTCTTTTAAATCTACATAAACATTATTTTATTATATATTCAATATAGTTATTCTTATTATTAATAATCATGCAAAGGTAGAAAAAAGCTTATGTATGCATACGCTTATACTACACGCTTATACTACTTATACGCGTATACTAAATACTAATAAGTTTATGAGTGAATTAAGCTATTATTTACATACCTATTGTATTAATGTATTAAATTTTTACCAGTTTATCCAGTGAATATAAGTATCCTTTATAAATAATATAACACCTTGCTTTATTTGTACTTCTCTATGAATTTTGTCATCATAACATGGTTATGTTGTTCTGAGTTCTCACTTTGTACATAATATTTTCATTTAAACCTAAATAATCATAATTTTTATTATAAATTTATTGTAATTGTTCTTATAATTAATAATCGTTCAAAGATAGAGAAGCTTGTGCGTGCATATGCTTAAAGATAGAAAAGCTTATGCATGTCGATTAAAAACTATTTTGTACTAAATACTAAAAAGTTTTCGAATAAAATAAGTAATTATTAACATACCCATTGTATTAATGTATTACATTTTTACCAGTTTATCCAGTGAATATAAGTATCCTTTATAATTAATATAACACCTTACTTTATTTATACTTTTCTGTGAATTTTGTCATCATAACAGGGTTATGTTATTCTCATTACTCATTTTGTACATAATATTTTCATTCAAACCTAAATAAACATAATTTTGTATATAAATTAATTGTAGTTGTTCTTATAATTAATAATTCTATAAAAATAGATATGCGATAAAAAACTGATGAAAAACTATTGTGTACTAAATGCTAATAACTTTTTAAATAAATTATTACCATACCCATTATATTGATGTGTTAGGTTTTTATGTTTTTGTACTCAGTAAACACAAATAATCATATTTAATGTTTAAATTTAAATAATACTTGTTGCATTTACAAAATGGACGTTGGTATATGTTTGACATAAGCATGGGAGAAATAAGGGACATAAGGGAGAAAGAATTGGCCTAAAAATTTAGAAAATATATTATTTTATATTATAATATTATTTTTATAGTACTTAAGCAATAAGTATTCGAATTATGATTAATATTTTACGTGTATTTATTTAAATATATTTTGTGCAACAATTTAAATTACTTATAATGTTGGTGACACTGCAACAAATTTTGTGTACTTCACCTTGTTGTCATTTCAAACCAAAAAAATATTGGAAAATGTGTTTATTTATTTATATATTTATTAATATAATTTATAGTTTATATAATATAATAATGTGATAATTTACATCAGTAATAAGTTTACGAACGTTTTTTTAACATTTTGGCGCTTGTCAAATTAGTGTTTGTAAATGCGGTTATGATTTGATTGTCAACATGTAGATTTAGTTTGGAATTTTCTTAATTAATTAGTACAATACGCGGTTTGCAGTGTAATAATTGATATCCAGGTATTATTTAAAGCTATTTTTGGTTAACATCAGTGTGTAGTTATAATCATTTAGTTTAAATTTGTATCTGTGTAATATATGTCACTGACAGATACAAAATCTAAATTGGTAAAAGTTTAGTCACGTTTATAAACTATAGTCACTCAAGGAAAAGTGCTTAATTAGGGTGCGGAATTGAATTTTAACTCGATTTAGCGTATTTATCAAGGCATTTCGCCCATATCGTCTAATTTAAACAGAAATTTCGAACGGGATTTATGTTTTCCTTCAGGAGATGTTTTTCTTCAGCATTTGCATCCGCCATTTTGAATTTGTGCAACAGCTATTAATTTAGCTACTAATCAGCTCGCAGCTCATTAGCGCGTCAGCATCCGAACTGTTAACATCTCCGCGCAGTGCAGTGCTACAAATATTTAAATATTATTATTTTAAATCAAAACAGTGTCTAAAAAGTGTGTTCCAGTATGCAACGAGCATTTTAAATAAGGTAAGTGCTTCTATTTTGTATCATCTTGCACAAATTTTGCATTTTATTAACATGACAAGTGACGCCGTCTGGTTCTGACACCAACGATGTTTTGCGTGCCTTAAAATGTAGTATCCATGCTTTATTTGTTGATTTACGATAAATATATGTAGGTTTATTTGATATTATTGCACTTTTTCCCATTATTTGTTGAGATTTTTGCATTTTTTCGCAATTTAAAATTTGTGTTTTTGGAAAATCCAAGATGGCGGCCATAACCGCAACCGATGGTTTTGTCCTGTTTTAAGCAATACAGTCGTTTCCACGACGTATTGATAATGAAAATTCGATACATTTTGATCTAGTGTATCTATTTACATATAAAAAATAGGTATGTACAGTTTTTTTTGCAAAAAAGCAAACTCAAGTTTTTCGGTGTTGTACCGAAAGAAAATGGCGGCTATTAACTGTCAACTAACGAAAGTTTCAATTGAAATTTTAACAATACAATCGTATCTGCAATGATAATTTAATGATAAATCAATTTCATTTCACGAACTGAATACAATTTTGTATGAAAATTTGAAAATATTTGCAGTTTTTTGCAAACTACGAATCAACCTTATAAGTACCTATACTGTTGAAGAAACTTCAGTTCATATTTTCTTAATTATTATAAATTTTTGTATTGAAAAAATTACATACATTGTTAGAACTGCTTTTTTTATATTGATACTTCAATTTTACGATAAATATAGCAACGAATATTATAAATTGGACGTTTGCTTCTTTCTATTATATTTTTTGGCAACGATATTATAAATTGGACGTTTGCTGCTTTTTATTATATTTTTTTGGCGAACGATATTATAAATTGGACGTTTGCTGCTTTCTATTATATTTTTTTGGCGAACGATATTATAAATTGGACGTTTGCTGCTTTCTATTATATTTTATTGGCGAACGATATTATAAATTGGACGTTTGCTGCTTTATATTATATTTTTTGGCGAACGATATTATAAATTGGACGTTTGCTGCTTTCTATTATATTTTAATGGCAAACGATATTATAAATTGGGCGTTTGCTGTTTTTATTATATTATTGGCAAACGATATTATAAATTGGACGTTTGCTGCTTTCTATTATATTTTTTTGGTGAACGATATTATAAATTGGACGTTTGCTGCTTTCTATTATATTTTTTGGTGAACGATATTATAAATTGGACGTTTGCTGCTTTTATTATATTTTTGGCAAACGATATTATAAATTGGACGTTTGCTGCTTTCTATCATATTTTTTGGCGAACGATATTATAAATTGGACGTTTGCTGCTTTCTATTATATTTTTTGGCGAACGATATTATAAATTGGACTTTTGCTGCTTTCTATTATATTTTTTGGCGAACGATATTATAAATTGGACGTTTGCTGCTTTCTATTATATTTTTGGCGAACGATATTATAAATTGGACGTTTGCTGCTTTCTATTATATTTTTGGCAAACGATATTATAAATTGGACGTTTGCTGCTTCCTATTATATTTTTGGCGAACGATATTATAAATTGGACGTTTGCAGCTTTCTATTATATTTTTGGCGAACGATATTATAAATTGGACGTTTGCTGCTTTTTATTAAATTTTTTGGCGAACGATATTATAAATTGGACGTTTGCTGCTTTCTATTATATTTTATTGGCGAACGATATTATAAATTGGATGTTTGCTAATTGGACAATAAAAAATATTACTATTTTAAATAGTAATTTCTTTAATTAATTTAAATTTCTTTTAATTACAGATATGGGCCAACATCAGTTACAATGATATCAAAATAGATCCTCTGGAACATCCAAAGTCCTCAAAGACGATCATCATCAGTGATGAACATTATCAGGTAAAAATATATTTTTTTTGGCAACGATATTATAAATTGGACGTTTGCTGCTTTCTATTAAATTTTTGGCGAACGATATTATAAATTGGACGTTTGCTGCTTTTAATTATATATTTTGGCGAACGATATTATGAATTGGACGTTTGCAATTTTTATTATATTTTTGGCAGCGATTTTATTAATTGGACGTTTGCTGCTTTTTATTATATTTTTTGGCAAACGATATTATAAATTGCACGTTTTTGCTGCTTTCTATTATATTTTTAGGCAAACGATATTATAAATTGGACGTTTGCTGATTGGACAATAAAAAAATATTACTATTTTAAATAGTAATTCCTTTAATTAATTTAAGTCTCTTTTAATTACAGATATGGGCCAACATCAGTTACATAATGACATCAAAATAGATCCTCTGGAACATCCAAGATCCTCAAAGAGGATCTTCATCAGTACATTATCAGGTACAAATATAATTTTTTTGGCAACGATAATATAAATTTGAAAAATTAATTTTTGGTACGGAAAGTTTTGGCAATTTGTCTTAAGGCACGATGCAATTCAACGTCACACAGAACATCATTTTCAATTAAAAAACACTATTTTCTTTATGAAACTACATATTAAAAATGTTTACTTTAAGATATTTACAGTACTATTAAACTCTAAAAATGCAAACAAAATATACATACATATATATTAACATAATAAAATATGAAAATTTGTTAATAAAAACAATTGACCGTTGAGTTAATATTTCATTCTGCAACAGGTCTTTTGGAAATGGTTTCATAGACATCAGTACGTCTTTGCTTGTACACAGGAATTTGTTCGCGGAAGTCATCAACCGCCTTTTCATCTAAAAATAAAAAAAAATATTAACAAACATATTGCCTTTATTATGTTTATTATTACCGTACCGAATTCTCCATAAAGTATCTCCTCTTTATCCTGAGCTTCAGTCAAAATTTTACCCCAAGGGTCAATTAAAAATGAATGTCCATAAGCTACATATCCTGCAGAAGCATCCCTCGCAGGTGATATAGCAGCCACAAAGGATTGGCAATCGACCGATCTGGCCCTGTGCAAAAGCTCCCAATGAAGGGGCCCCGTTCGCATATTGAAGGCACCGGGATAAATAAGCATCTTGCAACCCTGGTTCCTATACACTTGAGCCATTTCACTGAATCTGACATCGAAACAGATTCCGACACCGATTTTCACTTTGTCGACTTCGAAAGTGGTCAAACACTCTCCTGGTGCCAGCACTGAGGATTCTTTGAAGGCTATTTTGCCTGGGAGGTGGATGTCGAAGAGATGCACCTGAGGAATAATATATTTTACAAATACTTGCGGACACTATGTTATTTTTAATGATTTAAACTGACTTTTCTGTGAGTGGCGATCAGGTTTCCCTGGGGACACCAGACCGTGCAGGTGTTGTACAATTTTCCGTCGAGATGTCTTTCTGGAATGGTTCCTCCGACTACGTAGATTTCGTTTTCTTTAGCAGCATTGCTCAGGGCTTTGCAAGTCTCACCGCAGGGTACTTCCTCGGCATAGGCCGCAAAATGTTCTAAGGATAACAATCATTTTAAATATTTTCAAATATATTATTACTATAACTAGTGGTGTATGGAATCGTGTCTTAAAACAAATTGCTGGAACTTCCCGTAATGTAATGAAATATTCGAGAAAGTTTAAACGTTTTCAATTACATTATTACAAATATTGTAACTTTCATTATTTTTGCTATCATGTTGCAAATTTGTCTCCGGAACATTAACAATCGTCATTTCATTTCGAATTCAATTTCAAAAAAAAAAATAGTTGCCTAATTTGCACAAAATTGAAAAATTGCTCCCGTATAGTCACAGTCTAAACATTTGCATTTGCAAATAATTCTGTACGACTTTCACTTATACTGTGCTTTACTGGGCAGTATTTTCACATTTTTCACGCACTCATATGTTCACATTATAATAATCGCTTCAAAATAAAAAAAACTCAAATTTACTATAACAATTGTTATAATATATACGGTTGTTGGTTTCGGTTAGATTAGTGAAGAGGTTGATGCTGAACAGACCCAAGAAATTTTAGAGCTATGAGAAATTTGGTTTAAGTCTGGTTTGGTAAAATTATTTTAAAATTGGAGAAAGTAGAACAAACTGAGAAGATTGTTGAAAAAAGTAGTTTTTATGTTAATTTTGACATTTTTGAAAAATTTTAAAACCGCAAAAATTTTCATTTTCGATTTTTTTGCGGTTACTATAACTTACCTACCCTAAGAAAAGTTAGAAATGAAAACAAAAAATATAAAAATAAAAAAATAATAATAATAGAAGTTAACAAACCTCTTATTATTGAAAAGAAATTAAACAAGAATAACAAAAGTTCATATTCAGATTTTAGAAAAATAATTGAAATAATTCAGAATATCATGATAAGTATCATGCCCTAAAAGGGCAGAACTTTTCAAAATTCGACCCTGGAACATTCGTGAACCTCATTGTTTCTAAAAAGCTCGACTTTGCATTTTGCTTTGCATTTAAAATTTGTTAACAATGTGACTAACTACATAATTTTATTATTAAACTTTTAGTTTCTTATTTTATAGATATTTCATTAATCAAATTCTGTAAATTTGTGCATGCGTTTTTATTGGTGTGGTATATATTAATATTTTTATTATTTAAATTATCTAAATATTATCTAATTTCATAATTTTTGTAAAATGTTTTTGTAGAATTTGTTTAACGTGCTGAATGATAACACATATAGAGTGTCAAAACGTATCTAATAATTAACTTCCCGTATAGCAAGTTATAGTAATCGCAAAAAAATCGAAAATGAAAATTTTTATATATCTTTACGTTTCAGAGGTTTCTGAACAGTTTGGCATACCTTATAAACAATGGATGTATGTGTGTGTGTGTGTGCTTATGTGCGTGTATGTGTGTGTGTTCGGATACAAATGTTGGTCGACGATTTCGGGAACACGGATGAAGCGATTTGAATAATTCAACAAACATTCGATTCGTATTGATAAGGAGACGTGCTGATTAGTTTTTGGTATAGGCTGGTCTAGCCGCTTTGAAGATACGGGGTAAAAAGTGCCGAAAATGGTAACTTAGTTTTTAAGAGAACGGAGCGTCCGATTTTAATAATTTAATTACACCAAGATATTTAATTACAGTAAGGAAAGTTCCTGCCATTTGGCATAAGGCACGATGCCATGCACCCCTAGTATTTTTTTTAATTCGGCGATTAGGCTGCAAAATACTTCAAATATATATATATATATATATATATATACATATATATATATATATATATATATATATATATATATATATATATATATATTATCTTGATAGTTTTTTCGACGTTGAAACATATTTCAAAGTAACTAGCAGCCCATTCGTCGAAATAAAAAAGGTATAAAGTATAAAAACTTTTATTTATACGTTTCGACACAAGATGCGTGTCATCATTCAGCAACTACAACAATTTGAAAATATATATATATATATATATATATATTTATTTATTAACAAAAAATAAGATTTATTTAAGGTAATATAAATTGACAAATGTAAGATCGTTTTACCCTGTTATAATATTGATACAAAACAAAATTTTTAGGTTATGTAAAAACTATTATTCGTGAATTAGTATCTATACCATTCATTATACTAAAGGTTATGAAGTTACATTATATCATTTAATAATTTCATTAAATTACTTAAAAAAAAAAAAAAATTTTGAATAACTGTTATTCCGGCGAGTGTGAATGCGCCTTTATCTCTCGTCGGCCATATTGTTGAATCGTAGCAATGATGGCCGATGTTTGTTCTGTGTTCTGTGATTTGTTTGGCATTTAATATTACTCTCAATTGCCAAACAATAATAAAAAACCGCAATCAACGATACATATACATTAAATTCAACTAATTATGTACTAGTATCAAGCCTATAAAATGGAAACGAAGGAAATTAACGTCGAAAAGTTGTGCAGGGCTTGCATGACAGAAACCGATGACAAGAAAACACTGTTTCAAAATAATAATGAAAACAATGTTAAATTGTCAGAGATGTTATCGTATTGTACCTCTTTACAAATTTTAGACAGCGACGGTCTGCCGAATCAAATCTGTACCGTTTGTGAATTGCAATTGAACAGTGCTTATTTGTTTAGGAAAAAATGTTTGGTATCCGATGTAGAGCTGAGGGACAAATTAGGACTGATGAAGGAATCTATTGTTGTCAAACAGGAATTAGAAGAGGTAAATAGTAAAGGATACATTAGCCAATGCAGTTTTAGTATCGAAGCCAAGTATTCAATTCCTATATAAAATCTCTTATTTGTTTGTATTGTAATAGACAAGTTGTTTTTTAAGACTGGGGCATCACAAAGTATTCAAAACAGTTTGTTTTAATGCTCGAGAGCATAAGAAAATGCCATAATATTAAATTAAACACTTTTAAGTAATGTTAGGTTAGTTTTATATCACAACTACTAGTTGTACCCGATCACACATTGCTGTGTTATGCATATAAATAATAACCCAAACAAAAGTTATGTCAAGATGGAAAGGAGAGTTTGTTTTGTATGTGCTTGCAATTTCTTCAATGCTCGAAAGCATAATTAATACATGATATTAAAATAAATATTATGAGGTAATGTTAGGTTAGTTCTCACTAACAATTTTAAATCACAACTACCTGTACTCGATCACGCATTGCTGTGTTATACATATAAACAGAATTCCAAACAAAAGGCAGGACATCAAATAGGAAATTAAAAAGTATAGGATAGGATATTAAAAAATTTAGAGCTTTTGAATTGTAGACGTGGGTACAGGACGTCTGTCGGGTCATCTAGTATATATATATATATATATATATATATATATACAAGATATATACATTGTATATATATATATATATATATATATATATATATATGCATACAAATTATCGTCGACGATTTCGGGAACACGGATGAACCGATTTGAATGATTTAAAACACATTTTACTTGTAATGATAAAATGAAGAATTGTTTTCGGAAGGCAGGTCTAGCAGTTTCGGAGATACAGAGAAAAAAAGTAAAATAGGCATTTGGCGGTCAAAAATGATAGAGATTTTAAAAATGTTGTTACAATTTTTTGGGTTCCGTACCAAGATTTTTAATTTTTAAAGTTCACTTATACGGTTCAAGCAAGTATCAAATTTTTCAGAAAATATTTTTTCAGAATTTTCAAAAATATACAAAGTTTTAATATGTTTTAAATGTAAATTTTTAATTTGTTTTTATTAACTTAAAAAAATGTGTATATTCAGTTTAAAATTGTATATATTTCAAATGCGTTATCCTAATCGTAAGAAATATATCCTCAGATGTATTCTTTCGGCATCTCTTGTTAATGTAAACTCAAGTGTTTTGAGCGATAAGACCGCTGAATATTTGAAAATGTTTAAAACAATTGTTATTTTATTAATAATTGATCAATATATATTGATAAATATTTTTTTCCCTCGAATATTTAATTCTAGTATGGGAAGTTCCAGCAATTTGCCTTAAGGCACGATGCCATGCACCACTAGTTTATAAACTTATTATGATAAAATAGATAATTGACGCAAAAATGAAAAACGACTTCGGGGTTCAAGCCTTACCACTTGGTTTCAATCTATAAATTCAACTATGGCATCGTGCCTTAAGGCAAATTGCTGGAACCTCCCGTACCGGAAACTAAATTATTAAAGAAAACTTTGAAAAAAAATTAGAGTTTTGAAATCATAGCTTTCCGTCTAACGTGTAAACTTTGGTACGGAACCCGTATAAATGTACACAACATTTGTATTTATTATAATTTGTACAAATGGGATTACTTTTCTTATTGGATTTATGGAGACCCTGGACCTGCCTTCACAAAAAATTCACCAGTTGTTCAATTCATTCAATACAAGTAAAATGTTCCTGTAAATTACTTAAATCGGACACTCCGTTATCTTAAAAACTGAAATACCATTTTTGGCACTTTTTTCCCCGTACCTCCGAAACGGCTATGTCTGCCTTTGCCAAAAACTAATCAGCACGTCTCCTTATTAATAGAAATCGAATGCTGTTTGTATTATTCAAATCGATTGATCCGCATTCTCGAAATTGTCGACGAAAATTTGTATCCGCACACACACACGCACACACACACACACACACCTACATCCATTTTTTCTGAAGTATGCCAAAATATTCAGAAACCTTTGAAACGTAAAGATGTATAAAAAATTTCATTTTCGATTTTTTTGCGATTACTATAACTTACACTACGGGAAGTTAATAAAATAATCTCATGTATATTATCATTATTATTATTATTATTATTATTATTATTATCGTTTTCCTCCCCCAGGTAAAACAAGAGTCCGAACCCGAAGAATCAACCAAACCCCCGATTACCCCAACGCCGGTAAAAAGAGGCCCAGGCCGCCCCAGAAAAGTAGGTCGCCCAAAAGTGCAAACCCACGCATGCGAGGTTTGCCAAAAAGAATTCAGCAAAGAATCCAAACTAATTCGCCACATGACAGTACACGATGCCACCAGAAAGCCCTTCGAGTGCGACATTTGCAAAAAACGATTCCTGAGGATAGATTTGTTGACCAGACACATGGTTATCCATACCGCCCGACTAAATTTTACGAATAATATGAAATTTGATCACGATAGCTTGGATGCTAAATCAGACGAAGACTCTGATTACTGTCCTGAAATACTTGAACCGGATTGCGAGATAAATGATGATGATCCTGAAGATTTAAAGCCCTTGGTTGAAATTATTAATGAATCCAAACCTGAGGTTAAAGTTGAAGAGAATAAAAGTGTCAGCACCGATTCGGATAATGATAATAGAGATAACGATAATGATAATGATATTGATATTGATAATGTAGATGAAAATACCAATGACGATAACAATGATGATCAAGGTGATGATAAAAAGTTCTTTAGATGCGATAAGTGTCCCCAAACCTTCAGACGAGAAGAAAAATTAGACATGCACAAACAAAAAGCCCACAGAACAAAACGGAAATACGGTAAACGATTGGAAACAGACCTATCTTGTAAAGTTTGCAAAAAATCATTCAACCGATCAAGCCATCTAAGAAGACACGAAAAAATACACATGGAAGTCAAAGAACACAAATGTACCTTATGTCCCAAAACATTTTCCAGAGGCGAGTTCTTAATAAATCATTTAAACAAACACAGCGGTATTAAACCTTGTGTTTGTCACATTTGCAATAAGAGTTTTGCAAAACAGGGTGTTTTGAATAAGCACATTTTAACGCATAGTGGGGAAAAGACGTTTCTTTGTAATATTTGTGGTAAGAGCTTCAACGCCAGCAGCACCCTAAGGCAGCACGTGTTTAGGCATTCTGGATTGAAACCATTCGAATGTACTATATGTCATGCTAAGTTTACTGAAAAAGGTATAATTACATTCAATGTTATCATCATTATTTTAGTTTGCTTTTAGGCAAGTTGCATGAAGTAATAATCGAAGAAATAATCGATCCATTAATCACGTGATCGATTTTTTAGGGGTTTTTGGACTCTTCCTCTCCATTGGTGATATTCAAAATTACCCCCCCTTCCCCACCAAACATAACGTGTATTGTTAGTTACGAGAAAAATTTGTAAAATTTGAATTTTAAATATGTTAAAAATAAATACACGTGATTCTTACTAAACCCCTCCCTCCCCCATGTGATATTTCGCGATGTTTGTCCAACCGCGCTTCCCCCTAAAAACCCCCTAAAAACCTAAAAAAATTTTCAACAATTTATTTCCAATTAGTTTTTTCTTTCGCTAAAAACTAATAAATGTGATTTCCAATTGTGAAACTTTATTGAATTGTTAAAATTAATAAGATTTTTGAATTAAATTTATTATATTAGAACTCAGTGGTTTCCAACCTTTTCATACTACGCACCCCCTTAATTTTTCTAACAATCTAATTTTATAAAAACTAGACTAACATTACAATTCATTTATCAGGCTACAAATTAATATAAATTATGTCAAATATGTATAAAAAAATTATTTCTTCATTTATTTTGCACCTCATTTCAATGTTTTCGGTTTATTTTTTTGAAAATTTGAAAAGCAGCTGTACGCCTCCTGTTCCTGAGGGGTTGCGACCCACAGATTGAAAACCACGGTTTTTTCTGTAAATGCTAGATTCTTGATGTTTCGATTTTTATTTTCAATAATGTCTTCCAAAACTAGCCAAAAATATATCTCTAGAATTTTAGAAACAAATTCAAATTATTTTCGGAATTACAGAAGAAATAGTGAGCAAACGCTATTTTTTCATTCTCGGTTTTTCATTCTTTAGATTCTTTCTAATTAGAGGGAAAGATAGGAAAAAAACTAAACGTCCTGTCGAAACGATACAAAATTTATTGTATTCAGGATTAAACTCAAAAAAAAACTCAAAAAAAAGTTAAAATTAACCCACTTTTTAAACAATTTAAAGTGAAATTTTGAATAAAAAACCGTGATTTTTTTTCAAGTTGCGAAAAATTGGAAAATTTCTAAACTTTTTGGATTTTTAGGTTCAACCAGAATCTATACTATTGAATATACATATATTTGTTTTGATTTTTTTGTTTTGGATGAAAATTGTGACCTGCATCTTTCCCGCCAAATGACACCTGCACGCTCGTGGCGCATTGGCAAAATGCTTGTACCCGGCATATTATGAGATATATTTTATTGAAAAAAATAGGAAGAATGTTGAAACAAATAATAATAAAACCTGAAAGTTTCGTTTCAATTAAACATTTATTTCCTTCCCTAAAAATTAGTCAAAAGAGCGATTCTTTAAAAAGCCTCTAAAAGGAGGATCTAAAGGAGGCTTCTCCCTTAAACTACGTAACAAAAATTCTTGTAATGTAATTGTAATTAACTGTTGAAAAAAAGTTATTTGTCGATTTTTATGAAACTTTTTTTGGCTATAGGTCTTATGAAACATACTAAAATATTACGGCCCTACAATAGTTGAAAATGGCATTTAGCCTTAAGGCAATTTGCACGAACTTCCCGAAATGTATAATAATTGACGTAATCAACCAAAATTGAGATCTAAAATTTGAGATTTAGATATTTAGATCAAATTTTGAACTATTTATTTACAAAATTAAGTTATCGCTTTCAATTAAATCGAAACCTTACGATTTCGGACAGAATTTTCTCAAACACATTTAAATTATTTGTAATTATATTAATTATATTGCACAGACACTAATGCTTGTATGTCCTAAAATTGCAACTTATTATTTTAAATTTCAATGAATCGATAATGACTCATCACATCACGAAAGCAACTTTTGTCACAAATTTTGACTATGATATTTTTTCAAACTTTGATGAATTTTTAACATTAAACTATTTGTTGTAGGGCCGTAACATTTTAGTATGTTCTATAAGACCATGATATCTATCAATATAAAAAGTTTTATCAAAAAATATTTTTTCAACAGTTGATTACGAAGAAACGGTTCGGCCAATCTTTACCAAAAGCGGTAAGCACGATTCCCAACCAATATCTTTCGAACAGTTTTTGAATTTTCAAAAGCGATTCAAAATTGCGGGCTAAAACGTGGACGAAAATTTTTTCACTTTTCTGCGATTTACAAAGAAACGGCCCTGCCGATCATCGGACAAAACTCAAAAACGCCAATCCTCATCGAGATACATCGAATGACATTTAGATTTTTGAAATCGGTCCAGCAGTTTTCGGAGAAAACGTCGATTTACGGCAAAAAATCTGTTCACACACACACACACACACACGCATACTTTTTCCAAATGTTGGTCTCATTCGATTCAGAATGGCTTGAAACGTCGATAAAACATAAAATTAGCGAATCGGATTTTTTGATGAAAACAAACTTCTCCTTTGAGAAGTTAAAAAATCTAGTTTGATGTAGCTGCTTGCTTTAAGTTATTTAGATAAAATTCAAACTGTTTATATCGATAACAACATTTTGTTTCGCGAATTTCAATCGACATCAATTTAACCAAATATATTTTTTGAATTTTTTCAGGTACTTTGAAAAAGCATATGATTACACACACGGGCGAAAAGGCTCACGTTTGTGACGAATGTGGAAATCGATTCACGACAGGATTCTCTTTAATAAAACACAAAAGAATTCATAGTGGAGAGAGGCCTTATCCTTGTGATTATTGTCCGAAACGATTTATCAGTTTATTCATTCTGCAGAACCATGTTCGAACACATACAGGTAATAATAGAAAACTTATCAAAACTAGTTTTAATTCTAAAACACCTAATTTTCTGGCTGCCATTATAATTATTATTATTATTATTCTTTTAGGTGAAAAACCATTCCAATGTCAGTATTGCACTCGAGCCTTTGCCCAAAAATCAGACATGATAAAACACACAAGAACACATACTGGAGAATCACCTTACGTCTGCACAATTTGTGGACAAGCCTTCAAACAACCATCAGCATTGAAAACACACGGAAAGACTCACGAACGAACATTACATTTGCAACAAGTCGCTGCTGCTGCAGCAGCTGTACATTGATAGAAAGGACGCATGAAATTCAAATGATTTATAATTGGTCATTTTGATTTTGCTACAAAACACCACTCAGATAATTGTAAATAATAAGGAAACTATTGAGTTTTCTTTCAAAATTTATATTGACTTGTGAAATGAATATTTATATTATAAAGAGTCAATGGTTATTTTAAGAAAGTATTATAATAATTTTGTAAAGATTAGATTAGTTTTTTTTTGTTTTTGGTTTATGATGCTTATGATTTACAATTCAAGCTTTTTATATTGCTGTTTACATGGAATATATGTATACTATAATAATAGAATTTTAAATGTAGGCATAAATTTACCAAATATATATGTACTTAGAATCTTGTAATAAAATATATTATTAATGAATATTGCTTTTATAATAATGACCTGAGTTAAACACAGTTGAAACGTAAGATGTTTAAAGTACCCTATCATACAAACTTAAGTATTTCAGGATCTTTTTTGAAGTAAAACTTCTTTAGGCGCGATTTTGTAAATCTGTGAAAATGAAATGGAAGTGCGTTAGGCTCGAGTCGAGTGCCAATAATTCGTCATTCGCTCTCCATGATATCATTTCTATACGATTTCTATTGTGATTGGTCGTCGTGTCGCGTAAGTATGATTGCTTTGATTGTATAGTGAAAATAATAAAACAAATGAAAAATCTGTGCCGTGTAAGAAACGTAAGTTTATTGAAGCAATTTGTATTATTCGTGGTTATTATATATATTTTTGAGGTTACTAAAATGTAAATTATTTTTATAGACAAGACGGATACTACAATTGCTCAAAGAATGAAACTGTATGGCCAGCGAAAAACTAAAAGAAGCAAGCAGTCAATGAATGTCTGTTAATTTTATTTACATAAAGTTCTTCAAAGAAAATTACATGATGAGTGAAGTTGCAAAAACAATATTTCTTTAGGCGTTGTGTAACATAATAATTCTCTGCATTTTTATAGATATTAAAAAATAATAAAGCAGTACAGCTTTATTCTATCATGCCGAAGATATATCTTTTTCAGAATTTTTATTTCAGACACTTTTGGAAGTTTAGAGGAAATCTACATGTTTTTCGATCATGATGGCTATTAAGTATTACAAATAATTAAGAATAAATTGATATTCAGATTTATTACTCTAAACAAAAGATGAAGCATGACAATAGTTTGTGTAGCTATGTATCATTTATATACAGATATACTTCGTAATGGATATCTATGCAGTTTATTTATTGATAGTGTTAATGAAATTACTCAAGATTGTTATATTACAGCTGTCCATTGTGTGAACGAATATTATAGAATTTATTAATCAGCAATTACTTCATTTCTCTAATAAAGGTTCAAGTCATAAATGCTAATTACAATGACAAACCGATCAAGTCATATTTGAAGTATGACTTTCATTACATTATTGTATTCAAATATTATAAATATTTTTAATGCTATTATGAATATATAATTTATAATTTATTATTATATAAATATGCAAAATGTTTGGCATTAATAAATGTGTGCATCGAGTGTTACTATATTACTAATAAACATGATTTAAAATTATTTTATGATGTATTTATTTTTAACTTAAATGTCATCTCATACAATGACAAAACAGTTTTACTTCAATTTTGTGTGAAACTTAAACGCACTCTTTATTTTATCCATATGTCATGCTATTTATGTCAACACTTTTTACCTCTAAAAATTCCGTATTTACCTCATTTGGGATAATTTACCCCGGTTCTCTAACCACAGCCTTACAAGCTATAAAATATCTCAAACAACAAAATTTGCTTATACAAAATCATTTTTGAACATATTTAGACATATATCATACAAATATGGAAATCAGCTTCCCAAACAATAATCTTATAAATTTGAAAATATCAAAAGATGAGCCCAAGAAAGAATACCCTAAGTTGAATGATTTTTAAAAATGCTGATATCAGCACAATAAATGTTAATCCGAATGTAATGTTAATACGAAGTCATTCACAAAAGTACAAAAACAACCTTGAAGATCACCTAACTAACTGCCAGAAAACTTTGCAAGAATACTACCAAGCCCAGATTAAAAAAGAAACTTAATATCCTCCGTCAATCTCAAAATTTCTGTCAATGGTCAGATAATCATGTATCTCTGTAGATTCTTAGAAAACTTTATAGTACAATAAATAAATAAATAAATATATATATATATATATATATATATATATATATCCTCTTACCTGTGCCATAAGGAGAATTAAAACATTCTGGTAAAGCGACTAATTTTGCACCATTGCACTTAGCAGTTTCAATAAGTTTCAAAGCTCTTTCCACATTACTCTTTTTATCTGCTGTGACATGCAGTTGAATCAAAGCTAATTTGAATTCTACAAATTAAAGTAATATAGTAAAATCATGATTGGTTTAGTTAATTAATTTCATATTTGAATATTTATTGTATGACTTACTGGCTGCCATTTTCTTTGCTACATTCATTTGAAATGTTTGTGTTTGATAATATAACTTGGAATTTTCTTATCTATGAAAGAAACTGATATAATAATAATAGATTATTTAATAAATAAATAAAACATAAATATAACCTCTAATTTTGAAAGTCATTTGTAACAGCTGTGTTGTGTTGCACAATGTGGTTGATGTGAAGTTGGCAAGATGACAGTAGTGCAAAAAGACCGGTAAATTCAAATAGTTGTAAAAGAGACAAATTGGATTGATATAAAATTTTCAATTGACGTCATTTATACAGATTTTTAATACCTGTAAGTATGTTATTTTGCACAAACTTGCTCTTAGAAAAGACACGGTCCTAAACTTGTTGCACATTATTCCCAACTGCACTGGATTTTTATATTTAAACCACTTTTTGTGGGTCTATAATACTTTACTAAATTTGTTAAGACCGCTTTATATAAAATATCACTAAATAAATAATTAATATAAACGTAGGATATTTATTATAAACTTCAAAATGCAAAACCAATAATAGAAAATTTTAACAAGTAGTTCAGTTAATAACAATATAATAATTAACACATAGTTTTTATAACCACAACTTTTTTGAAATGACATCTCTTGTTCTTATAGTATACAGACTATCTTATTCGCAAATGCTTCGCAATTTGACAATTGAATTGTTTAATTTTACACTACCAATTGTTATTAAAAGTTTGATGTTACAGCACACAATACAATAAATCAATTGTCCCATAATTGTCCATTGTCAATTATTGTTATTTAACTTGTTTTAACTGTTTGTTTCAGAATTGTTTCATAAACATCTGTTCTTCGTTGTTTGTAAACTGGTACCTTGTTTCGAAAATCTTCCACTGTTTTCAAATCTAAAAAAAAACAGAATAATTAATATTAATATATATCTTATATATAAAATTCTTCTGTACGGGTGTATGATTTGATACTTCTCCTAATATGTTATTCGGATTTTAATAATTCTTTTTGGAGTTTGTCAAAGAAAATTTTCAAGATTTATTGAACGATAAAACTATAGTAATATTGTAGAAATAAATGGCTAAAATTACCAAAAACCACTTTGGAACTTTTAAAACAATTTGGAACTTTTGAATTGTAGACGTGGGTACAGGACAACGTCTGTCGGGTCATCTAGTATATATATATATATATATATATATATATATATATATATATATATCTACATATATATAAAAATAAGTCGGGGTTTCCTTACTGACGATATAACTCCAGAACGCACAAACCGATTTCGACAATTTTGAATTCGTTGGAAAGGTGCATGGCATCGTGCCTTAATGCAAATTGCTGGAACTTTACGCAACGCAATTAAAAATTCGAGTAATGACATTAGTGAGAATTATCAGAATTATGCTTGCAATTAAGTCAACGAGCAATTCTTGCCGCAAAGAAATATGATGTACACGTACTGAATTTTACCATTCAATCAAAAATTGCTGGCGATTTGGTGACATACCAATGATTCCGACTTGTCTTCCGTTTGACTTCAAACGATTTCAATTTCCAGTTTGCCTTGCGTTCGCAATGACAATTAACAAGTCGCAAGGCCAATAGCTTTGTGTTTGCGGGATAAATTTCAAATAGATTATTTAGAAAATCATTGTTTTTCACAAGGGCAGTTATACGTTGCCTGTTCACTAGTTGGAAAACCATCCGCTTTGTTTGTGTTAACGTCAGACCAAAAAACAAAAAATGTGGTTTACCAAAGAGCACTTCAGTGAAACGGATAATTTGCAGATTCACTTTCATTTACTTAGAGAAGTTCAACTAAAAAACACTTCATTTTTGTAATTGAAATAAATTCATTACTGTTGTATAATAAAACCAATTTTTCCTTTTCAAATATAAAACAAACAAAAAATGTCTTCATCTTTCTCACGAAACCATCTGGTGGCGAAACGGAGTTCCTCGGGTTTGCTAGTACATATATATATATATATATATATATATATATTAGTGATGTAACGAATGTTCGCATTCGCATTCGCATTCGCGAATATTCGCATATTTTTCGATATTCGCATTCGCATTCCTATTCGCAAAAAACGATGCGAATATTTAGCGAATATATTTAACAAACAAAAAGGAAATTATTATATAGTTGCATATGAAATGATAACACAACTGATAAGATTTGTATATTTTTATTTAATCATACTTATTGATTTTTCCATTCCACTATATATTTTCTAAGAATTAAATATGATAATGAAATATAAACTTAAAAAATTAAATAATGAATACTTGACTATTTGTAAATAAGCTTTTTACAATAAAAAAATAATATTTATTTCTATTTAAAACAAAAGTAAAGTTGTAATATTCATAATGTTAACATTTGGTTTCAATTGCACATTTTTTCACTAATTTTCTCTTTCTATGAATTAAAAATAATAAAATATAAACTACACAATTATAGTTTTGCTAATAACAAGTTGACACAGTTGACTATTAAATAATTAAACTCGCTGTAACTTTAAATTCTTAGTAATTAAATTGAAGTAAAGGAATGTTAAATTTTAAAAATAAAAGTTTTCATTTTCTAATTCTTCCTCGCTTTCACTTGAGTCCATCATCATTTTCATAGTTTCTTTTAGTGATACAGATTTTTCTGAAAGACTGGCACTGGAGCCAAAGTTTTCCTTAACCTGATTAGTCATTTCAGGACGCTTTGAATTTGAACATGAAGGAAAGCTTAAGTCCTCATTTCCAATTAAATCCAAAATATTTTTCACGACCTGATCTTTGGTTGAAGGATTTTTGAAAAATTTCGATTTGTACCGTGTTTCTTGTAGATTAGCAAGTTCATCTTGAGCTACATTAGAGTGGTAAAAATGTGTTGCTATCGTTTTACATTTGAAATGTCAAACATTTTGCGCGCGCTTTATTTGAAATTTAGCATTCGCATTCGCATTCGCATTCGCGAATATTGAAGATGAATACTCGCATTCGCATTCGCATTCGCGAATGTGAAAAATCCAACATTCGTTACATCACTAATATATATATATATATATATATATACATATATATATATATATATATATACATGTATCTTCTATCCTATTTACCTATATCAGCATGTATTATCTCGTCATCCACCCCCGCGCATTTGATAACCCTACCCCAGGGGTCCACGACCATGGAGTACCCGTATGCAATGTAAGGGGCTCCTGTGTCCCTTGCAGGAGACACCGCTGCCACGTACACCTGGTTGTCGACTGAACGAGCCCTATGCAAAAGTCTCCAGTGCAAAGGGCCGGTGGTCATGTTAAAGGTTCCAGGGTAAATCAGCATTTGGCAACCTGGATAAAGGATAATAAAGGATATTAAAAAAAGAGTGAGAGAATTGAAGTAAAACTTATTTCCTACTGTACAAGATGGCATTTAAGTAAAATTAAATACATCATATAACAATTTCGAATAATGTTTATTCGTAATATGGTAACACTCGTGATGCACACATTTATTAGTGTCAGTCCATTATACACATTTATATAATGATAAATTATAAATTATATATTTATAACAGCATTAAAAATATGTATAATATTTAAAAACAATAATGTAATTAAAGTCGTAATTCAAATATGACACGATCGGTTTGTCATTGTAATTAGCATTTAGAAATGAACCTTCATTAGAGAAATGAAGTAATTGCTGATTAATAAATTCTATAATATTCGTTCACACAGTGGGTTATGTTAAACAACGCCTGAACAAATATTGTTTTCGCAATTTCACTCATCATGTAATAATTGTGTTTGAAGAACTTCAAGTAATTAAAATTAACATACATTCATTGACTGGTTGTATTTTTTTTGCTTTTTCGCCGGCGATATAATCTCATTATCTGAACAGCTGTAAAATCTGTCTTTCCAAAAATATTTTTCCGATTTTGCATATAAAACCGTATTAACATTTATGATAACAATCTTGCTAGGTTGTAAAATACGCCTGACCGCACAGCAAATAAATAGCATTTTTACAGGTTTTATGACCAAGAAAGAAGGATAAGATATCGTTGCCATAACAACGCTATGTTATCGGCTATTCTATTGAAAAATTTGCCCCTTAATTAGTGCTAAAGAGGTTCATTGATGACTTGGACCAAATATTCTATAAGATGTAACTTTTGATTTAAAATTGAACTAATTTAAGGAGAACTGGTCTCAGACCAGATAAACAATCAAATTTAAAAGTACAACGAGTGATTTATAGAGTCGTCAAATATATTGTCTTGAGTTAAGAGTTTGTAGACATAGGGACCGATTCCGTCGCATAACAGACCAATGTTATGGCAAGGCTATGTTATGAAGAACTTTCCATACAAATTCTTTCTAAATATTGACAAAATCATGTGGCTGTTGTGCAGTGAGGCGTAACCTAGAAACCGCAAAAATGTCAAAAAAAGATCTTAGAATACAGGTCTTTCTAACTCAGCTTCATAACATAGTGACGTAATAGAGTTACGTTGCAGTATATGTGTAAAACGCCTGAATGCGCAGCAAATACGTGGCATTTTGACAGTATTCAGTATGATTCAGTAGCATAATGTATAAAAGTTGGAGCGTAGCCTTGTAACATTATGTAAAAATCTTTATTATTTCAAAATTTGCAATCAAAATGTAAAAACCCCAGTGAAAATCTGATTAATAGCAACCCCCTTGTATATCCAAACCAAGTCTAATTAAATTGTCTATTTTGTCTATCAAAAAAGAATCAATTTATGGACTATCTGCAGTCAAATTAAATTGCTGGTGTCTTCCAATTTTTTTTTGGTCTAGTCCAAAAACGTTTCTGCGATCGCCCAGCAAATAGTTAGACATTTTCACAGTTTCACTAACAAACAATAATCATATAATATAGCAATGCCATGACAATGCTATTTTATGAGACAGAATTGTCAGGTAAATAAATAATAAATACAAGTGTTATTATACCCAAGTCTCTATAAAGTTGAGCCATTTCAGCAAATCTGACGTCAAAACAAATGCCAATTCCGATTTTGCAAATTCCATCGACATCAAACGTCGTCAAAGTCTGTCCTGCTGATAAAATCGATGATTCTTTGACTGGTATCTGTCCTGGAATGTCGATATCATATAGATGCAACTGAAAAAATAAAAGAAAAACTTATTTGTTAATTTATTTATTCAATATTTATATAATGCTTAACGTTATTTAAATTATAAATGTAATAGCGAGCAAAGTCAAAAAAAAATCTGCAAAATAGTTTAAGAAAGAATTTTTCTATTTACTTTCCGGTGTGTAGCAATAAGTTCTCCTTTCGGCGACCAAACTGTGCAAGAATTGTACAATTTATTATCAGCTCCTAATTCTGGTATAGTTCCTGCCACCAAATAAATTTCACTTTCACGAGCAATGCTGCTTAAACTTTGGCTGGTCTGGCCTTCTGGAATACGTTCTGCATACTGAGAAAAATGACCTATGGAAGGAATATATACTGATGAATAATTGCAATGAATACTAATAGATAAACTTGATCTCTATCAACAACTTATTATTTTTTATCCTAGAATAAACCAAAAAGTCCTTTCCGTCAATTCTTCCTCATTAAGTAGCATCACTATCTATGAGTAGCATTGTCATGCCAACACTATCTTATACTTGTTGTTTGTTCGTGAAACTGTAAAAATGTCTAACGTACGATCAGGCGTATTTTACATATAAACAAGCAAGGAAAAATCTTATGATAACTGCACCATCTAAAATTCTGTTATCATAACATTATTCTTTATTTGTTTATATGTTAAATTCAGATGAAAGATTCGCCAATAATAAACAAGCATAAGATAGCGTTGCCATAATAATGCTATTTTTTGAGGCAGATTTGCCCTGATTATCTTACTAGGATCGTATGGGCAACTGAAGCACTCAGGAAGGGCAGCGACCCTGGCGCCTCTTTTTCTTGCGATGCGAACTGCCTGAGCTGCTGCATTGACGTTGGTTCGTTTGTCCTGGACAGTTTTTGCCTGGACTAGGGCCAACCTGAAACCTGAAAATTTATTTTGATAATTAGTTGAAGAGAAATACATAGTTTGAAACTTTACATTGGTTTTATCAATACTATACAAATAAAAAAATAGTTTTTAAAAATGGTTTGGTAACTCCAGGATGAGTTATTTTTGGTTAGCAGTCTTATTTTTGGTTTCAAGTATAAATTTTAACTAAATTAAGTATGACATAGGGCCTTAAAGCAAATTGCTGGAACTTCTCGTACCGAAAACTAAATATATTAAAAATAACTAAAAAAATCAGATTTTTGAGAAATTTTGAAATTATTGAAAAAAAAATGACTTTCTTGAAATTTTTGATTTTTTTAGTATTTTGCTTTTTTTTAAATTTTGAACATTTTTTTTAAGCAATTTGGAGTAAAAATGTGTAAAGTTTTTTACTTTTTTTATTGAATCTACGGAGATACTGGACCTGCCTTTACAAAAATTTCGCGAGTTGTTTATTTCGTCAATACAAGTAAAATGTTTTTGAATTATTTAACTTGGACGCTCCCTTATATCAAAAACTGAAATACAATTTTGCCTTTGCCAAAAACTAATCAGCACGTCTCCTTATCAGTAGGAATCGAATGTTTTTGAATTATTCAAATCGGTTGATCCGTGTTCGCATAATCGTCCACGAAAATTTGTATCCGCACACACACACACGCACACACATACATTCATTTTATCTAAAGTATGCCAAAATGTTCAGAAACTTCTGAAACGTAAATATATATAAAAATTTTCATTTTCGATTTTTTTTGCGATTACTATAACATACCCTACAGGAAGTTAAAAAATATTTACTTCTAACTAGAAAATTTCTATATATCCTGAATAGGTTTTAAAAAGTCCTAAGGGTTGTTACAAGTACATAATAAGGATCTAAAGTATTAGCTAACAAATTGTTCAAAATTTTATTATATTGACCAATAACAAATGATGCTAAAGACCAACATTTAACAAATAAAAACTATTATTATTTTACAACTTACCAGTTTTAGGTATCATCTTGATGACTGCCAAATTTTGTAATAAAGATTCCTTTATCAGTTTATTTGGTATAATTTGTTAAGACCAAATTTTGGTCAATTGGCATTCCACTTGCAAACTCCTTTATCATTTTATCACTCTAAAAATAATTTGTAGGAAATTTAACCAATTTTATTTAGGAGAATAAATCTCCTAGGAATTTATTTTGAATTTTGACAGAACATTTTGAAATTGCGTTGTGCAAAACAATAGAACGATATGGTCAAATACTTAAATAATAAAATTAATAATATTATTAAAATCTTTATACATTCATCGATACATTTATTACAATATATTATTATATATACATAAATATGTTACAGAACACATTTTTCTATGCTTCTTAGACATAGATTTTTTTGAATAGGTAAAACTATTTGTTAGATAGTTTATATATTTATAAATTAATTGCTCATTTTGAAGATTGTCATACATTTAATAAGAACAGCGAAAGGTTTTTACACATTTAGGGGTCCTTAACAGTTACAGTAATAATAGATTATTAAAGACCACAATTTGCAAACAAAAAGGTCTTAAATTGTGGTAAAAAATACCAGAAAAGGTGGCATGCAAAATCACATCTTCAAAAATAATAAATTTAATTAGTAATTTATATTAAACAAGACAATAATTTATTTTATACTGGAGTTTCCACTTTTTAAATCTAGATGCAATGTGATTTCCAAATAATTTAAATAAATAATTTACAATTTTGATTAAATTATACAAGTTGGTCCCAAAACTTATTGAAGACAAAAATATAGCAATAACAATTTTGAAACTGATTTTTCGGTTACATTTTTAAATAATACTCGATTAATTTTATATGTCTATATACATCTCTTCTAACATTTATCAAACATCATACTAATAGTTATTTTACAACGAATGAAACATATACAATCACTTTTTCATGAACTTTAAAGCTACCCTGGTTAAATCACATATTGGGGGAAAAGGTTAAAATATTTATAAAATATGCTGGATAAAAAAACATTTTAACAAAATGTTTAACAAAATGTATGCGAAACCGTATAAAATATCTTTAACGACAAAATGAATTTGCTCTATACAAAAGTTAGGTTATGTTTTTTAACCGTGAAAAATATTTTATAAATTTTAAAGAGGTTTTAGTATAACTGTATTTACCTTAAAATGTGTACCAGAATTCCAAATTTATTTTCAGAACTTCTTCAAAATTCTTGTTTTCCACTTTTTTTAACAAATTATATCAAAATTATCAACAGCACCTTGATTGAATTCTTTCATACTTATTTTTGGATTTAATCCCAATTTAATAATAGTTTTTAATTATATTTATCACTCTTAACGATAATGCATCATTGAACACATATTTGTAACCCAAATTATATCTAAAATGCTTTAAATTGTGTATTTATATTTTATTTTAAAGAAAACTTAATTTGAGATTGACTGTTAAGGATCGCAACTAACTTCAGATTAAATTGGATAAAAAATTTAATTAAATTATTTAAAGTTTTGAATTACAAAATTAGTTTATTTTTATTGATTTAAATTATTTGTGCTCATTAAATTATTTCTTTATACCTATTTGTTGTATTTGAATAAAAAAAATAGTTTTTAATTTATTTAAAATTAGACTTTATGTTGACGTCAACTTAATGTATTTTGAATAATTTTTATTTAGAATTAATCAATATAATTAAATTTTGAACACATTAAGTATTTATAACTTGAATTCATCTTTAATTACATATAAAACGCCTTTAATTATAAAATATTATGTTATTCAAAAAACTTAAAAAGTTTGACATTTCGAAGGCGGCCATCTTTGAAATAATTTGGATAAAAACTAAATTAAATTGATTAATATTTTTGTGGAAAAACTACAGTAATTACTGTATTTGTAAATACTTACTTATAATAATAATAATACTTATTTCGCTTGTTTTAAAAAGAATTTAAAAAATCAACTTTTATAAAAATCAAGTCTTAATTATTATTGTAGTGTTGCCAGAAAACAAACGTTGACGTCTTAACGTATTTTAAATAAATAAATAATTGAATTTAAAATTTAAAATTATTAGTGATATATTTGTGCTGGTTTAATTAAATCTAAAATGCATTTTGATTATAATTAAATTAGTTTTAATTGAAAAGCTGTTAAATTCTTATTATTAAAAAAACTAATTTAACTTTGACAGTTTGACAGTTTGAAAGCATCTAACTTCATATTAACATTTTTTTTTTTTAAACTAAAATAAATGTTAAAAAAGTTATTCATCTTCATTGTGTGGAGTTATATGAGTTTGGTTAGTTATATTTTGAACTTATATGTCTTATTGCACACAATTTTAAAAAAAATGTTTTTTTCGAACATAACCTATATGTTGTTTCAATTTTTAAATCAAACTTTTTATGTTGTTGATATCAAAAAAACCTTTGACGTCCACTCATTTTCAATCAATATATGGTTTAAATTAAAGCAATTATTTAATATTTAAATTATAATTAAAATCATTACGTCCAACGCTCATGTTGTATCAGCTCCAGAACATTAGATAATACGGTTTTAGAATATCTAAACAAAAAATACTTTCCTTAATCTTCTTATTCAGATTCTATTCTTTTCGAAAAAAAACCCGACCGTTAAGTCGGGTTTTTCTTCTACTTTTTTTTCTTCTTGATTTTGATTTTCAATACTATAACTTTTAACTTATAGATTGTATTATAATTTGATTGTTAAATTTAGCAAAAATAAAAATAAAATCAGGATTTGAGCTACCTCATCTTTCATCCAATCCACTTAACCCTATTATCATTTTTTTATTTCTGCGAAGAACCATTGTTTCCCTTGTTCTCTTGCTGAGAAGTAGTAGAAGATGCAGGAGGTGCAGAGTTGTTCCTGATTTTGAAGAAGGCCCTTTTGTTGATAGCCGTGTGCGTGCAGTTGCAAATGTTCTCGAACCAGCGGACGACAACGCCTCGGGCTCTGGTGACCACTCGCTGGGCCACCTTGGACTCACTTTGGCGGCGACCTGGAGAAAAAGGTAAGAATTAATTCGAATATATATTAGAAATAGACATATATATTAGGATAGTCCTTAATATACATATTTCTTGCTCAAATGCTTTCAAATTAATGAAAAAAAAATTGTTTTAGCTCTTAATATAAACTTCCGCACAGAAAGTCCGCACTCCAACCAAAGTTTCTTATGGAGATAACATTGCTAAAATTCCATTTGTTTTTCAGAGGTTGATAACTTAGCGACTAGTCAATCAAAATTGTGAGAATAACATTGCATTTGCTTATTTTGATCATAAATTAAAAAAAATTACAACAAAAATTGATATGTTTTATAAAATAAGTATTCACTTAGGAAAAAGAATCAAGACTCTTTGGATGGAGTGCAGACTATCCCAAAGTTTATATTAAAAGCTAAAACTTTCAGAAGATTTTTTTATCAATTTGGAAGCATTTTAGCCCCTGTTAGCAAAGAAATTTAAAAATATCCATATTACGGACCACCCTAATCTATAAATAAATATATTAACCAAAAATCAGTAAAAAAAAACATATATTGCTCTAGTCACAATCCAAATGTTTCGGGTATAATCCTAGGCTTCATTCAGTGGAAACTAAAAATAAAATATAAATTCAATTGAGATTGATAAATTATATAGAGTAAAAGTACTTACAGTTTGCTAATTTTATTGTTAAAAATAAAAAAATTCAATTATCCATGATATGAGGATATGGTAATGCACTAAACTATGTAATGTTTAGCATTTCATGTAAATATAAATTAATAAATTTCTTTAAAAAAAGTTATTTTCAAAAACCGCGTAAGAACGAAAACGTGTAAAACGAGTACCGTGTAAAACGGGGGATAGGTGTTTTTCACAATTATACTAATAAATAATCGCAAAAAAATGTGCATATATTTGTGTTATATGTAACTAGTTGGAGACATATCTAAGAAAAGATTTTTTTAAAAAAATATTTTTAACAAAACTCTAACATGTGTGGAACTAATTGTAAATTTTTTTGCACATTTTTAATTTTTTGCAAGGAATTTGGAAACACTATCTTCTAGATAAAGAATGTTTGTTGATTCCATTTTTTTTATTTATAGTTCTATCGTTATAAATGTTTAATTAAAATCCCTCGTAAATTCTTCTCTTGTATAAATTTTCTTCAAAGTGTAGTAATATAGCATTAAAAAAATCTATTTTGTGTATTAAAATGTTAATGTGTTCTGCAAGCATAGTTTTAAATTGTCTAGGGTTTTTAAATTATTTTTGTGTTTGATTAATTAAATTTGTCTTATTTTTCGTATATAAATTCATTCGCAATCTAGGCAATTAATTTTATAGATGAGATTTCTAACACGCTTTATGTTAAAAGGAGTTTTTGTTCAAGTAAAATTAGTATCGTAAACTAACCTCTTTTAACATCGAACGATTTAATAATCTCGTCTTTTAAATAAATTAGCCTAGATTGCAATATAATACATATAGGAGAAACATGTCAGAATTATATGAAAATATACAACACAAAAAAGATTTAAAGAATCCTAGAAAATTTAAAACTATGCGTACACAACATATTAACGCTTTAAAACACAAAATAGAGATTTTAGCCCCCTTATAACATTTCAGTCTAGTAGTTTGCAGTTATTAAATTTTTTATTCAACACAAATAGCTGTTCATTTTTTTTTACTGGTGAAATATTTAATACAATATTTTCGATGCCTCTAGTCATACGCACGTATACATATAAACTTTATACAAATTGAAATGATTTTCATAATTGAAATTTCCGGATGTACTTTGCTTTATATAATACATAAGCTGTCGTTTGCATTTGTGTTTTGATTATACAACGCTGTTTTACAATTCTACAAGGTTTTTTATTTTAAAAACAAATCTGTCATAACATATACGAAATGTGTCTGTTTTCCACGTTTTTCCGTCCGTTTCCCGTCACATACAGAGTGACGACCTGTTACGTAAATATATATATATATATATATATATATATATATATTATTTTTAATATTTTTATTTATTATTATTTTTTTAATTCTCGCAATTAATTTTATTAACTCCAATAATAAGTTCTAATTTTAATGAAACAAAAACCTCTTTTAACATAGAATGACTTAGAAATCTCGTCTATAAAATTAATTGCCTAGATTGCTATTGAATTTATATAGGAGAAACGAGCCAGAACTTTATAAAAAATTACGACAACACAAAAATAATTTAAAAAATCCTAGATAATTTAAAACTGTGCTTACAGAACACATTACCGCTACAAAAAATAAATACGCGTTAACACTTTCTGGGCAATGAGTCAAAATATTTGCAACAAAATTTTCTTTTGTCTCCAGTATCATTATTACAAATAGATAAGCGTAATATACAACAAATAATGATTAATATATAAATAAACTATCTAATGAATAAATTTTAATTTAGTTTAGATAGATTTTAGAAATAAAAAAAAATCCTTCGAGCCGGATTTGAACCAGCGACCTATGGATTTCGGCATTTGTTTACATTCTACAGTCCACCGCTCTACCAACTGAGCTATCGAAGGTTGTTTATACAGACCCCAAAAAAACGATGACATATTGGAACAATTTGACACGTGCACTGAGGGTTACAATATTATTTTGTGAAAGAATTATTTATAATAATTTTATTTAAATTATACAAAATTAGGGCGTGCGTCAAACAAAATTTATAAAATTATTTATATCCAATATTTTTTTACAATGAGTTAAGTTTTTTCTTCAAGTTTATTAGTATACCAGACATTGTTAAAAATAAGTTATGTAACTAGGTGTAGTTAGCATTTTGCCTTAAAGCAAGTTGCACAAATTTTCGATATATGTAAATAATGAACTTAACCAATAAGAATTTAGATATTCCCAACTACCATAATAGTTTTTTTTAATGGAGCAATTCAACTTTTCTCCTCCCTCGAACATAAATTACATCCCTCTCTCAATTTACTGCAAGTGCTCGAATCTTTTTAAAGGAATGAAAATTCTGCGAAAGTCAGAAGATGGAAAAGATTTATACAAGTTCTATAATAAATTCAACTCTTGATATAAAATTATTCTTTTTCATAAAATAAGATTTCATTAAGTCTACAAAGCTACGGAAGAAAAGATTCATGAGAGTTGGAGAAAATGTAATTTAAATATGAATTAAAATCTTGGGAAAGAAAAGTAGAAACGTGATTTGGGAATAGTTAACGATTTTATTTTAAATATTAAGGAATGGTTAAACAGATTCATAAAAATTGTCAATTTTTTTTCTGCAACAGTTAATTACAAGAAAACGGCGAAGTAGATTTTTACCCTAAATTAATCAGTATCATTCCCAACCAATATCTTTCGAAAAGTTTTTGATTTTTTTAAATCGAGTCAGAATTTAGAGCTAAAGCGTAGATGAAATTTTTTTCACTTTTCTGCTTTTTACAAATAAATGGCTTAGCTGATCGTCGCACAAAATTTGATAAACGCTAGTCCTCATCGAGATACATCGAATGAATTTCAAATTTTTGAAATCGGTCCAGCCGTTTTTGAGAAACCGTCGATTTAAGGTCAAAAATTCTATTCACACACACACACATACATTTTCCAAATTTGGTCTCAGTCGATTCAAAATGACTTGAAACGTCTAGAAAACATAAAATTAGCAATTCGAATTTTTTCGTGAAAATAAACACTCTTCTTCGGCAAGTTAATATAAATTCATATCAATTTAGGCTAATAAAATTTATCAATGGTCAATAAATTTAAAAAAATATATATTTTCAGATACTTTTATGAAACTATAAATTTGCGAAAATTAAGAAATTTTAAATTGTGGCTTACCTTGTATACCGGTTTTAGAAGAATCCTGAAAACAAAGAAATACTTAATTAATATGTATTATATATTAATTAATTATATATATAATTTAAATATTTAACAGAATACATCAAAATAAAATATAAATTAATTTAAAACTGTTCTGTTTTGAGAACAAAATGTGAACAAAATTAATCACCTTAAGAAAAAATAAACTAACGTAGTTAGAAAAGCTCGTGGGTTTTATAAAAAAAATTGCAATTTTAGTGTAACTTTGTATGACAATAGAGTTCCTGATTTCAATAAACATACTAAAATATTATAGGCTTACGATAATAATTAAATTTTGGCCGCGATTGTAAAAAATCTTCAATATATTTCGGTATATTTTTAAATCACTCATATATTAATATATTTATTTCTTATTAAGTCAATTATTTAGGGCAAAATACCATTTATACCTAGTTTAGTTATTAAATTTTATCGTGTCTATAAATTATCATTATCATTCCAATGGCAATTTGTGAAATTAATTATCAGTCATAAAGAGATACGAGGCAGTTCGCATATGGCAACACCATTTGTAATGGAAATTTAGATTACTAATTAACAGTTAATAGTCTTCACTACAATTTTAGTGGCACAATGGTGTACGTGTGGGGACTATTAAATTTATATCGGAATAATGAACATGACAATGCGTAGTAGACAGTTTGTAATTAATTTAAACGTTGTCATCAGATGGAATTCAATTCGATAATTGGTAATAAAATAGTTAGAAAAGACATATTACATCAATCAATCATTGTATTAGAGATGACTGTTATAATTTTATTATACTAGATGACCCGAAAGACGTTGTCCTGTACCCACGTCTACAATTTTTCAATATCCCATACTAATATTTACCGTATACCTAAATATAGTAATTATTGGTTTTTAAATTACTCTTCACACCAAAATGCATACATGTACATCAATATGAGCGGTGTTAAATGTAGAACTGCTTTAAATAAAATGATGAGTCTCAATCTCCACAGTATATTGGAAATTGAAGTCTTTTAAACTGTATAAAAAATTCAGAAAAAATTAATATATAGTGTACGCAGTAAAAGTTATGCACTTGACAATTTTACCCTAGATTTTTCCACCAATTGCTCCAATAATGTTGCCTATAATTTTTATAATTTCGTATCAAATTTTAGCTGGTTTTTAGTAATTATAATATCTAAATTACATTTTTTTAGCAATAATTTATTATAAATTATTACCAGGGACGCTTCTAGAGTCATCAGCACCAGCATGCCATTTTTTTTTTTCTAGCGTACCCGTGCCCCTATATTTTTCCTATTTTAACAGTTTATTATTAAAATTATTATCACTAATTAATATTTGGCTTTAGAAACATTTTACTTATTGATTTTGGCCATTTTATGCGGTTTGTTCTATTGAGCAAATCGTAGAGAGCAAAAAAATTCTAGTCTTTCATTATTATAACACTGGTACTTCATGTTGGATTATTTTGATTTAATTTTTTATTATTTAAGATATCCAAAATTACATCTTAAACTTCTCCTAATTGATATCGTAAGGGTCGAATTGTATGTATTCATCTTTACTTTCCCATTTGTTGTTTTAAAGTGAAGTTTTTAAAGTATTTTAATAATTTTGTGCAAAGATTAGTAAAAGATGCAAAGAAATTATATATTTCTTGAATTATATTTAAAAAAACTATATGAAAATTTCATATGCGAATTTTGTGTTGACGCCCCCCAAGGTAGGACCGGCCCTGATTATTACTTATTTTTATATTTTAAGTGAATTAATTTATCAAATCTTGTTCATATGCATATTCAATTTGCCATACACATACTGTATTTTATATTATTTTGATTCCTGCACATCTCAGCTGCTTTTTGGCAATAATAATGTAGACATTACATTTTTCTTATTAATATCCTTGAATTTTTATACATATTCTAATATCGTCTAGACTCATAAGTAAATTGAAATTTTTGGCTGATGATAGTTTTCATTTCTTTTTAATGCAAACAATGACATGTCGTTTTTTGCCATTTTTTTCATTTATTTCTACAATATTGCACAAAGATCCCAGTACTTTATAATCACATACATCCTAGAAAATTTCCTTAACAAACTTCAGAAAGATTTATCAAAATCTGAATGATCGTTTGGAAGGAGTATACAGTGAGTGCTTGTAAAATTGATTCCACGTTTTAGTTAGAAAACGTTTGTATGAGAAAAAGAGAAAGGCTGTTTTAGGGTTTTCCCGGCAATTATTCGATTTTTTTTTCGCCGTAAGAACCATCCTGGGACTTACGGCGAACCTCGTAGAAAACATTTTAAAAAAAGAATTGGCCAAATTGGTCCAGGCGTTGTTGAGTTATGCGCTTACCAACACATTGTGCGTATCATTTTTATATATAAGATATACTAATATTGTCTAGGCTCATAAGTAAATTGAAATTTTTGGCAGATGACAGTTTTCATTTGTTTTCAATGCCAAACAGTGTCTCAAATATTTTCAACGTCTAACAATAACATGTAATTTTTTGCATTTTTTTTTCTATTTATTTCCACAATCCAACTATATTTTTATAATCACATACATCCTAAAAACTCCCTTAACAAACTTCAGAAAGATTTATCAAAATCCGAATAATCGCTTAGGAAGAGTATATTTACTTCAAAATAATTTTATATATTATATTTACCTGTTTGTTTTGCAGCGCCCTTTTTCCTGCTTCGACCTCCGCCTGGCGGATGACACCATCAACGAATTTGGTGGCCTCCGCCAATTTGTCAGGGTCGGACTTGAATTCAAAAATTTTTTCTTCTAAAGTCAGGGCAGACGTCGATTGGCCCTCGTCCAGGCTTAATTTTAAACCACCAGGCTTCATTTTTAGAGTAAAAGTCTCAGAGTAATTGTCTCAGATTTTAAAATTTACTTTTTGTTAAAGTCACAGTAATAGTCTCAGATTTTAAAATTCACTTTTTAATAAAAGTCACAGTTTTTTTTTTAATTTTTTGCAGCACAAATGTATATATTAAAATCACTTGTTTTTACATTTTTGTGGTAAAATGTGTTTCACTACTACTGTAAAAAATAAACATTTTATTGGTAAAAAATACCAAATTTGGTTCCATTTGAAATTAATTTTCAGAAACATTTATATAAAACACTTGTAAATAATTTAGCAATTATGAGATAAATTTATGAGGCGATTCTGCCGTAACAGAGCTCATAAAATAGCGTTGCTTGTTTATTAATAAAGAAAATTATGAAAATGTGCGATAAGGCGTATTTTACATATAAACAAGCAAGGAAGAATCTTATGATAACTGCATCATCGAATATTCTGTTATCATAACATTCTTCCTTGCTTGTTCATATTTAAAATGCATCTGATTGCACGACAAATAGATAAACATTTTCATAATTGTCAATACCAAGAACAAGTATAGAAGAGCGTTGCCGATGAAGCTAAAGTATATTTTATATCACTACTTTCTCACCAAAAAAAATCAATCTTAAACTTGCAGTATATAATTGCAAAGCAACTGCATTTGTGCATTTATTTATGAATAATCCAAAACATTTTAAACTATAGTCATAAACTATTTCATAAACGGAGAAGAATGCCGGCATTAGAATTAAATTATCTGGGTAAAGAGCAGAGTTTCAAAAATTGGCAAGGAGAGTTTTCAAAATCTTTAAATAATAAGGGCTCAACATACGCTCTAACAAATATGAAGATAACACAAAAAACGTGGTTTAAAAAGGTAAAAGATGACAGAAAATTTATTTCTACTATATCAAGACTGAGATTCGGGCATACAAGAAGCAAATCCCATCTTGCAAAAATAGGAATACAAAATCCCATGTGCCAGTGTGGTAGAGAACAAGAAACGATAGATCATATTTTTTGGAAATGTAAAATATATATGAAACAAAGGAAATCCATGTACAAAATGTTACAGGACAAAGAAATTGTGTTCCCCATAAATTCACAAGTGTTGATATCTTACAATAATATTGAATGTTGACATATACAAAATTATGTATAAGTATATAACTAGTATTAAGATTGATTTATAAGTTTGGAATTGTAAATAAATGTATATATCTATGTCATTGGCAAAATGATCGAAAGATTAAAAGCCACAAATAAATAAATAAAAAAAAACTATTTCATCATTGCAAGACAGTACAAATTATCTTCATAAACTTTTCCATCAGTTATCCTTAGAACTTTACTTTAATACATAGTTGAGCTCGTTATTATTCAGAATCTTCAAAAGCCCTAGCCCTTAGGGAATAATCTTCATCCCACAAAGCGATGGGTTAAGTATGGGGGCGAATACCCTGTCTCATCGTATATAGTTATTGAATAAAATTATTAATGTCCGGAAAATGTTCTCCCAGGACCCATATTGGGTATTTCCTAAAGCACTTGGATAGATATGGGGTTGCAAATTGCGGAATAAGGGAAAAAAAGATATATATATATATACAAGATGACCCGACAGACGTTGTCCTGTACCCACATCTACATTTTTTTAAATATCCTATACTAATATTTCCCGTTCAGTTAAAAATAATAATTATTGTTTTTCGAATTACTATTTACACCAATATATGAGTGATGTTAAATGTAGAACTGCTTCAAATAAAATGATGATTCTCAATTCCCGCAGTTAAACCACACTTTAATTATCCCTTTAACAAATATTAAAATATGTTCAATAAAATTGTATATTAAAAATTATACACTGCAATTAATAGAACAAATTTATTACCAATAGCTCAATTTGTTTTAATGCCAAGGATTATCCAATATCTTTAGTCATACCTGTAGATGTGGATGTATAAATTAATGATTTTTTGTTTATTCACGACTAAAACATTGATTTATCAATTTATCATACAAAATACCATCGTCTACCTTTGTGATGTATTCATGGTCATAACATAAGATACACGTGTTGAAAATTGAAGTCTTTTAAAAGGTATAACAAATTCAGAAAGAATAAGAATATAGTATTCGCGATAAAGGTACAATATCACCTTGGATTTTTCTACCCAAAATAATTACCTCAATAATGTTGCCTATAATTTTCATAATTTTGTACCATATTTTAACTGGCTTTTAGTAATTTTAATATCTAAATTACATTTTTCTCACTAATAATTCAATATACATTATTACTTAGGTTCATATTTGAAGTGAATTAATTTGTCAAATCCTGTTGACATGTGCTCTATTCAACCTACGATCAACAAAGTTCTTGCAGTAAATGGAGAGGAAAAAAAGCGTGTGCCCTGTGAATTTTTTTACTTTGCTCCAATTTGCATGATATATTGAAAATAGGCTAATCTTAATCTTAAGTTCAGAAGTGAAAACAATTTGCACTCCGTCACCACCCTCCGCATTCATTGGATTATAACTCTTTTAATTCTGATTTTATCAGAACTTGTAATATACTATTTTAAAGGTAATTCAATGAGCTACAACTTTCTCCATCATAAATTTTACCGAAACTTCTCTTATTTTGAAACGGCGAAGGGTTAAAGGGCTCGATAGAAACTCTGGTCGGACAGCCGCGCACTCTTTAATCAATCATAACTCTATCAATATTTGTGTAACAGAAAAATAATAAAAAGCAATAATTAGTCAGAAAAAGACTTTAAATAATAATAAGAAATTGGTTGTTTTTTAAAAAGATTTTTTTTCATGAAATCATGAGCTTTTTGGAAATCGTTTGTACTAAAGTTGTGGTATTTTCTAGAATCCATCAAGATCTCTTAAACCAAGTTAATTCTAGATGGAATACGATTATTTTTAATTTTGGTGGAAATGGCACTCATAAACTGTTTGATTCTAATGAAAAAAAAAATAGTATGCAGGCTCTATTTGCATGATAGTTCACTCATTTTACACGCAGAAGTACCCACTGTAAAGCTTATTTTGAGCCCTATAGAACCACATTTTCATATCTATCTTAATATTGTTAATGGGACACGGACATTAGGTTTTTTGCATTTTTTTCTATTTATTTCTACAATCTAACTATATTTCTATGAATCAAAAAATCCTATAAAATTCCCTTAACAAACTTCAGACAGATTTATCAAAATCCGAATAATCGTTTAGGAGGAGAATATTTACATACATCATTACAGAAAATTTTTTTATATAAGATAAAAGTAAAAAATATTAATAATTTTCCAGGTAACATAAATTCATGTCTCATGTTCCCGTATATAAAATTTCCTTATCTGGCGTCCTCTGGCGATTAACATATTTGTTTTATGTTTCGCGATTAAATTGTCGTAAAATAAACAAGAAACATTTGTGGAAAAGTTGGAAACATTTGCGTGATGTAAGCCAATTTATTTAGAGGCCACAAAACTGAATTTCTTATCGGGGTCGAATTGAGATTTTGCATGTGGTCAAAGTATAAATAATAATAAAAAAAACAGGTGAATGGTAAAAATGTTGATTTGTGAACATCACTATCACATTCTACCATCCTTGCCAAGAAGTATATATAATTATTATTATGATATCCTTATATAATTTCACTTCCAAACATGTTTTCGATGAAATGAGTGATGGCGCATGTTCTGTAGAATCAAATCGTGTTCTATTGATACAAAATTAATGATAAAACCATTACAGTAATAACATTGCCGTAAATGAATTTATTAAAGCCAAAATCAATACCTTTTTGCACCTGTACTAACACATTTATATATATTTACTTGTCGGTGTAATATTCTGCGGGTGCGTAAAAAAATCGTAAACCTCTATGTGTTTTAATTTACGATTTCTGGCCTTTCTTATCTTCAGGATCGTGTACGGGTTTTATCCTTACCGCGAGTCTCTTGTTATTAGAATTACAGGATATTTATGCCATTTAATTAAAGTTCAGAAGTTTGATGTTTCTGCCCAAAAATGGATCAATTCTCGGTAATCACACAAAATTATTTCAACCACGAATCGGCCCCTAAGTGCACCTAGAATACCAAATCTTTAACATATCATTGGAAACCGGTTATTTATCCATTTCCCTCTAATTATTTACTCTAACTGTTCTGATTATTAACTTCCCGTATAGCAAGTTATAGTAATCGCAAAAAAATCGAAAATGAAAAATTTTATATATCTTTACGTTTCAGAGGTTTCTTAGAAAAAATGGATGTATGTGTGTGTGTGTATGTATGTATGTATGTACGTGTGTGTATGTATGTGCGGATACAAATTTTCGTCGACGATTTCGGGAACACGGATCAACCGATTTGAATAATTCAAAAAACATTCGATTCGTATTGATAAGGAGACGTGCTGATTAGTTTTTGGCAAAGGCAGGTCCAGCCGTTCCAAAGATACGGGGCAAAAAGTGCCGAAAACGGTAACTAAGTTTTTAAGAGAACGGTGTGTCCGATTTGAATAATTCAAAAAACTTCATTTTACTTGTATTGACAAGATAAAGAATTAATCAAATTTTCATGAAGGCAGGTTTAACGGTTTCGGAGATTTAATGAAAAAAGTAAAAAAAAATGCCATTTGGCGGTCAAAAATGATCATTAGACATATGCACATTAAATTATCAGATATTTTATAGAGATTTTAACAATAAGTATGAATTTGGTTTAGAGTCCTATGGGTTCCGTATCAATGTTTACGCGTTAGACGGCGACGCGGCGCTTACGCGCTTTCATATTTCGTCTTTATGCAGTTAAAAGTACGATTGCTTTGAAAAAAAGTTTAGATCTTCCAAAATATGTCAAAATAAAGAAATTCAAAAAAAAAGAAATTTAAAAAATTTTTTTTTTTTTTTTTAAAAAAATTTTTTTTTCAAAAAAAAGTAATTTTTTGTCCAATTTATAGTTTCTCAAAAATCTTATTTTTTCGAAGTAATTTTTTTTCAAAAATGTTAATCGTTTTTAAAAAAATGATAATTTTTGGTACGGGAAGTTCCAGCAATTTGCCTTAAGGCACGATGCCCTAATTGCCTTAAGACAGAATTCCACTTACAGCTAGTTTGCTCAGATTATCCCTACGTGACCTACGACTAGAAATAGTGGTTAGAGTATTATTCCCTCGTGGTCTACGACCGTAAAAACTATTTTTAATTGAGCAGTAAACAGAGGGAATCGTGCACGAGAACCGAGAACCCATTATTAATGAAATGCATATATATTCGCGCGTGTTCAGCACTTTTCATGTTTGCCTAGCACGCCACGACCGCCTGAAGTTAGCTTCGTTACACGGCCACCAACCGCAAAAATGTGTAACAGAGAACCGCGGAGGGTAAATAGAAAAAAAATTCATAATTATCGTTTTTTAACTTGTTTATTAACTTCCCGAAGGAGAAGTTTATGTTTTCATCAAAAAATTCGATTCGCTGATTTTATGTTTTCTCGACGTTTCAAGACATTCTGAATCGAATGAGACCAAATTTGGAAAAAGTATGTGTGTGTGTGTGTGTGTGAACAGATTTTTTGCCGTAAATCGACGTTTTCTTAAAAACGGCTGGACCGATTTCAAAAATTTAAAAGCCATTCGATGTATCTAGATGAGGACTAGCGTTTCTCAGTCTTGTGCGAAGATCGGCCGAGCCGTTTCTTTATAAATAACAGAAAAGCGAAAATTTTTTGTCCATGTTTTAGCTCGTAATTCTGAATCGATTTTGAAAATTCAAAAACTGTTCGATAATTATCGATTGGGAATCGATCTGATTAGTTTTTGGTAAAGATCGGCCAAGCCGTTTTCTTGTAATAAAATGTTACAACATTTTTTTCGATAATTTATATGTTTTTTACGGTGGATATCATAGTCTTATAGATCATACTAAAATATTACGGCCCTACGACAAGTCGTTCGATTTTAAAAAATCGTCAAAGTTTGCAAAAATTAGTATAGTTTTCTTGGCTTTGGCAAAATTAGACCTTTCATCGAGGTTTGTTCAAAAACGCCTGAACTGATTTCAGAAATGTAAAAGCCTGTATCTCGATGAGGATTATCGTTTGTCAGATTTGTGCGACGATCTGCCGAGCCGTTTTTTTGTAATTTGGAAGAAAGTGTTTAACCATTCGTCCACATTTAAGCTCATACTACCGAACCGATTTTTAAAAATCAAAAACTGTTCGAAAGTTATTAGTTGGGAATGGTACTGATTAGTTTTAGGTGAAAATCTACCGAGCCGTTTTCTTATAATTAACTGTTGGACAAAAAATTTAAGGCAATTTTTATGGAACTTTTTTTGGCGATATATTATGGTCTTATAGATACTTATAGAACTTACTGAAAATTTAAGGCCTTACGACAAGTAGTTTAATTTAAAAAAATTTACCAAAGGTTGAGAAAATGAGTAGTTTTTTTTTGACGTTTGGTAAAATTAAAATTAGACGATTTAGTTGGTATAACGATAGAGTACTTGGTCTTAATGAACATACTAAACAATTAAAGTCCTACAGAAACTGATTCAATTATAAAAATTGTTGATTTGTGTGTAATTGTGTGTTCGTTCGTTTTCAATTATGTGTGTAATAAATCCATTCGGAATACTTTTAATAACTCATAAATTAATTTATATTTTATTGATTAAGTCGATTATTTACACATATCGGGAAGTTCGTGCAACTTGCCTCAAGGCAAAATACCAATTTTCCAAATTTGGAGTCATTCAATTCAAAATGACTTGAAACGTCGAGAAACATAAAATTAGCGAATCGGATTTCTTGGCGAAAACAAATTTCTCTTTCGGGACTTACCAATTGAAAGCTAATAAACTATTAGGAGCAAAAGTAATATTAGAAACTGTTTACATTTTTGCAAACCAAATTATATTAGCTCAAAACCATCTTATATAAATATATATATATATATATATATATATATATATACATATATCTTTTATCCATTACCAGGTGTTTTATCACAATGAATCATAAAAGCAATCCATAACCACTTTACACATCACATAATAAAACTCATAAAACGCACACTTGACGACGGAATAATAATAGATTCTAATAATTATTTAATAAAAACTAATTCACAACCACTTTGTTAATTAAATCACTGTGTTCATTAATTATTGTTATCAATAGAATTGTTTTTATTTATATATTAGAAGTAAAATCGTAGACCTCGCTCGGACGAGAGCTGAACGGTGACTGAATTTTCATGTTGATATATTGTGCGGACGACTTGGTGTTAGTTTCTAGGGGAAAACGGAGTAAAAATTGTAATAGACTAGTTGTGAGTGATATTTTGCAAGTTGCGTGAAAATTTTGATGCGTATACATAATCAAATTTGTCGAAAAACCAGTCAAAAATTGTACACTTTTTTGCTAATTACATACAAACGGCTTTGTTGGTCGTCGTGTAAAATTGATTTAAGCTAGTCCTAACCTAGCTACATCGAATGGCTTTTAAAATTTTGAAATTGGTCCAGCCGATTTTGAGAAAATGTCGACAAAAATTAAAAAATGGTAGAGGGTATACCGAAGAAAAATTTATCTCATTTTAAAGCACTGATTTTATTACTCTAATACACGTACGTTAAAGATTTTTTATTATTTTTGTTATATATTTTCGTGAAAATATATAATTCCATTCCATTAAGGTAAGTTATAGTGATCGTACAAAATCGAAAATATTTTAAGAAATAATAGTTTTTTTTAACTAGTTATAGTTAAAAGTTATAAGTGGTATTAGCTGGTAGTTTTACTGAACATAGTCAAATAGTTGTTTGTTTGACATGTATTCCTTGTTGTGATGTAATTGGTTTAATTAGTGATAATTGGTTCTTAAAAATTCTTAAAAAAATGTATGTATGTTCGAGTGTGTGTGTATGTATGTGTGTGTACGGATACAAATTATCTTCGGCGAAATTCGGGAACACGAGTCAACCGATTTGAATAATTAAAAAAACATTCGATTCGTATTGATAAGAAGACGTGCTGATTAGTTTTTGGCGAAGGCAGGACTAGCCGTGCCGAAGATACGGGGCAAAAAGTGCCGAAAACGGTAATTCAGTTTTTAAGAGAACGGAGCGTCCGATTTGAATAATTCAAAAAATATTTTGCTTATTTTGACGAAATGAAATGATTAAATTGTTGGAAAGGCAGGTCTAGCTGTTTCGGAGATACGAAGAAAAAAGTAAACAAAAAAGATATTTGATTTAAAAATGAGTACTAATTTTGTTACTATTTTTTGGGTTTCAAAGATCACATAAAGGTCACTTATACGGTTCAAAAAAATTCAAAATTGTCAGTTTTTTTTTCAAAATTTTCAAAAATATACAAAAATCTATACTTTGAATATAAATTTTAAATTTACAATTCAGTTTAAAAATGTATATATTTCATATGCATTATTGCAATCGTAAGAAATATATCCTCAGATGGATTCATTCGGCATCTCTTGCTAATGTAAACATTCTTAAGTGTTTTGAGCGATAAGATCGTTACTATATATTATATGAAAGAATACATGTACAGTAATTATAATTATCTATTTAAAAATGTTTAAAACAATTGTTATTAATCATTGATCAATATTTATTGATTACTGATTTTTTTCTCGAATATTTAAATCTGGTACGGAAAGTTCCAGTAATTTGCCTTACTGGAAAGCACGATGCCATACACCACTAGTTAAAATTATCTATAAATCCAAAAATTACAGCATCTATCCATTTCCACCCCGGTTTCCCTTACAATGTTTGAGTGTGTTGGTCACGTTACCCTGGGCGATGTATAGTACTATACTCTATCGTGATGGTGGTGGGATGAAAATGGAAAATACAAACCCCGGCTCCGGCATCGAAAAATAGAGAGTGGGAAAATCGTATTTTCCCCGTAAAAGCGATGTGAACACAACACAATGCTTCTCAATTAATTATTATAATCGATGTATGATGTATGTATACATGTACACAGTGGGTGCAAGTACAGCAGAGGTGATAGATATATTTAACAGACATAAATTCGAATAATGGAAAGGATTAGCGGCGGGATGATAAAGCTCGGACGAGTCAGTCGGAACAAAACATAGGACAATGATAATAATTGACTAGTGGTCAATTGGCATCGTGCCTTAAGGCAAATTGCTGGAACTTCCCGTACCGTAACGAAATGTTCGAGGAATATTAATAGTTCTCAAATAGATTATTATGAATACTGTAACTTATACATGTTTACAGAAAAGTAAATAAACAAAACTTAATCAGTCGAACCTAATATGAAGGACATTGTCTAATATTTATATAGAATTATATAAACTGAATTGCAAAGTTAAAGTTATTAATTTGAAGAATATAAGTGGGCATTAGAACTTTAACTAGAATCAAACTTAAAATCGAATTATTTTCGGTATTAAAAAAACATTTTTTTTGAAATAAAAACAAATAGAATTTTTTTCCATAAAGTTTTTTGAATCATTCAAATCGGAGGCGTAGTTCTCTCAAAAACAACCATTTTTTGCACATTTAGCTCGGTATTTTCGAAACCCCTAGACCTGCTTTTGTCAAATACTACGTTCTCTCAAAAACTCGATTTATATTGTCTGTACTCTTTGCTCCATATCTCCGTAACGGCTGGAGCTGCCTTTGCCAAAAACTAATCAGCACATCTTCCTATCAATGGGAATCGAATGTTTTTTGAACCATTCAAATCGGTTGATCCGTGCGCCCGAAAACTTGGACGAAAAATTGTATCCAACCATACATACATACACACAAACATTCATCAATTTTTTCTGAAGTTTGCCAAAATGTTCAGAAACCTTCAAAACGTGAAGAAATGTAAAAATTTTCAATTTCGATTTTTGGACGATTACAATAACTTACCGTACGGGAAGTTAATAAAATAAAATAACTAACTCGTATATAGTTACCAAAAATTGCTTCAAAGATTTTTAAAATTTTGAGATTCTTTTTAATACTCTGACAAAAAATCTTGGGGGAAGGAAGGGTATTGAAAGATATCACATGTATTTATTTTTAACGGATTTTTTGAAAAATATACAACAATTTTCAAACGAAAATAAGAAAAATTACAATTTTTACTCGTAACTAGAAATACACGTGATGTTTGGTGAGGGAAGGGAGGGCAATTTTGAATATCACCATGTATCACCAAGAGGGAAAAGAGCGGGTCCAATAATCCTTAAAAAACTCGCTCACGTAATTATTGGACGCCACTTTAGTTGTCGTTCTACCTAGGAGGCGTACAATAATCACGTGAGGTTTTTAGGGGGAGGGAGAGTTGACAAAAAAATTTGAATATCACCACGTATCATCAAGAAGGAGAAAGGGTCCAGAAATCCTTAAAAAATCGATCCTTAAAAAAGTGATTAATGACGCCCCTTTAGTTGTCGTTCTAGTTGTGCTCAGGAGGACTTCAAGAGTAAAGATATGCAAAAATTCTCATTTTCGATTTTTGGACTATTACCATAATTTACCCTACTCCTAGACTATATGTTTGAGATGCAGTCAATGTTAAATACATGAGTTTGCGCCCTTAAAGCTTTCGTCTCGCCACCAGTCGCCGCCACCTGAAGATCTTCGGACGCGCGCACTAGCGTCTCTCTCTCGCTACTAGGGCTGGAAAAATGCCAATAGGCCGAATATCGAAAAAAAAAATAGTTATACTTTTTTTGCATTAGTCGAAACTATTTTGAATTGCATAGGTTGTAATGTTTAAAAACACTTTACACAAAATTCGATATTTTATTTTCTCTTCTCAGTCTATATCTTGATCGATATCAATATCTGAAGAGAGTTCTCTCAATTTTTTTTTCAACCTTAGTCGATCGAGTATGCAAAACCCAAATTGTTCCTGGTGAATATTCTTCTAAAATAGTTGTAAGCTTTCATATGCTCGTGGAATTGAGTATATTGGTCTATGGCTGGGCTTCTTAAACTTTCGTCTTTCGCGACCCCATTTACGATTGTGAATTTCTTGGGGACCCCATTTATGATTGCGAGTTTCTTGACGACCCTACACACATACATAAAAAGAAATTAATATTGTTAAATGATTTATTTATTTAGAAGATACGAACATCAAGACGTGATGTTATAAAATGATATAAATATTTGACTTCAAAATCTTTTGTGACCCCAGAATTTTTCCACGCGACCCATAGTTTAAGAAGCCCTGGTCTAGAGGATTTATTAACTTCCCGTAGGGTAGTTATAGTAACGGGTCAAAAATCGAAATTGAAAATTTTTGCCTATCATCACGTTTCAGAGGTTTCTGAACATTTTGGCATATCTCAGAAATAATGGATGTGTGTGTGTTTGTGTGTGTTTTGTATGTCCGCATTTTTCCGTTAACGTTTTCGGATCAACCTATTCGAAGGTTTGAAAAAACATTCGATTCCTATTGATAGGAATATGTGCTGATTCGTTTTTGGCAAAGACAGGTCCAGCCGTTTCGGTGATATAGAGCTAAATGTGCAAAAAATGACAGTTTTTGAGTGAACTAAGAGCGTCCGATTTGAATGATCTAAAAAACTTTCTGCTTGTATTGACAAAACAATTGCTTTTGAGTAAAAAAAATATCACATTTTTTTTTATTTTCCATAAAATATTTTTGTAATTTTGGATTAAAAATTCAAAAAATGACCCAGTCTAAGCACAGTCTAAGCGCCACTCTGGTACAAATGTTTACCCGAGTGCGTTTAGACTGTTTATGTACTTTTGCAATTTTGTGAAAACTATTGAAAAATGTGAAAATGCCGCCAAGCTAAGCACAGTATGAGTGAAAATGTTGGACAGAATTATTTGCAAATGCGTTTAGACTGTGACGGGAGCACTTTTTCAATTTTGTGCAAAGCAACTATTTGTTTTTTTGAAATTGAATTCGAAATTAAATGACGATTGTTAATGTACTGGAGATAAATTGATTTATGATTTACATTTGATTTGCTCAAAACAAAAACAAAATAGCAAAAATAATGAAAGTTACAGTATTTGTAGTAATATATTTGAAAACATTAAGTATTCCTCGAACATTTCGTTACGTAACGGGAAGTTCCAGCAATTTGCCTTAAGGCACGATGCCATACACCACTAGTTAGTATTTTTACCAGCAATCTCTTGAGTTAACGATTTTCTGCTCTATATTCTCGCTAAATACTTTTAGTCATAAAAACAATATATAATTTATCATGTCTTACTACTAATTCTAAGTTATATCTTGAATCTCTTATCTCTTATTTAAATTTATGTTATTATTTATCAATATTGCTAGATGTTAACTATTTAACAGATGTAATAAATATTGTAATTAAAAAAAAATATCTTGAATAAGTGCGGTTCCGATACAATGCAGCTTTCCACATTACGTACACACTTGACTGTATCTGTCTAAAAATATCGATCTTACTCAGTTCGATTCAATTCTTCCAGCACTAGTCTCGGGGCTTCTCTTCCAGGCCTCTCTTCTTCTATTTACGATAATTGAATATTGACTTATCGTATCGTATCGCTACCACTGACCCCAGCAAACTATAACTCAGGGAAATGATCCATCACACTTCTCTTGGAGGCAGATATTAATATTTCCATTCACTTGATTGAATATCCATGAGAAGAGCTCCTTGGTCGTCCTTGACACCATAAAGTGAGAAAACTGATTGAGTTAGGAAGATAGTAGATACTCATCTTATATCTGGTCTGTCGCCTATAGTTGAATAGTAGATAGGATACCGGCTACCAAGGAATAAAATTAATAGAAATAAATGTAAATAGCTCTAAGAAGGCTCTAAATCTGGAAGTAGTTGTAGTCGGTCTGACTCTACAACTACTTCCAGATTTCCCATAGGCAGTGTTACAGACTTATATCGTGTCTGTTCAAGTTTTTTGGTCTAAACCTGAATTAATTTTATTTTCATTTTTATTAATTACCCGGCAAACGTTGTTTTGCTAAGTAAGGTATATTCTAAACAATTTCTAGAGAATCAAAAAAATTAATACTTTAAGTGTATAAGGATGTGTTGATTGAATGCTATTACAATGAGGTATTATACAAACTATAAACCCCATTTGTTTGTCTATATTTTGTCAATACAATCAAACTGGAAGTTTCATACACTTTCTATAGAAAATATGGTATAATCCAATCCAAGTCTTTTTTGGTCTTTCGACTTATTGATTACGTTTCAAGTTTTTCAGATTCTTTTTGGATTCTGGACTTTGTGTATAATTGTGAATAATACTACTGAACTTATACAAAATTTTCAAATTTCTGCGAGGAGAGATAGAAAATGAATTAAGTATTTCTACTTTGACCTGCTTTTTGAAAAGTTTCAAGTAACATTCGATGAGTGAAAGTAAATTTAATAAAGGGCGAGGCACAAGGTCCAATTTGACTTTGAGCATATATAAACTATATTGTGAAAACCATAACAATTATATCACAACAAATAACAAATTTCAAATAAACAATTATCTGACTACGTTCAGTAAAACTGCCAGCTACTTCATCATTGTAGAAATGTGTTTTT
>NW_020536999.1:9221701-9296996 GCF_003426905.1 Ctenocephalides felis
AAAAACTACCAACGGAAGAAAATACTTTTATTATGGATTTTCAAAGATTACCATTTATCTCCCGATAGCAAAGTCATAAGAATCAAGGTTATATCTGCTTATACATCTTTTTTCCTCTACTTTCAAATAGTGTTGTTAAACAATGCTTAACTTTACTGGTTTTTGACACATCGGTCGTGGACCTTTTTAACCCCGGACCTTCATATATATTACTATCTATTCTTCGATAAATTCTGGAAAAATGTTATTTGATATTATGTCCCTTTGATCGATACCAAATTTAGGTTCTGAATTCAAATAATATAAATAAAAAATAATATATAACCTAGAAAATGTTCTATAAATACCAATGAGTATATAATTATACAAATGAAATCTTTCAGAGCACCGTGTTTGAGAAAAATATGATATGCAAAAAAGAGTGCTACAACGCAAGAAAGTGCATTTTCATATTAACATTTCCAAAAAGTTGATATTTTGAGTTTCTAGTACTTGCGGCTAATAACGTTTTTGGCTAAAAATATAACCACAAACAAAACTACTTGCTACAATTTGTACAAAAACATTTGACATTTGACGTATTAGCCACCGTCCATTGTTTTATTCAAATTACACTTCTACAAGAATTTTCAAATTAAAAATGTAAAGTTTCTACGCGATTTTGAAATAATATCTCACCTTTCCGACAACCTACTCATTAGCATGAATTTTTCAAGACTAAGACTGGCTAAATCGGTTTAGCAGTTTTCGAGTTTTCGAATCATTTGATCGAGAGCTCCATTTTTATATATAAGAAGATAAAGACACGGTTTGGCAGATCAACTCGCAAAACTAATCAATCAAGTCCTTATTGAGTTCCATCGAAAGGCTTTTAAACGTTTAATATCGGTTCAGCCGTTTTTTCAGAAAACGTCGATTAAAGGTCAAATTGAGCTCAACATACCCAGATAATACCCTTAAATCTGACATGCATCTTCATTATACAAAAATTGTCCGATTTCCAATTTCAATGTCAAACGATTCAGAACGACTTGAAACATAAAATTAGCAAATCTAATTTTCTGGCAAACAAATAAATTACTCCTTCGAGAAGTTAAAAATAATTCGAATCAGTTCTTAGTTTTCAATCAATTTCCAAGTTATAAATAGAATTTTCTTTGATCGCGAATCCAAACAGTTCTATTTATAGAATCTTTTATATTTCTAGATGTGAATTCTTTCGTTTATGTATAACAAAATCTCGTCGGAAAGTCCGACTTTTCCGTTCTTTTCGAAATGTAACAAGTAGGTGGGTACATACATACGTAAAAGGTTTTCTCTTTTGAAGTTTCTAGCGATTATTCGGCCCATTGAACGGTTAAATTCAACGTTCCAAACGAAATATGTATAAAGTAGAAATGTGGCCTCGTAAAATACTAAACGTGTCTGAAATATTCGGAAAACACTTGCAATAATATTTATTTATAGCTCTTAAAAGACTTAGGAATAAATAAAATTATAATAGGAAAATTTATGATTTCTTGAGATTTTCATAAAATATTTAAATAACTTGAAAATTTTGTTCCGAGCACTCTTTTTTAATTAGCTTTACTGAAAGTACATAAAATTTACTACAAGCCATTTTAACAAACTTGCGCCATCGATACAAAAATTTTGAAAAAAGTTTAAATTCCACTTAATTTAGTAAGGAATACAAATACTAGTTGGGAATAAAATACAAATACTAGTTAGAAATAAAATATTATTCGAAGTATTTTTTTACATTTCTTGAAATATATCGAAAACTTTGCTCAAGACACTCTTTTATAGTTAGTTTAGTAAAAACTAAGTAAGATTTACTAATTTTCTATATAAAAAAATTATACACTCCAATATAAAAAATTTGAATAAAACAAGGACAAAATCTACCTAATACATTATACTTGTTTCAAATAAATTATTCAGGACATTTTTCTACATTTCTTTAAATAACTTGAAAATTTTGCTCCGGGCACTATTCTTAATTATTTTAGCAGAAACTGGATAAAATTTACAATAACCCCAAATAAACTGTTTTATATAGCGCCATACAAAATTTTAAATAAAATTAAATTGATCGCGCACTTATAAATATTGGCAAATTTCTATTCAGAACATTTTTTTAAATTACTTAAAAAAATTATACCGGACACTCTTAAGTTTAGTAGAAAGTGCCTAGTTTTCTACTATTATATGTATGTACCGCCATAATAAATTTTTATTTGAAATAATACTTATATTTTGTGGCAACTTGATGTTCGTATTCAGAACAATTTTTTACATTTTTTTAAATCACTAGAAAGTTTTGCTCCGTGCACTCTTTTGTTATTAATTTAGTAGAAACTAGATAAAATTTACTATTATTCCATATGAAAATTATTATTCATTCCGATTTGAAATTTTTGAAAATAAAGCTAGTTTAAGTTCGGATCCATGTCATATTGTATTAATTTCGGATCATTTTTCTACACTTTTTTAAATATCTCGAAAATGTTGGTCGGCACACTTTTTATTAATTAGCTTAGCAGAAACTAGATTAACTTTACTAAAAATCCATATGAAGAATCTTATACACTTCTGTACGAAAATTTTGAATAAAACTAGTAAATTCAGCCTAATATATAGTATTTAATAATTAAAGACATTTTTTAAATTTCTTTTAATTATCTCAAAAACTTTGTTCCGGACACTCTTTTTTAATTAGCTTAGCAGAAACTAGATAAAGTTCACTACAATTTTATATAAATAAGCTTATACACTCCGATAGGAAAATCTTGAATAAAGTTAGTTTGAATTCGGCCTAATAAATTGTAACTATTTTGGAATAAATTTGAGACATTTTTCTAAATTTCTCCAAATATTTAGAAATCTTTATTCCGGGCACAACTCTTTATTTAGTTTAGCAGTAACTAGATAAAATTTGGAACTTTTCCGTATAAATTATTTTATATACCCCAAAACAAAAATTTAAAGTAAAAGCACATAGTTTGAACGAGCTCTTATAAATCGTAGCAATTTGTTATTCAAAGATTCAGGACAATTTTCTACATTTCTTTGAATAACTCAAAGACTTTGGTGAATGCAGTTTTTTTAGTTAGCTTAGCAGAAACTAGATAAAATTCACAACAATTCCATATAAACTGTATTATATACCCCCATACAAAAATTTTAAATAAACGTGTATAGTTTGTGCATTAAACTAAGGTGACCAAATTGCTGAATGCAAAATCCAAAGACTTAAAATTTCAAACTTTAATTTTCAATTTTACGAAAATTAGCAAAAAATTATGGAAACAAACTTCATGACTGATTGGCAGATATGCTTACCTTTATTTAATAAATTATAATGAAAATTAATCAGATTATGCAAAGCTTAAAAGCAAAGAAAAAACATATATCGAAGAATATTGGATAAAATATAAGTTATATTAACATATAATCGAAAAATAAAGCTCTACTAAAAGTTAGTAATTCTAATTAAAAACAATTGATTTATTTAGAAAAAAACTGATTTTTACTGTATCCTTAAATAGTATTTGTTATTTTAAATCATTTTTAAGTTAGAGGGCGTCCATCAATCACCTGAGCGAGTTTTTAAAGATTTTTGGACCCCTCCTCCACCTTGGTGATAAATGGTAAAAATTGACCCCCACATCCCCACCAAACATCACGTGTATTTTTAGTTACGTGATAAAACTGTAATTTTTTTTTGAAAATGTTTGATTTATTTAAAAAATATCAGTTAAAAAAAGTAAATACACGTGATATCTTACTATACCCCACGTGATATTTCGTGATTTTTTTGCAACCCCCCTCCCCCTCTCCCTAAAAACCTCACAATTGACGCCCACTTACTTGTTAGAATAAATTGCCCCATGCTCTCGGATAACTGCAAATTGCTATGACATGAAAAAATATGGTCACCTTAATTATACGCACTTATACATATTGCAGGAATTTTCATATTTTTTTTAAAATACCTTGAAAGCTCTGTTCAAGTGACTCTTTTTTAGATTATCCCAATAAGAAAATTTTAAATAAACCCGCCAATAAGTTCCATAAATCAAATAAAGTTCCATAATCCAAACTAACTATAACTTCTATAATCCAAAATAAAAAACCTTTATATCTTAAATATCATTTTATTTTCTATAAATACACTTATTATTATCCTCTATCTATCCATTCCTCAAACGTACATAGTAAGATGCACCTTCTGCAGCGGCTTCGCCTGTTCCTGCCCAAAAGTCCTGACCGGCGGAAGAGCCCTTAACTTCCGTCCGTGCCTGCCGGTCTTCCTCTGCCAGAGACCGGAACGAGGCCGGTTGCCGAGCCACCGGTTCCGCTGGGCGGATCCGATCGGAGTCCTTCCGTGTTCGATGTTCGACAACCTGCCTTTTGGTTGGAGGATAGATTAATATTCCTTCTTGGACGATGAAGGAATTGATGGTGAAGGAAAGGTGGAGCGAAGGATAAATATAGAACAAATATTGTTCACCATATTTTAGATTTTAAACTAGCTGTAAGTGGAATTCTGTCTTAAGGCAATTAAGGCATCGTGCCTTAAGGCAAATTGCTGGAACTTCCCGTACCAAAAATTATTATTTTTTTAAAAACGATTAACATTTTTGAAAAAAATTTACTTTGAAAAAATAAGATTTTTGAGAAACTATAAATTGGACAAAAAATTACTTTTTTTTGAAAAAAATTTTTTTTTTTTAAAAAAATTTTCTTTTAATTTTTTTTTTTTTGAAAAAAAAAATTCTTTATTTTGACATATTGTGGAAGATCTGAACTTTTTTTCAAAGCAATCGTACTGCTTTAACTGCTTAGGGACAAAATATAAAGCGCGTAAGCGCCGCGTCGCTGTCTAACGCATAAGCATTGGCACGGAACCCATAGGAATGTTAACAAAATGTATATTTATTGTTAAAATCTATAAAATATCTGATAATTTGATGTGCATATGTCTAATGATCATTTTTGACCGCCAAATGGCTCATTTTTTTACTTTTTCCTCCATATCTCCGAAACCACTAGACCTACCTTCATGAAAATTTTATCGATTCTTCATCTTGTCAATACAAGTGAAATGTTTTTTGAATTATTCAAATCGGACCCTCCGTTCTCTTAAAAACTGAGTTACCGTTTTCGACACTTTTTGCCCCGTATCTTCGGAACGGCTAGTCCTGCCTTTGCCAAAAACTAATCAGCACGTCTCCTTATCAATACGAATCGAATGTTTTTTGAATTATTCAAATCGGTTGATCCGTGTTCCCGAAATCGTCGACGAAAATTTGTATCCGCACATACATACACACACGTACATACATACACATACACATACACACACACATACACACACACACACACATACATCCATTTTTTCTAAGGTATGCCAAAATGTTCAGAAACCTTTGAAACGTAAAGATATATAAAAATTTTCATTTTCGATTTTTTTGCGATTACTATAACTTGCCCTACGGGAAGTTAATAATAATTCATTATCTGTATAATACGAATTGATAATGTACGTTCTTCCATTTTCATGTTTTGATAATGTATGTTTTGGCATTTTTACGATTTGTGTTGTTATTACTCATTTTTTTGAAAAGATTAATGTTCCTGAGATGATGGTGGAATATGATGAATAAGATGATTATGAAGGTCTTGGAAAGTGTAGTTAAAATGTTAATTATTACATTTTAAGTCATTAGTAAGCCAAGCAATTCTAAATACTTTAAAACCTCTGAGTTTTTAAATCCATAGTACTTTCTTTTCTATTTATGTTTAAACAAACACCGAGTTGTTTGAAAACGTTATGAATTATATAATTATACTTCTTTCCAATATTTATACCTCCTTTACAAGTCATTTTGTTAAAATTGATCAAATATTCCATTTCCATTGGATTTATTATATCACATTCAAATAAACTAGATATACTCAGAGAAAATATATATTCCTATAATATGAATCTTATAAGAGTCTTTGAAGAACGTGTGAATCTTAAAAGACTCAGTTCTTGTTTACCTATCTCAACAATTCTATAATATATTTTTCTCTTTATAGTTTTAATAAATAAGTACAACTAAGTGTCAGTGGCATTTTGCCAGAAGGCAAATTGCTTGAACTTCCAGTATGTGTAAATAATCAACTAGACTAAATCAATAAATTGATATTTAGAAAATTTTAAACAATAGTAACGATGAAATTTGAAATTTTGACAATGCTCGTTATTCCCAGCTTCAATAAATTTTCGTAGGCCTATAATATTTGAGGATGTTCGCAGAGACCATAAAATCTATCATTATACCAAATTTCATCAGAATCATTTAAATTCTAAATCATGGATCAATAAGCAAATTTTGATTAGCACGATTAATTACAATAATCAAACCGTTTTGATTTTCAACAATTAATTGACAAAATGGCAAATCATGTCACACGCACATTTTTTACAAATTTGATATCAAAAGATTCAGAATGAGTTGAAAAGTCGAAAAACACAAACTTCTCCTTCGTAAAGATAGAAATTAACAAAAAATGGCAATAGATAAATTAAAACAAAATATAAAATTTTTTATAACTCTTTGTTGAAGTAGAACTTCTTTATGCGCGATTAGGGTGTAAATCCGTACAAATGCAACGGAAGTGCGTAACGGCAGATAAGATAATATAAGAGTCGAGTGCCAATATGTGCATCATGAGTGTTTCCATATTACTAATAAACATTATTCAAAATTGTTATATGATGTATTTATTTTTACTGAAATGCCATCTTGTACAGTAGCAAAAAAGTTTTACTTCAATCGTGTGTGAACCGTACGCGCACTCTTTTTTTTAACATATCTAATAATGAATATTCTTCTGTGTCGATGTAAAAAAAAAAATGTTTTATTATTGATTTCGGCTTGCTTATGAATCAATAAATATTTATGGTATATATTATAGCATTAAATAATTCATATATAATTTCCACCCTTTCTCATTTCCAAAATATAATACTACTTGTAAACGCAAAATACAATATTACTTGTCTGTATATTATCAAAATCTAAAATGAATAATGACATTCAAAATTCACAAAACACACAAATCCATTTTACAAATTTATGCAATATTGATAAATTTCGCACTCTACAAATGCAGAGAAAAAAAAAACAAAAGCTTTTCAAAAATTCTCAATGATTTTAAACTTTTATTATGAGAAAGCGTAAACCCAAAGAAAATTTCTAGTAACTTTTTTGTGTATTATATTTTTTATATTAAAGATGGGGAACGTGCAGAGCAACAGGATACTCAAGCTCGAGAACATCGAAGAGCTGCAGGTAAAAATAAAGGAAATATAAAGCTCAACTGTAAAAAATAATGGGATATATGTGTATGTGATACATAAATTATTTTGAGGCAGTTATCGCCTCATCTGCTGAAGCAAATGAAGGAGATGGAGCGCAAAACTAAGGAGCAGCACAAGGAAGATGAATATTGGAAGCAGAGATTGGAACGATTAAAGCAGACTCACGAACGAGCTGAACAGATTCACGAGCTCAATGAAAAACTGGCCTTTGAGACGTATACCAAAAACATGAAGGTGATAATAATATTTATTGACTTAATTTTAGATAGTAGATAATTAGTTTTTTACCAAAATATCAAATCTATTTACTGAATTTGATATTAACACGTATTGGGAAGTTCAAGCAACTTGCCTTAAGGCAAAATTTATTATTTAATGTAATTTGCATCTGTAGCAAAATAACCAAGAGGAATGCGATAAGGATGCACCATGTGCTGGACGTCGGGCAAGTGTTATTGATTGCTATAAAACTCATCCAAGAGAAACTATTCACTGTGCAGGTAAATATATATATATATATATATATATATATATATATATATATATATATATGTGGTGTATAATGTGTAATTCATTTACTTCAGGGGTGGTTCGAGATTTCCTAGAATGTATACAACGCAAAAAGAACAATGTAGTTGATGAAAATGATGAAAAAATCCCAGAAGAAGTTTGTTGACCAAGAACAATTTCACCTCAACCATTTTAATAATAGTTTGTCCACAAATAGTAACCCGACAATATCAATTTTCACCCCACATTTAAGATTAAGATGATTCATTTACACTTACCTACTGTAGCCATGCACGTTTGTGGCAAAGAGAATTCCCTCTTTGATGGAACCTGAACAATAACATTATCTCCGACTTTTCTAAGAATGGTTCCAAAAGTACCAGCTGCATGAATTAAACATCCACCAGTACCTGGATATTTTTCAACACAGTGAACAATAGTTCCAACGGGCAAAGCTCCCAGAGGATAAGCATCGCCTTCGTTTGCTCGAACTGTAAAGAAATATTGTGAAATCAATATGTGGTTTTTAGATTCTTATTTAATACACTTGAATATATAAATTTAATTTATAGAAATAAATTGGATATTTGCTATTTGAAAAGTTTTGAAATTATTATTTAAATTAATGTTTGTGGCTGAGAAAAATATAAAATTAGGTACATGTTAAGTTATTTATTAATTTATTTTCAATCTTTTAAATTTATGGAATATTTACTTAGAGATTATAATGCTAAAAATATTATAGATAATTCAACTGAAAAGCTTTAATTTTGAATCACAAAATGAAAAAAAAATATCAACATGTAATTATTTTTTGAATAGATTACCTGGTATCCTAGGAATATGGCATGAAGTCTTAATTAAATCTCCAGCTTTCATATTCTCTGTTGCTAAAATATATTTTAATCGGTCACCAACAGCAACTAATGCTATATTAGCTGTTCGACAACCATCTTCCATAATCTGAAAATTACAAGTTGATATTAATTAACAAATGAGAAACAAGAAACTTTAAAGATTCACATGATTGTATAAGCATATTTATATCTTTATTCGTAAGTAATAACAAATCACTACATTTAATTTAAATATTCTTTATTAAATATTTTGTATAAAATAGATACAAAAGAAATTAAAATATACTATGCTAGTTCTCTGTAAAATTTTTATAAGAATTTTAATTTAATGATACTAGCCTGTATAACTTTTTCAATTTGTGGTGGTCCTTCTTTAGGGCCTACTCGTATCCAATCTATCCAATGATATTTCTGTTTAATTCCTCCTCCTATACCTTTTGCCACAACACGTCCTATAAAAAATAAAATAATCCGATTAATAATATAAAGCAATATATATGATGTACAATCAGATATAAGATTTAGATTTAGAGCAGTTATGTTAGAAAACTTAAGAAGTTTTACAATAGTTTTGTCAATATGATTAAAAATTGATTTACTTGATCACCTGTATATTAGTAAAAGAAGCAAAAGGAAGTATTTTATATAAAAGTTAAGAAATAATTCGAAGTGATGATTTTTTTGAATAATCAATATAGTATGAGAAATCATGCTCATAAAAATATAATTTGTAACACATTGAGGTTATTTTAAAATTTTGAAAAATTATTATATTATGTATTAATTTTATACCTGTAACAGGATCTCTTCCAGCTAAATTAGTTACATCTAAAGGTTTCACAGTATATTTCTCAGGATAATGTACAATTCTTCGATAACTTTTACCATTAACACCAGGTTTTGGTTTTTCTACATATTTCCAAAGGGTTCGTACTAAATTTACACATACTACATTGAGACCTGAATTGAAATTTGTACTAATTTGTTTAAATAACGACACTGACATTTTTTAAACGTTCTATTAATATTTTATCATAATAACACAGGCGCAAAAATGGGTTAATATTTGTAGGTTATGTTTTTGACAGCAAAAACTTTTTTTATGTGTTAAGTGGCTCACTTCACTATGGTATGTTTGGAGGAATATTTAAATAATTCTTAAATCTTGCAATAATTTATAAATATTTCACAATTGTTGTTGTTAAAATACATTAAATATTTTACAGTACTCAAAATATTGCACATAGAAGTAGAATAATTAGTAAGACAATCTTTACGTATCACTATTTTATCATTTGTCACATTTCCACATATTTGGGGTTATGTTTTAGAAGCGTTAAGTGCAACTGAACCAGAACATTGTTTATCATAAAAATGGGCAAAACTAAAACAAATACTGAATCTCAAGATGTTTCCTTGGCCGATGTGACAATCAAGGAGGAACAATTATCATATGAAGACAAATTAAAGAACGCCAGTATCATAGCACAACCTATGGCTCCCAAAAAACTCACAAAAAAGTGTTACAAATTAATTAAGAAAGCTTCAAAACAAAAAACCTTTCTACGAGCTGGTTTAAAAGATGTCCAGTCACGAATTCGCAAGGGAGAGACCGGTATTGTCATTTTTGCTGGAGATGTTACACCAGTTGAAATAATGTGCCATTTGCCGGGAGTTTGCGAAGAAAAAGATATTCCTTATACGTATACACCAAGTCGAAATGATCTTGGATCTGCTATGGGTATGAAAAGAGGTTCTCTCATGATTCTTGTACGAGAGCATCCGGATTACAAAGAGTTATATGATGAATGCAAGGAAGAAATTAATGCATTAGCGATGCCTTTTTAATGATATAGTAATTATATATTAGATTAAAAAGTATAAGTATTTTTATAATTTGAAATGTGTTCGATATAGTAATTTACATTTTGAGCCAATGTAATATATTTTGTGCATATGTGGAAATATATTTAAGTAATAAATTATTTACTCATGTCTTATTTTTCATCCAATTTTAGTGTTATAAAAAAAACAAAATTGGCTGTAATAGTAAATGAATTATACTTTTAAATATTTAGTTAGTTCACTGCTTTGTGCCGTAATTAAGTAGATATATCAACCTCAATACAAAAACTAGTTGTGTATGGCATTGTGCCTTAAGACAATAAAAAAATTGATCTTTGGTACGGAAAGTTCCAACAATTTATTAGTTTACTAGTATTTACTCGTTATTAGTTTTTATCAACTAATAATTAAAATTCCTCATTCCTTTTTCCAATAACTTTTTATTAAAATAAATTTTAACTTTAAAATGTTTATTCTCGTTTTAACTTTTATATTAACTTATGTTAGCACTAGTGTTGCACCAATACTTACAGGCACTATTTAATAATTCAACATACTTTGTAAAATATTTCATAAATTGAATTAGTACAACTAATCTAAATATAGGTAATGAATTTTTGAGAAAAGTAACAGCTATATATGCGCTAGATTTATATATATTTTTCTGAAATAATACTTATATACCTTTGAATCATCGGGTTATATATTAGTCTGGTGCATTCAGTAAGGACTGGGAATCACACATAACATCTTCTCTCAAACTGGTACTCAAAGCGATCAAATCAGACAACCGAGAATCATCGCTTTTGCTGAATGGAAAGAACGAGTTCACAGTAGAATAATCTGTGGTTTTATGTCCATTTTCTGTTTTATAAGACTCTCCAGTAGCCAAAGTGCTATACATTTCGTTAATATTCCCAACCAGTATTCTATTTTGTATATCTATTTGTACTTTTCCACCACTTTTTATCTCCAAAATTGGCATAAATCTAAAATAACACTGAGACCATATTTCTAAATTTGTTATCGTATGGCTCACCCTAATTCTGTTTTCTAACATCTGAGCCATTGCCTGGTTTATAATTTTTTTATCCCTATTAACTGGTTTCGGTGGAACTGGAGGAGGTACTTTAGAAACTTTCATCGGACTTAGCATAGATAGTCCTCCAAATCTCATATCCAAATGTTTAGATATTCGGTGGACGTTTGTTGACTTTTGTTGTATATTAATAGTTTGTACATCTAGTGGTCTCACTGGCGGTAACACAGAATTTCTTTGTACTATATGATTTGGTGTGAAAAGTGGATTTGCGAATAGAGCTATGTCTTTTTCACTGTACTGCTCTCCCCAATCCCAGACTGACCTTAAAACTAACGGAGGCTGATGCTAGAACAAAAATAAAACAATTTAAGTAAATCAAAAAAACTGTGTATAACTATAACAAATGTATTTTGTAAACACGCCAAGAAAGGTTTGTACATATTTGAGAAATCATATCAGAAAGAGAAGTATGAACAATGAAAAAATTGTTTTAAAAATAGGAGTACCTCAAGGAACAGTTAAAGGGCCCTTATTTTATATAAAAATCTAAAGAAAAGGCATAATTAACTATCCAAATAGTGGTGCTTGGTATTGTGCGTTAAGGCAAATTGCTAGAACTTCTTGTACCAAAAATTGAAATTTTTAAACAAGAAACATTTTTCTTTAGAACTATGAAAAAAAATTGATATTTGAGTTTTTTAAAATTATTGAAAAAAATTGATCTTTTTGAAAAATTTGATTTTTTTATATTTTGAAATCTTTTGGAAATTTTGAAATTTTTTTCAAAGCAATCGCAATACGTTAGCTGCGTAGAAAAGAAATATCGAAGCGCGTAAGCGACGAGTCTCAGTCTAACGGACAAACATTGGTACGGAACCCATAGAACAATGAACAAAATTTGTCAAAAAATCGGACGCTCCGTTCTCTCAAAAGCTGCATTACGATTTATGGCTGAATATATTCTCTATTCTACTTACAAATCCTACAGAGCGTCTCTCATGTTCACTGTTGAAGATAAACGTATCAAATATGGTCAAATGTGCAGAATCCCACAATGTAGTCAAATAAGTCTCAGACATCTCCAAGGCAGTCGGCAACTGTTGTGTTATTTGCCAAACACAGTCCAAAAATAATAATAAATAGGGAGCTGTTACAGTATCTTGAACAATCACATGACCTAACCGATCACTAGAAGAAACGAAAGTGCCTATAGTAATTGAGTGATGCTAATAAATTAATGTTATAAATTAATTTACCAAAATGGATGTCCTAGAGCAACCCAGTCTTTTTGAATTAATGATTGAAAACCATTAATTGTCCTAAAATGCGGGTCCACAAGAATTTGTGTGAGACTTGATATGACGCAAATTATATCTCGTCCATCACCTGGAAAAAAAATAATTGTATACATATATATACATATTAGTTTAGTTTGTTTATTTTCTGAGGTTGATAATATATAACTTTATTTTTTGAGGATGATAATATATATCTTTGTTATTTCTATTACTTATGGGATTCCTTGTTCAAAGCTCAAAAAAAGATTAAACTGTAAGTTTTTTAACAATCCTTATTATATACTTTTCCTTTTATTACTAAATATGTAAAAAAAATATCTATACCTTCTTGTAAAACTACAGTTGAACCGGCACAAAGAGAATCAGCTGCCTGACTAGCCAATGCTAAACACGTAGACACATAATATAACCAACGAGAACTATCTAGTAAAGACAACAGTTTTGAATCTTGTACCTAAAAATATAAAAATCAATAAAACAAAGTTAATAAAATCATTTGCCATATAGTATATTTTTTTATACTAACACCAAATTGTCTCAATGAATCAGGCGTACACAAATCTTTCAACTTGGAATAACTATTATAAAGCTCCTTAGCACTGGGAAGATCTTTACATAAATCTAAAACAACGGGTTGTTTCTTTTGGGGATGAGCGGACCTGACATTTTCCAACATAGCATTTTCTTGTGTCCGATCCGACATTGTTGGGTGAATATCAGACATGCGGACTAATGCACAACCTTGCCTGTTGCCCCAAACCTAAAAGAAATAAATAATTACATATATGAATTTATTTTATCATTGATATTATTTTTATCTTACGTATATTGGAATTGCCCCGCATCTGAAATGCCTAGCTGCTTCAATTAATCGTGAATCCAAAACATTGGCAGGCACAATTAATGTTGATGGTAAAGTTGATGATATATCATAACTACTGTTTACTGATGAACATCTCCAGCCCGGTGTCTCTAATCTTACCAATTCGTAATGCCAATCAGCAGCATTTGAAAACATTGCACAATTGTATTGTGGATAATAAGGTTCGCTGTAAGAAAATATAGAATTTATGTAAATATATATCTAAAAATGTTTGTAGATGATCTGAAAGTGTTATAAATGGTCTGAAAATTAAGTAGATAGTCTGAAAATGTTCTAGATAATCTAAAAATGTTGTCAATGGTCTGAAAAATATATTAATCTAACTGAAACTATCATTGTTGCAGTTATAATATCATTTTAAATATTTTAAATTTGTATTTGAATAATTATCCACACACAAATCAAAACAATTAGAAGATGCCATCAATTATGAATTCTAAGCAATATTAATAAAGTTTGTCTTATAAAAATGCTGCAAATTCATTAAAAAAGTTCATTTACTAGATTCAATTACCTCACCTATAATCGTATGCAAATAATCTAGTATGAACAGTCGGGAATGCATGATGCAATATTGAAAGAGTAATTCCTTTGGCTTCATTAATTGGTGTAAATTTAAAACTGAAAGACATCGTCCTCATATTCTGTAAATAATTCACACAAAATTAAACAAAATAACAGATTTTATACCAAAAATGTTGAAACCAACCTTGCAGACAATAAAAAGCCCTTTCACTTTAGAATGTATACTTTGTCCGGGAACAAGTTTTTTTTTCTTATCACCAAGTGTGTAAATCTAAACAAAAAAAAAACAATATACATAATAAATTTAAATGTACCCTCATTTTTAGTTATATATTTACCGCGTCAATATTAGACAGACATATATCATTTTCACCAAGCAAAGCATTTTGTTGATACGTGTTGTCCTGGAATTAATAAAAATAATATATTCACAACAATTTATTGTAACGTAATTCTTTATCTATATAATCCACTTACACAACCACTATCTTTTGTATCGCTAGTAATAAATGTGACTTTAAAATTTGTTACAACTAATAAACCGGTCTTTCCTTGATTTCCATCAGTAAGAGGTGCAAACATTAACACACTGTTGGCTTCGGCAACTGTGAGTTCACCTAAAATGGAAAAAACAATTAAAACTGGTAATAATAAACACTGATTGTATAATTAATAATAATAAAATATGGCTGACATTATTTAAACTCAATTATTTACATGAAAATACAGTATTCTTTTTATGATAATAATGTATTATAGATTGTAATAATTGCCAACGATTTTAATGCAAATTCCAGAAAATAAAGTTTTAAAAGCGATGCACAAATTATATTTTTTTAATGACAAAAAATTATGATAATGATCAATATGTCCATAAACTCCAAATCTGCTCAATTAAATAATGGACCCCATTTTTTATAATATTCTTACGATTACAATTATTACTATAATGTATAATCACCTGGTAATAGTCGTGGTTTCAAAACAGACAGTTCATTAACACCTAGCTCCAAATCCTAAAAATATAAATATATAAGTCGATTTTACAAATAAATTCTAGGTACTAGATAAGGATCAAAATTTATTCGTTGACACTAAGATATTATAATTACCACAAATTCATCTTCATCTATATCTAGATAACTCTTAAAATTGTTACCAGATTTCATGTCGCTCATTGTAAATGTAAACATTTAAAATACATTATCCTTATTGCTAAATTTGTAGTTACACATAACCTGCATTAATTGTTACAATCTAATTATTTCCTTATTAAATTTGGCTTGATTTATTAAATAAATAATTTCTCTTGCATTCCTTACATAATTACATTAAACGTTAAATTATCTTAAACTAATATTATTATTAATTTCAACACTCTGTCATAATTGAAACACAAAAGTCATTTAAAAGGATTGTCAATCCAAGAGGATGCAACATGAGAAAAGAAGTGAATATTATTAATCGAATATTTTTGATTATTAATTTTAATTTGTGTCATGACCGTGAGATTAGGATAGATAAAAATAATGTAACAAATGTAAGCTAATGAGCAAATTTTCTGAGAATGGTTATTGTACAGATAATGCAAATTGATAGAGGTCTCAAGTTTGAAAATTAATACACTAGTAGTGGAATAGCTGATGTATAATTATTCATATACCTATTATAAATATATATACTTTTATCTGCTTTTATTTTTGCCATATCTAGGCAATTGTTTTTAAATAAAGGTTATTTTTGTAATGAGCGTATTACATAATATATTTACATGAGAATTAATCAACATATCTGCAATTCAAAAAATCCAAATCAATACAAGACAATGTTTTCGGAACATATTATTAGTTTAAATAATACTTTTAATACTACGAATCCTATTATTTTGCATAAACTAAATAATTGTGACCTTAGAAAATTTGCTGAATCTATTTTTATAATTTTAAATTCTCTTTGTGTAAATAAACGTAATTCTGCCTTTTTAGCTAATAATACTTATTCTAATTATATCAATTATTCCTGATTGTGAATTAATCTGTTTTTCAATATTTAAACTTTTGCCAATTTTTTCAATTTATTATTTGTTTTAATATTTCACTACTTTGTATTATTTTCGTTTTTTTCATCCTTGGTTCTCTTTTTTGAAATCGTGTAGCATCTACCAGAATTTGATCCTGAATCTATATTTGTAAGCCCCTTCGTTTCTATACAGTAAACTTTTAGTTTATTATTTTTTATAATTGTTTTTTTTTTTTTAATGTTTAAACTAATTTGTTCAGAAACCTTTGAAACGTACAGATATATAAAAATTCTTATTAACTTAGGATAAGTTATAGCAATGGGCAAAAAATCAAAAATATTTTTTTGCATTGTGTGTATGTATGTATGTGTGTGCATGTGTATGTATGTATGTGTGTGTATGTGTAGACAATTTTTCGTCGACGATTTCGGGCTTATGGATGAACCGATTCAAAAAATTTAAAAAGCAATCGATTCCTATTGTTAGGGAGATGTGCTGATTAGTTTTTGGCTAAGGCAGTTCCAGCGGTTTCGGAGAGATGAAGCAAAAAGTGCTAAAAGAGTCAGTTTTTAATAGAACGAATCAACCGATTTGAATGATCCAAAAAACATTCGATTCGTAATGATGGGGAAATGTGATAATTACATTTGGTCAAATGCAGATCCAGCCGTTTCGCAGATACAGAACTAAATTAATAAAAAATGACAGTTTTTGAGAGAATTAAGCATCTGATTTGAATAGTTCAAGAAGCTTTCTGCTTGTGTTGACGAAACAATTGCTTTTGGGGAAAAATATTTTTTTTTAGTTTATATTTTTGCTTTCAAACGATTCAAAATGACTTAAAATGTTGATATCAAAGAAACAAATCATTTTCTTTGACGAAAGCATAAACTTTTCCATCGGGAAATTAATACAAAATATCAAATTTTAAATTTGCTACCAGAGGTCTTACTATTTATTTACAAACTAGTTCAACGTAAAAATTACACATGGAGGTGTTGATGTAACTGTCAATTTATACGACACTAGCGCTGCGTGCGAATAAAAAGGCACTGATATATAATGTAAAATGCATAGATAAAAGAAGAGTATATATGGTAAAATGTAATAATTTTTAATAATATACAATTAATATTAAGAGTTTATTATAGTATTAATTTAATTTTAGTACTGATAATTTTATTAAAATGCATTTTGCGCGGTGGCTAGTAATACTAATACTAATAATAATAGGCGCATCCATTTGCATCCATTTGCACCCATTATCATATAATTATAATTTTAATTTTTTAGCTAAAAATTAACGAATAACAGCAGAATATTGAAATTTGAATTTAAATTTAAAATAGTACAATATCTATAAATTCAATCTATTATTCCTGCCGAGAGAGGAACACTGTGGGAGCGTGACGGCGCGAAGGTCTAATCGAAATGCGCAAATTCGGAATCGAATTAGCACAATAACAAATGGTGCAATTTCATTTAATAAAACAATATACCTTTAACCAAATGTCAGACATCATAATTAAATTTCACCAAAATCTTTAATTTAAAGCCCGTATTTAAACCGGATGTATATTTGTTCCGAAAAAGTGTCTCGTTGGCTACTCTCGGCAAATCAACTTCAGTCAACTCATCAATCGTAAAAGTCAAACGCCGCTAAAGTAATATTTTTTTAGTTTTTCTCATAAGTCAAAGCGAAATGTATAAATAATCATTTTGGAATATACAATTGCGTTTGATTATAATCTAGTTTTATATGTATTATGTGATTTGACGGTAGATTAATATTATATATAGTAAATTTTAATTTTTATTATCAAACTTTGGAAACCTGTCAAACACCGCTTTTTGCATTAAAAGTAAGTATAATTTGATTTAAACTTATTTTTTCGGGGTTTTTATTAACTATGTTTGTTTATAGAATCATTTGATGTGATTATATTTACTTTATCACTTATCTGTGAATTTATTCTATTTACTTAATGACATCATGTATTTTTGTCAATTTTCAACTACTTGGAGAATGAATCATTGTGTCACGTTGACAAGAATAAATGCTCTATATTATAAACTTTGAGCCTTTTGTAAGAGACTAGCCTTCAAATTGTGTTCTCACATACATTACATACATTCTTCATTTTATTGTTTTATGGACATGTTTTTTGATTTATTGGTTTAATGTGCAATGTAATTTTGCTCGCAGGCTACAAATCTGTATAGAAAATTGTATAACATATGTGGTATTAAGTCTGTAAAGTATATTTCTGTGTTTATATTTTGCAACATCGAACAGTTTAATTTAATGAACATAAACTCAATATTATAACCGTAGTAAAACTTCTAGTCTTTATATCTTTATTTATATTCATAGATCAAATCTGTATTGCTATTGATGTACAATTTTGGAATATATACATTTATTATCTCTTCATGTACTTTTTTAAATCATTTATCATGTAGGGCTTTATAAAAATATCTTTTAAATCATAAGGTTATTGTGCAATGTAATTTTTAGGCAGGAACAAGTCTATAATTTCAATTATGATACTTTAACATCAAATTTGATAACTGCCTAATGTTTTGCTTGTTTATTCTTTTATTCAAATTTATATAAATCCTAACTCTCTATTATCTAATTATCTTTTCTATTTTCGTTTTCTTTTCGCTCAGGAATATTATTAAGATGGATATTTACACTGGTCTCATTTTCGGAGTGATAGTTATATTATGTGCGGCAGTATTAGCTTCAATTAGTCTATTCGGAATGAAAACTAAAACTTACGATGAAGCTAAAGCTGAGAAGAAGACAGTTGTCGAAACTGTGAAACTGGCTCAGCACCAAAAGCAGAAGAAGAACAAGAAATCTCTCAAAAAGGTGAAAGTTAAATATAAATCAAAATATTATGATGAATATATCAAATTATTTTATTATTACTTTAGACAAAAGAAAATAAAGAAATCATCAATAAGGATTTGAAAGACGAAATCAAACAAACTGTTGTTGATGATGAAGATGAGGAATTGGTTAAAACTGAGACTAAACCGGTTCATGTAGAGTTTCAAGAACCGGAAATTATACCAATTGATGATGATGTTGTTCAGTTAAAGGTAAGAAAATTGTGGGTGAGATTATAATTTATTAATAGAGTAATACATAAGAGTATTTAATATTAAAGTAAAAATGACTTACAGAAAAATAAAAAGAAAAATGCACCAGCACGTCCAATTTTGGTGAATAAAGACGAGAACAAACTTTCTGCCCCACCATCAACATCCAGTTCTACAACTTCGTTGAATCATTTTGAAAATATTCATCCTAAAGATGATTTGGAGAAATTGAAAGCACAATTGGTAATAATGATAATAAATAGTAGGTTGCTTGAAAGATTCCCTTTTTCTACCTTGTTTATTATTTTCATTTCCATTTTGTTACCATTAATCACTTTTTTATACACTTTTATGCATTTAACTTTTGATTCCATGTTACCCGATCATGCATTTTGATTTTAAGTTTCTTGCATAAATCATCACCTTTCTTTTCTCACATAAATCATCAATCATCTACATTCTTCTTCTTACCAATCCTTTAATCCTAGAGGAGGCACTCTTTTTATAAAATGAATCCAATACAATTTCCTATACTTTTAACGATAATGCTCAGTAAAGTATTTTTCTCGCCTGCTCTTCTGAGCACTTTATGATATCTTATATCAATCCATATCAAAACTGTACAGATACTTTTTACTTTTGTCAGCCTTTCTTAAAGTCCATGTCTCTGATCCATATAGAGCTATGCCATAACACTTTAGTAGTAACTTACAATTGTTAATATAAAATGATATGTAAATGCTATTTATTTTGTATTTTTTTATTAATAGTAATTTATATTAATATTGCAGGCTTCAGATCCAGTAAAATCCAAAACTGTTGTTAAACCAACAAAAGCTAAGTTGGAAGCTATTGTTTCTAAGGACATGAAAGGTATTGATATAATTTTCATTTGTTCTTTACTTTGCACACTTTTGCATTAGAACATTTTTATTGAGAAATTAATACAATTGACTACTTTTATTTTTATCCATTATAAATATATATATATATATATATATATATATATATATATATATATATACATATACAGTAGAACCTCCTTATTCGCGGTTCCTTCATTCGCGTTTTCGCTATTCGCGGCTAAAAAAATTGCGACCCGATACCTTTATTCGCGGCTAAAAATTTCGTTATTCGCGGATTCCAGTGTATATGAAATCCAATATCTTCCATAAATGCCGTCTTTTTGGCCTATATAATTGCGTTGCGTTCGCCGTCCTCTCAGTTATCAGCGTTTTTGATCAAGTTTTGATCAACAAACAGGGAATGAATGAATCAATCATATATGCATGCTTTATTTCTTCATTTTTCTCATTTGTAGCAAATATTGTGATCGAGTAACACGTGCTAACAGACCTTTTCCTCTATATAATTAATAATAATAATCAAAATAATCAAAATTAAAATTAAACATTAAAATTAAAATTAAATTAATATAGCAATAAATAAAAATTTTATTAACATGTCAACTAAAAAAAGTTGGGCAAGAAAGAAGTCCCTTAAAATTAAGATAGAAATACTTGATCGTTCACGCCTTAAAGTCTTTCGCATCCATATCACGCTGATATATTGTTAATGAATCTATCGTACGATCGACACAAAAATCGGAAGATAAAATAAGATCATCTCAGTGAAGGTTTAAAGATGGCAAATGATCTGTGTGATTTTTTAAGAACATTGATCAATATATGGAGAGAAGTATTCTCTTCAAGAGGCAAATTTCAGATGTGACTGCCGTTAAAGTCTGAATTAGTCTGAATTAAAGGCACTTTTGAAACCTAGCAAGCAAGAAAAAATTACAAAGTTTTTCAAATTTTTGCCTATTTCTAAACAAAAAGGATCAAAATGTTTAATGTATAATATAATTAATCAAATGCATTTATATAGTTTTAATATTATATTTATATAAATAATAATATAGTTTTTTATATATGTACTTTTCATTATTTTGTCATCTTGGAACGTATATCCTACAATCGCATATAAAATGCCATCCTGTATTTGCGGATTTTTCATTATTTGCGCATTATTTGTCATCATGGAACGTATTCCCGTAATTCCATACAAAATGCCATCCTGTATTTGCGGATTCTTTATTCGCGGCATTTTTACGGAACGTATCCCCCGCGAATAAAGAGGTTCTACTGTACAAATATTTTCTTTTAATTTACAGTAACCAAAGCTCATTTGTCTGAACCAGTTCATGAGCAAACTAATATGAACTCACAGAAGTCGCAGAAAAAGAAAAAGAGTGAGTTGGCAGTTTTGCAGCAATTGAGTAAGAATTCTATTTTTCACACAACTTAACTCTTAAACTAGTGGTGTATGGCATCGTGCCTTAAGGCAAATTGTTGGAACTTCCCATAATGTAATGGAATTTCAAGGAGTTTCAAATTCAAACTTTCACTATTTATATTTGATAGACAAAATATACATTACATTAGAAGTAAATAAACAAATCTTGATCAAGCAGAATTAGAATGAAGGACCTTATCTCATATTTCTAAGAATTGTATAAATTGAATTGCAAAGTTAAAATTATTTATTTCAAGTATATATATGAGTTCTAGAATTTTAGCCAGAATTAAAATTAAAATGTGAGCCTTTTCAATATTTAAAAATAAATAGTTATTCTTGTTTTCCCAAAAACTATTTTTTCAAATTGTCAACACAAGCTAAATATTTTTTGTATTATTCTTACCAGATTACCTACCATTATCTCAATAATTACTGTTTTATGCACTCTTTGCTCAGCATCTCCGTAACGGCTGGATCTGCCTTTGCAAAAAACTAATCAACACATTTCCCTATCAATAGGAATCGAATATTTCTTAAATCATTCAAATCGGTTGATCCCTGCGCCCGAGAACGTGGACGAAAAATTATATCATACATACGCACACATACATCCATTTTTTTCTAAGATATGCCAAAATGTTCAAAAATCTTTGATACAAAGATATATACAATTTTTTATTAACTTCCCAGAGTAAGTTATAGAAATCGCAAGAAATGATATTCAAAGATTTCTGAACATTTTTGCATACCGTAGAAAAATTGGAGGTGTGTTTGTGTGTGTGCGCGTGTGCGGATACAAATTTTCGTCGACGATTTCGAGAACACGAATCAACCAATTAGAATAGACGTGAGGATTAGTTTTTGGCAAAGGCGGGTCTAGCCGTTTTGGAGATACGGGGCAAAAATGGTACGGTTCAAAAAACATTTTATTTATATTGATTAAATGAAGAACTGATGAAATTTTGGAAAGGCAGATCTAGCGCTTTCGGAAATCCAATAAAAAGAAAAAAAATGCCATGTGATGGACAAAAATGGTCATCAATTTATCACACATTTTATAGATATTTTAATAATAAGAACATATTTTGTTCACTTTTATATGGGTTCCGTACCAATGTTTATTCGTCCCACGCGCTTTGATATTTCGTTTCTACGCAGCTAACATATCGCGATTGCTTTGAAACAAAGTTCAAAATTTTCAATGTATACAAAAATCAAATTTTACAAAAAGGTCAATTTTTTTCAAAAATTTTAAAACTCTCCAAAATCGACTTTTTCTAAAGTTCTAAAAGAAAATTGAATATTTTTTTTAAAAAATGTTTAGGTACGGGAAATTCCTGCAATGCACCACTAGTTTTTTTTTTTTGCTATTATAACTTACCCTATGGGAAATTAAAATTATTCTTACAAATGATATATGATGTGAAAAATATTCTTCTAACAGGTAATGATGAAGGAGGTGTTGGAATAAACGTACTGGAACCATTACTAACTAAAGCACAACTTTCAAGAAGTGAATTACAATTTCTTATCGACCTAATGCTGAACAAACAACACGGTCCCACCCCTGAACACACAGAATGGTTTGAGGTAAAAACTTCAATTATTAATAACAATGTACCAAATATTATATCATCTTATGTACTAAATATATTATATTAACCAAATTTTTTTCCCCAGGGGCGCAGTGATCCCGTACAGAAACTAAAGAAACAATTAGCAGAAAAGGAGAAGGCTTTAACAGACGAGCAGGAGAAGTCTTTGGGTATTCAGGCAAAGTTACGTGAACTGCGCACTGAATTGAATGCTGAGCGTTCTAGAATCAATGCAGCAACTCGTAACTATGAACAAACTATTGCATCGAAATCATCTGAAGCTCAGCAATTGGCTAACAAGTTACAAATTGTGGTTGAGAGCCATAATGCGGAGAAGCATACATTGACACAGCAATTGCAACAGGTAAGGGTAATAGATAAAATAGAAAAAAAGTAAAACTTATTTGCTATAGTACAAGATGGCATTTAAGTAAAGATAAATACATAATATAACAATTTTGAATAATGTTTATTAGTAATACGGTAACACTCGTGATGCACACATTTATTAGTGTCAACCATTGTGCACATTTATATAATGGTAAATTATAAATTCTATATTTATAATAGCATTAAAAATATGTATAATATTCAAAAACAATAATGTAATTAAAGTCATACTTCAAATATGACATGATCGGTTTGTCATTGTAATTAGCATTTAGAAATGAACCTTCATTAGAGAAATGAAGTGATTAATAACTTCTATAATATTCGTTCACACAGTGGATTATGTTAAACAACGCCTAAACAAATATTGTTTTCGCAACTTCACTTATCTTATAATACTTGTGTTTGAAGAACTTCATGTAATTAAAATTAACATACATTCATTGACTGCTTGTATTTTTTTACTTTTTTGCTGGCGATATAATCTCATTCTTTAAACAGCTGTAATATCTGTCTTGTCTAAAAAATATTTTCCATTTCAATAACTTCAAAGATTTATAGAAACCACGAATAATATAGAAATTATTTCAATAAACTTATGTTTCATATATGTAAAGTATTTTTTATCTATATATTTAGTACCAGGCTAAACTCGCTGAAGAACACAATGCAGTAACTCAACTGCAAGAGGAACAAAAGAACGTGAAAGAATTGATGGCCCAAAGACAACAGTACGAAGCTCATATTGTCCAAATGAAAGAAGTAAGATCATTAAATAATTTTGTTATGAAAACATATATTTGCAATACTTTTATTTATTTCAGAACGAAGCTATGTTGAACTCTCAATTGCATTCATTACATGCAAAGTTATTGGAAACTAAAACATTACAAGAACAACTTGCTTATAGGGATCAACAGTTGCAAGAAATTATGCCCCAATTGGAGGTAATAGTTTAAAAGAAATTTGTCTTGCTTATTTATTTTTACCTAACACAATATGAGCTTTGAAATATCTACAAATTTTGGTATAATAGATGTATTATATTATAGTAATTTATGATGAAGTTAATGACATGAATTGCAATTTATTTCCAGGCCTGTAGACAACAAATCGCTGACTATGACCAACGTTGGGTTGTTGCACAAATGCACGAAAATGAACTGAAAATGGAAATTCATAGATTGCAAACTGAATTGAGATCTTCGAAGGACAATTTATCAGGTACAATAGCAAAACAAATATTTATATATATATATATATATATATATATATATATGTTTGTATTATTATTATTTGTAGGATTTGCTGCAATGGAATCTGAAATGAGTAGACTCTCGATGTTGAATACCAAACATGAAGAAAAACAAAAGGAACTTTTGAGGAAAAATGAAGATGTTGATAGGCACATTAACCAAGTAAGTTTATGCTCATATACTAAGAGGTATACTTTTTTTTATTGAAAGCTTATAACTATATATAATTGTGTTTCAGTTAAAAACCCAAATAAATACTCTACAAAATGAGAAAGATGCTCTAGTGAAACAAGTAGCCGAGTTATCTGAATTGCAAAATGGAGCTGCCACCCACGAAAACAACAAAAATAAGGTAATAGATTATTTAAAAAGAAGTTTCAAGTATAAATATGTTAAATATAAGTGCGTATTAAGTATTAACAAGATTTTTATAAAAAAAAATTAAAATTAGCTATGGTAACTTTATTAAATGATTTTGTTAAAATTTATTAAAGAAAAATTTTTTGCCACAATTTTTGGAGACACTACTCTTTCTGTTTTATATTAAAATGGCCCTACATTATTAACTTTCCGTAGGTTAAGTTATAGTAATCGCAAAAAAATCGAAAATGAAAATTTTTTTTATATCTGTACGTTTGAAATGTTTCTGAACATTTTGTCATACTTTAGAAAAAATTGACGTATGTTTGTGTGTGTGCGGGTGAATACAAATGTACGTCCACGATTTTTCATAATTTTCAAAAAAAAAATAACAATTTTGAAACAATTTAAGAAATATCAAAATTAAAAAAAAAAACGATTTTCTACAAAAATTTGAGACCATTTTGAAATTTTCAAATATTTATTCATTTATTTATTTATTTTAAATATAAATCGAATATTTTCAAAAGTTCCCAAGAAATTTAAAAAAAAAAATGATTTTTTCCTAAAAATTTCGAAAAAGTTAGAACTTTTAAAAAAAAAAATCTGACATTTTCAAAAAAAAATTGAAACTAGTGGGGTGGGTGGCAACGTGCCTTAAGGCAAATTGCTGGATTCTCGTACCGTAACGAAATGTTCGAGGAATACTGAATGTTTTCAAATAGATTATTATAAATATTGTAACATTGTCTAATATTTATAAGAAGTATATAAACTGAATTGCAGAGTTGAAATTATTTGTAAAGTATATTACAACTATAGTCAGAATTAAAAATAAATATTTTCGATATACAAAAAACTAAAAAAAAAAAAAAAAAAAATGGTACAATTTTTTTTTTTCAAAATCGATTATTTTATTAAGACAAGCAGAAAGTTTTTTGAATCATTTAAATGGGACGCTTAGTTCTCTCAAAAACTGCCATTTTTTACATATTTAGCTCCGTATCTTCAAAATGGCTGGGCCTGCCTTTGCCAAAAACTAATAAACACTTCTCCCAATCATTACTAATTGAATGTTTTTTAGATCATTCAAATCGGATACTCCGTTCTCTCAAAAATACGATTTCTATTTTCTGCACTCTTTGCTCCGTATCTCCGAAACGGCTGGACCTGCCTTTGCCAAAAACTTATCAGCTCTTTTCCCTATCAATAGGAATCGAATGTTTTTTAAACCATTCAAATCGGTTGATCCGTACTCCCGAAAACGTGGTCGAAAATTTGTATCCAAACATACATACACACACACACACACACACATCCATTTTTTCTGAAGTATGCCAAAATGTTCCGAAACCTTCAAAACGTCGAGAAATGTAAAAATTTTCAATTCCGATTTTCGGCCCATTACAATAACTTACCCTACGGGAAGTTAATTATCAAAAAAAATGTAATTAAAAAAAATGAACAAATTTCTTATAAGCATACACATAAGTTGTTTGTAGAATACGCTCATAGTCTAATTATAAGCACCTATAAATTTACAGTATGCATTTATAATAAATAATATCCTTGAAATTATTCAAAACAATTATTGATTATTTTCATTCCTCTACGTACAGGAAGTTTCAGCAATTTGACTTACGACACTATGTCATGCACCACTAGTTAAATTTTTAACTGATATGGCTATTAACGTAACTTTTAAATATGTATGAATATTTATTTATTTTACTCACCTATTTCTTGCTCCTTACAGGTCGAATTCCTGAACCTCCAGAATGCTCTAGATTCAAACGTCAGTAAACTCAAACAAGTCGAAACGGAAAACACAGAACTCAAAAATAAAGTATCACAATTAACTACAACACATGGTTCACTACAGAGTCAACTTGATGAACTGAAATTGAAAAATGACGTGAGTAAATGATAAATGATTTAAGGATTTAGAAGTATTGTTTTATTAATATCTTTGTTTGGTTTTTGTAGGAGTTGAGAACTAAAAATTGGAACGTCATGGAAGCCTTGCAGACTAAAGAAAAACTAGTGACGGAATTAACTAAACAGCAACAACAACCTGTAAGTTTACATTTATAAAACAATCATAAAACAAAATCTGCATTAAATTTTTTTTCTGTTTTAGCAAAAAATTGTGGAAGTTTCTACTAAACCTTCAGAAGATGCCGTGGCACAAGCGGCTATAGAATTGGTTAAGAGAATAATGCCAGAAAATGCAGTTAATTCTAAAGAATTAGGAAGCAATCCCGAAGAGTGCTTAGATGTGTACAAGCAAAAAATATTCCATATGCACGAGCAGAATAGTCAATTGGCCGCCATGGTTACTAATTATAAGAAAATAGTTTTGGACACCGTAAGTAAAATCTATATATATATATATACTAGATGATCCGTAAGACATTGTCCTATACACATATCTATAATTTTTTAATATCCTTTACTAATATTTACCGTATAAAAATTATAATTATTGTTTTTTAAATTACTCTTCGCACCGAAATGCATATACATCAATATGAGCGATGTTAAATGTAGAAGTGCTTTAAATAAAATGATGAGTCTCAATTCCCATACAATATTATGGAAATTGAAGTCTTTTAAATGGTTTAACAAATTCAGGAAAAATATAATATATAGTAAACGTGGTCAAAGTACAATATTAGCTTGAATTTTTCCACCTCAAGTAATTGCTCCAATAATGTTGCCTATAATTTTCTAATAATCTTGTATCATATTTTAACTGGTTTTTAGTAATTATAATATTTAAATTACATTTTTCTTGGTAATAATTTAATATACATTATTACCAGGGACGCTCCTTGGGTCCTCAGCACCCGTATGCTATTTTTTTGTAGCTTCCTCTCTCTATTATTTAACCTTTTTTAACAGTTTATCATTAAAATTATTATCAGTAATTAATATTTGGCTTTTGAAACATTTTACTTATTTATTTTCTGCATTTTATGTGATTTATTCTATTGAGCAAATCATAGAGAGCAAAAAAATTCTAGTCTTTCATAATTAAACATAACACTGGTACTTCATGTTGGATTATTCTAATTTAATTTTTTATTATTCAAGATATCCAAAATTGCATTTCAAACTTCTCCTAATTGATATTGTAAGAGCCCAATTGTATGTATTCATCTTTACTTTCCCATTTGTTGTTTTAAAGTGAAATTTTTAACGTAGTTTAAAAATATTGTGCAAAGATTAGTACAAGATGCAAAGAAATTATATATTTTTTTATTTATATTGAAAAAAAAACATATAAAAATTCATTATCTGAATCTTGTGTTGGCATTCCCTAAAGCTCTGATTATTACTTAATTTCATATTGTAAGTGAATTAATTTCTCAAATCCTGTTCATATGTGTATCATTCAATCTGCCATACATATACTGTATCTTATATTATTTTAATTTCTGGCACATCTCAGCTGTTTTTTGGCAATAATAATGTAGACATTTCATTTTTCTTATTCATAATTATGAATTTATTATACATATTCTAATATTGTCTAGGCTCATAAGTAAATTGAAATTTTTGGCAGATGACAGTTTTCATTTGTTTTCAATGCCAAACAATGTCTCAAATATTTTCCATGTCAAACAATGATAAGCGTTTTTTTGTCATTTTTTTTTCTATTGATTTCTACAATATTACTATATATTTTTATAATCACATACATCCTAAAAATTCAATCAACAAACTTCAGAAAGATTTATCAAAATCCGAATAACCGTTTAGGAGGATTATCCTTTCATACACCATTACAGAAGAATTTTATATTATATATATAAATATATATATATATATATATATATATATATATATAATGTTTATATTTCTTTTATCTCAGGAGGGAGTACTTAATAATCTACAGTCCTATGTTGAGACTGAAGAATCCCGCTGGCAAGAAAAGTTTGCAGCGAAAGAAGCAGAAATTCAAGCAATGAATAAACAATTACAAGCTCAGGTATTTATAAATATATATAACTATAGTTATTATTGATTAATTAATAATATGGAATAAAATTATTTCTTTTTTTGTAGCAAAAGACCTCAACACCAAATCATTCAACAAATGGACCTACTGCAAGTTTATAGGACATGGTAAGAAAAAAATAAATTATATATATATATATATATATATATAGTTATATAATACTAGATGACCCGAAAGACGTTCCTATATCCATATCTACAATTTTTTAATATAATATACTAATATTAACCGTTTACCTAAAAATAATAATTTTTGTTTTTTAAATTACTGTTCACGCCAAAATGCATATAAATTTATAATATGAGCGATGTTAAATGTAGAACTACTTTAAATAAAATGTTGAGCTTTGATTCCCACACTATATTGGAAATTGAATTGTCTTTTAAACGGTATAACATAACCATAACCATAACATAACATTGGTACTTCATGTTGGATTAAATTAATTTAATTTTTTATTATTTAAAATATCCAAAGTTGCATCTTAAACTTACCCTAATCGATATCGTGAGGGCCGAATTGTATGTATTCATCTTTACTCCCATTTAATATCCGAATCTTGTGTTGGCGCCCCCTAAGGCGTGCGCTCGTAATTTTTGCATGCATCGCATTAAAAGTAGGACCGGCGCTGATAATACTTAATTTCATATTTCAAGTGAATTAATTTGTCATATCTTGTACATATGTGTATCATTCAATCTGCCATACATATACTGTATTTTATATTATTTTATTTTCTGGCACATCTCAGCTGCTTTTTGGCAATAATAATGTAGGCATTTCATTTTTGTTATTCATAATCACAAATTTATCATACATATTCTAATATTGTCTAGGTTCATAAGTAAATTGAAATTTTTGGCAGTTGATAGTTTTCATTAGTTTTCAATGCAAACAATGACTTGTCGTTTTTTGCAATTATTTCCATTTATTTCTACAATATTGCACATACATACATCCCAGTACTTTATAATCACATACATTCTAGAAAATTTCTTTAATAAACTTCAGAAAGATTTATCAAAATCCGCATAATCGTTTAGAAGAAGTATACAGTGAGTGCATGTAATTTAATATGAACTTTATATAATAGCAATAAAGCTTAAATTGATACTATGTTTTAGTTAGAAAACGTTTGAATGTGCAAAAGGAAAGGGCTGTTTTTAGAGTTTTCCCGGCAATTATTCAATTTTTTCTTGTCGTAAGAACCATCCTTGGACTTCAACGAACATTTTATAAAAAGAATTGGCCAAACTGGTCCAGGCGTTGTTGAGTTATGCGCTTACTAACACATTTTGCGATTCATTTTTATATATAAGATACAACGTTCAAAGCACACTAGCACCATCTGTGATATGCTGAAAGCACTCATACAGAGTAAAGCGCATTTGTTCTATGTTTTTCTCTTAAATGCCACTTACACCTAGTTTATTTTTCTTTTCAGCTTTGATAATGTATAACCAAGAAGAATAATTGCTTTGGACAAGCGGTACGAATATTAATAATATAACCAATCAATCATTCTACTACACAAGGAATGTTATTAATATATATTATAATAGACGCACACACATTTAGAGGATTTAGTACTGTGCTATATTTTGTATTATATTTTTATTAAATTAATTTACTAGATTATTTTCTATTGCTAAAAAAAGATAAAGTAAAGATAAATTGAACCAAGCAATCTATCTATTGTTAAAGTGGGACTGGTTTTCACTTTTGAAATTTATACATATGTACTTTATTTTGACAATGGAAAACATTAAAAGACACATTTATTATTACACATGGTAGAGATTAATTTTATTTAAGGTTTTTCACATTTTTGGGTTGCAAAAATATTGAAAATAATTGGTAATAAATATAAATTTATTTATACTTAACAATGTTTGCGTCTTAAATATATAAATATTTTAATAATAATAAATATATATGCATGTGTATATAGTTGTGGAGCTTCAAAACAAGAATCTAAAAAGTAATTAAAAACAAGTTTTTCAAAAAACCAATTCTTTATTTATTTACTGTCGACGTTTCGGAACTAAGTATGTTTCATCTTCAGGATATCTGTCAAGAAACTTGATCTAAGAAAAGTAGAAAATGGTGAATTTTTTTATATAAAATAAATAAAATGAAGAAATAATATTATTTTTTTTATTATTACTTTTTGGATTCGTTGTTTAAAGCTCTACAATATATATATATATATATATATATATATATATATATATATATATATATATATATATATATGAGTAAGTTCTTCAAGGGCATACATCAAATAAAAGGCAAAGATTTAGAAGTTAATCTTTAATTTTTCCAATTAAAATTTTGGAAAAATTAAAGATTAACTTCTAAATCTTTGCCTTTTATTTGATGTATGCCCTTGAAGAACTTACTCATATTTCTCAACATCAAAATTAACTACTTTAACATATATATATATATATATATCATTGATAAATTAGCATCACGTCTCAAGGCTTGAATATGACAAAAAATTTCAATAAATTAAAATGAATTTGTTATCACGATTGTATATAGACAAGACATTGTTAAGTATTAAGTTTTATACACCAAGATTGTGATTACATCAAAACCTCATTAAGATGATTTTTCAAGTAAGACTTAAGGGAGAAAGCATAATGTGAATATAGAGACGATAAAGTATCTACTGCGTATTATGTATTATATTCAAAATTTTGGTATATGTAGGCATTATTAAATAATCACATTTTTTGGTTCGGCTAAGAGATTTTGATGCATTAGCAGTAATTGCAAGATTTTCAACATAAATCAATGTTTGTAACTTTTCTGGATCATTAGAATTGGCACAGATAAGAATTTAGGATAGTCAGGCTCTAATAAGTTGCTTTACCATCATGACTAGTTTGTATCATCGGAACATTCAATTTCTTTAGTTGTTTGACAGTATACAATGTAATCGAAATTTTGATCTATTGATGTAGCAATTAAAAGCATTGGTCGATAATATAAGTCTTCAGCAAATATACAAGCTTTCTCGCTTATTTTGGGGCCAGTAAACCACAGATTTTTTTCTAATTTATTATAAAACCTCCCTTTTGCTTTATCTTCTGAACTCTATTATAATAACATAATCTTTGATGATACAGTTATCATAACATTCTTTCTTGCTTTGTTTATATGTGAAATACGCCTGATCGCATAGTAAATAGATAAACATTTTCATTTTGGAAATAATCTATTCAGCAATTTGAAAAAATTGAAAATCAGTGATCTATAAGTCTTCAGCACTTTCTATAATTCTTTAGCTCTTTCTCACATATTGTGGGGTCACCAATAGACAGTTTAAAGGGTCGTTTTTCTAATTTGTCAAACTTTCCTACATTTGACTTGTTACTCTGAATATTTCCTGTTCATCAAATTTCTTTGTTTTCTTCTCAATTTTTTAAAAATGAGTACTTAACATTGAAACTGTTAAGGGAAGATCACCAGCATATAATATAAGGTTGTCAAATATCTCCCTTCCGCCTTTTTGTATTATAAACCAAGAGCAAAAAAGCGGAAGGGAGATATTTGACAACCTAATATTTCAATTTTTTGTTCGATGGTCAGTACTTTTCGATTAGGTTTAATAAACGTGATGACAAATCGTATTAAGCGTTAAGAAATGTATAAAAATATGTCTATGGTCTGACCTAAATCTTCGTATTATGCGGGAGATGGAATAAAACATAATCGTCTTAACGGGGTACTATTTGGAAAACCTATTAGAAAACTGCCTTATTTTATTTCATTATTAAGAATATATAAATAAATAATTTGTTTTTTTGTACAGTAATACCCTGATTAATTTAACGCGTTGGTTTTCTTCATCAAAAAAGAGCGTAAAGCGAAACAGCGCTAAACGGGGTAACAGAACATTGATAATGCATTAGATTTTTAATAATTGTGCTTATTTTATTGCAGACAATAATAAAAATAACATAAAAACAAATAAAATTCTAATTTAGTCAAGTCGTTCAGTCTGTTCTGTGGTTTAAAATTTTTGCCTTTTTGTTAAAAATGCATTTAATGTAGTTTGCGTTCTTGAAGCATCTGTTACACCTCAATTTATTTGCTTTTAAATTTCTGTCGAAATATGGAATCATTTTCACCAAATTGGTGCATATTTTCGGTCGTGGTCAAAAAGACCTACTATAGGACCATTGAAAGTTTTACTTGCTTGCTCTTCTTCGAAATCACCTCAATCACCACAATCAACATTTTTTTCTCTTTTTAATTAATTACTTCACACTAAACTAATAAAAGCTGTTTCTTGAACTATTTCTTGGACATTTTCCACTTTTTTATTACCCATATTTTGGGGAATCCCCGTGTTGAAATAAAAATTGTTGGCGCACTTTTACAACGGGGTATTACTGTATATAAAAAAATACTTTATTTTATTCTTTAGTTCGAATGTGTAATAATTAGTATTAATTAGAACCGATTTCAATCAAAGCTTAATTTGTGGTTATCGAGACACACACACTTTGATATTGTATACATTCTGTGAAAAGATTGATATTGCCAATAAGAATATAATAATAATAATAAATATTTTTTATAATCAAAAATAATATCGTAAGCAATTCTAAAATTTAAAAAAAATCGGGCTTTATATAATATATACATACTATATATATTGAGCAATTTGTAGTTATAATAAAAATTATGTATTTTATTACTATTGTTCCAAACAAATCTAACGACTGAATTGTTTTTGCGTGCGCGATATTTGTGATCATCCATATCTAATTATGTAATTAATTTTTGATTTATTTGGAACAATGAGATTAATTATAATTAATAATTAATAATTAATAAACTTCCATATTGTTATATTATGTGTTTAACCAATTTTTTGGACGAAACTTTTGCTGTCGAAATATTATCAATAACTGATATGAGTTAACCATGTTTATTTTTCATAATTATATATTAAAATAAAATAAAATAAATGCATTTTATAAGAGTACTTGTTTTATTTAAAAAAAATATATTGCAGTGATAAGTAAACTATTTTCAGGGGAGGTCCAGGTTGTGTGATGTAAATAAATTTTAATTACAAAAGTTTCAATGAACATTTTTTATTTATTAAGTATTTTAGACATAGTATATCATTACTTAATATTAGTGCTCCTTTTGGAGGCAGGTTCAACATGTGACGCATGCATTCTTCATATCATATTTATATATGAAATATATAGCACCAAATTTGTCGAATCAAGAAAAAAGAATTAGTATTTTTTATTTATAATTTATAAATTTTTATTCAATATTTATAATTTTTCTATTTATACGTTTCGACACTTTATATGTGTTATCATTCAACAATACATACTGGGAAGAACAAAATACAAAACTAAAGCAGTTATTTTTCAACTTCCCGTAGGGGAAGTTATAGTAATCGCAAAAAAAAAATCGAAAATGAAAATTTCTGCATATCTTTACGTTTCAAAGGTTTCTGAACATCTTGGCATACCTCAGCAAAAATCGATGTGTGTGTATACAATTTTTCGTCGACGTTTTAGGGCCGATTTAAAAGATTCAAAAATCATTCGATTCCTATTGATAAGGAGACGTGCTGATTAGTTTTTGGCAAAGGCAGGTTCATCCGTTTCGGAGATACGGAGCAAAGAGTGCAGAAAATATAAATTATGTTTTTGAGAGAACGGAGCATCCGATTTGAATGATTCAAAAAAACATTCAATTTGTAATGACGTAATGAAAAGTTGATTAAATTTTTGCGAAGGCAGGTCCAGCAGTTTTGGAGATCCAGTAATAAAAATTTTAAAAATCCAGTTTTTCATTATTGAATTTTTTTCTTAATTTTCAAAAATGCTCGAAAGAATTGAAAATTCTCAAAAAAGATATTTTTCATATTGAGTTTACAAAATTTTGTTCGAAAAAAATCCAAATTCTCAAAATAATCTATTTTTGCATTTTTGAGTTTTAAAAACTTTAAAATGCGGTACGGGAAGTTCCAGCAATTTGCCTTAAGGCACGATGCCATGCACCACTAGTTTATTTTATATCGTTTAGGTCAAAATTTCGATAAAAAAAATTAGTTTTGGTAAAAAAATGTTTCTTGTTCTTCCTGAATGACGACACACATAAGGTGTCGAAACGTTTAAATTAAAGAATTGTGAACATGAATTCATTTTTTCAATTAGACAAATTGGCTTCTATATAAATAATAAATATAAGTCGATAAAATAAAAATAATTAAATACAAAAAGGATTCTTAAACAGACATCCATCTACTTATTAAAATACAATTGAATCACTATTTTTTTTAAATTTTATTTTAATTTAACTTTGCAATTACTTTGTTTATTGTTTATTTTATTAGTGAGTTTGAGCTTTTTAAATCATTTGTGTATTTATCAACTGAGAAAGAGTTCAAACTTGTTTATTTATGGAGTTTATATCAAATTATTTTAAACATAATTATATATCACTTTAATGATTGAATGGATGCCTGCTTAAGAAACATTTTTGTTATTAATTACAAATCATTCAGCATCTGAAATATATATATATATATATATATATATATATATATATATATTAATTAAATGATATATTTAATAATTTTTCTAGATATATTATATCGATAACCTAAATGGCATATATAGTACAAATTCAAATCTACTTTGTCATATATTCAAGCCGATTTTTGTTCCTTTATCAAATTCTAAAATTCTATAATAAAAACATTATTTATAAATAAATTATATTAATCCTAGAATAATGAATAGATTTGCACAACTCCTGTTGAATAAAATAATTGTGTTTAATGCACAAATTTATTCAAAATCGTGGACAAAAAATTACAAATGAAGGAATAATTATAATAGAAAAATATAATCAAGCTTTTTTTATAAGTTATTATAATTTCTATAATAAAAACTTTGGAATGATATAAATTTAAATTTATATATTAAAATTTTTTTAAATCTTCATGTTTAAACCGTATGGTCTTAACGGGGTTCTACTGTGTTTTGTTTAAAAAAATATTAACGCAAAGTTGTTTGTTTAATATAATAACTTCCATGAATAAAATTTTAATGTTATTGTAATCGTACTAGTGTATAGCAACAACAAGGGTTCATAATTTAATGGGTAATTCAAACAAAGCTCATAAAATAGCATTGTCATGACAACACTCTCTTATGCTCGTTCTTGATATTGAAAATTATGAAGAAATTCTTTGATGAAACCCCAGAATTAAGCGGGGTATTATTGTAGGTTAAGTAAATTTTGAGATCCTATTACTAAAGTCTATTACTTTACAGTACTTGGTATATGTGATAATATGTAATAAAGATAAAATTATTTAAAATTTTACACTAATTAATTTTACAACTACACGCATCCTGGCTATCTTGCAAAATTTATATAAAAACTTAACTTTTATCTTCACCACACCAGCGCTGTCCTTTTCCCATTTGTGACATTTGATCATACTCACAGCACATTGTCTTTGAGCTCGTTTTTGAGCCACGAATCCATTTTCATTATATTAATTTCACTATATAAAAATATAAAAAAGAAAACAGCCTAAGAATACTTCTGATATCACATCGATGTATAATCCAACTGTACATAAAGCTGCCTGACGCCCACAGAAGCAAAAATCATCTGCGTGTGGTTAACTACGTATTTAGGATCGACGTTTTTCGATACTTCTAATTTAATTGCACCTATATAGACATCACTACACAGTGTCCAGAAATGTGGATCCTGCACAGAGTACACACCGGCTAGGCCAGTTACTTTTTGATAGCATTGGGGCAAGAGATTGTCCAGGGCTGAGGGCTGCCTTTGCATCAGGACTAGGACTGATTCTTTGATCAGGGGCAAGACGCTGAGAGCTATCAGGATTGCTATAAACATTGAGCAAATTGGATCTGCTCTCATCCAGCCGAACATCTGTATTAGAATTTTATTTTTGTAGAGAATTTGTAATTGGAATAAATGATTAATGTGATTGAATGAACTTAATGGAAGCTATAAAACCATCTACCTTATATTACATGGACTGTTAGTCGAGCGCATAATAAGTGCTCAAACAAAGAAGGGTATGTGATGTCACATGTCTGAACGAACATTGCCGACGACAATCGCGGACTCTCCCGATTGATTCATTGTCATATGTTATATTATATATTTTAATTAAATAATGGCATTTGTGATGGCTGATAATTTTGTAAGAACTAATATTGACAATATTTGATATATATATATATATACTAGCTGACCCGGCAATCGTTGTTTTGCTAAGTGAGGTGTATTCAAAACAATTTCTAGAGAATCAAAAATATTTAATACTTTAAGTGTATAAGGATGATGTGTTGTTTGAATGCTATATACAATGAAGTATTATAAAAACAATAAACCCCATTAGTTTGTCTATATTTTGTCAATACAATCAAACCGGAAGATTTATACACTTTCTATAGAAAACATGGTATAATTCAATTCAAGTCTTTTTTGGTCTTTCGACTTATTGATTACGTTTCAAGTTTTTCAGATTCTTTTTGCATTCTGGATTTTGTATTCTGTAAATAATACTATTGAGCTTATACAAAATTTTCAAATTTTTGCAAGGAGAGATAGAAAATGAATTAAGTATTTCTTCTTTGACCTGCTTTTTGAAAAGTTTCAAGTGGCATTCGATGAATTAAAGTAAATTTAATAAAAAGTATATATGTAGAGCAGGGCGAGGCACAAAGGACCAATTTGACTTTGAGCAAATATAAACTATATTGTGAAAACCATAACAATTATATCTCAACAAATAATACATATCAAAGAACAATTATCTGATTACGTTCAGTAAAACTGCCAGCTACTTCATCATTGTAGAAATGTGCTTTTTTTATGTCTTTCAAAAATTTGTTATTTAGACCTTCTTACCCTATAGGCGGGGTAACTTGGAGCGGCCAGATGGCAAACGGGTTTAATGTCTTATTTTAATTTTAAAGGTATTTTACAAAATAATTACATTTTTAACTAATGCTAAAAATCTACCAACGGACTTTTATTGTGTATTTTCAAATATTATCGTTTATCTCCCAATATCAAAGTCATAAAAATCAAGGTTATAGCTGGTTATACATCTTTTTCCCTTTACTTTCAAGTAATGTTGTTACTGATTTTTGAAACTTTAGTTGTGGAACTTTTAACCCCGTACCTTCATATATTACTAACCATTTTTCAATAAATTCTGGGAAATTATAACTGGGAATAAGTTATTCGACAAAATGTACATGTAAATGTAAATGTATGTAATGTTCTTCTTCAGTCCTTGCATTTGCAATATTTCGCATTCTTCTTGCATTACGGCTCTGTTGGGAAAGATTTGATCGTATTGGTCGCGGCATTATTAAACTTCACTTCACCTTATATATATAGAACCAAGAACTAATATTCATTCACTATATTTAACATGAGGTAGTAGAGGGTAATTTCAATGACAGAAGCGCCGAATGACAGTTGACAATTGAAGGTAAATGTCATGGATGAAATCATTGATAGTATCGAATAAACTACATGCATAGTTTATAAATAATTAATTCTGAATTAGAATGAAAAACGGGATAAAAAGTATTTCATATGTTTCTCCTGGCTTTAAACTACCTCTCTGCCACCAATAGATTACTGAACCACAGCAACGCGTGGCCGGGCTAGCTAGTATATTTATATATATTTATATATATAGATATATAATGAATTAGAATGGAAAACGAGATAAAAAGTATTTCATATGTTTCTCCTGGCTCTAAACTACCTCACTGGCAATTTTCATCTAAATCGATTCAGCCGTTCGTGAGTTATAAGTGTTCTAACTTAAGCGATCCTCTTTTATATATATATATATATATATATATATATATACATATATATATATATATATATATATATATACATATATATATATATATATATATATATATATATATATATATATATATATATCAGCACATGCCATAGCAAGAAATATTGCACACCTCTCTTTTAATATTTCTACCACATACCTGCATCAAAACTGCCGATACAATAACACCAAATGATCCCAGAGTGTCAGCAAGAATATGCAAAAATACACCCTTCATAATCTGTGAATTACCACTCGTGAGATCAGTTGGAATCTCATGATCATGCGAATGTCCATGATTGACACCACCATTTGCTATGTGGCCACCATGAGAGTGACCATGGGATGCACCACCGCCATGAGAATGCCCATGGCCATGTTGGAAGGCATATATTCCGATTAGATTGACAATGAAACCCAAAACGGATACAACAAAGAGCCTGTCGTGTTTCACCTAAAAAGGTAATAGATATTGTAATAATAATATTAGAATAAGTTTTGAAGTAACATGTATAACATTTGTAAATATAAAAATAATAAATTGAAATGTATTTTTCTAATTATAATTTATTATTTACCTCTGGAGGTTCTATGGCTCGTTCGACAGCTTCAGACATAATGAAGAAAGCAATGAACAATAAAAACAGTCCGTTCACAAAGCCGGCCAAGACTTCAGCACGGACATAACCGTATGAAAATTTTTCATTTGCTCTCCATTTAGTAATAACAGATGCTCCAAGACCAGCTAACAAGCCGGTGCAATCAAAAAACATGTGAAACGAATCCGATATTAATCCTGTAATATAATAGATTGATTAATAGATAATTAATATAATAAAAGGATTTTTTATTACTATTAAGTACTTATAATGAGTTAGTAATAAATTCTACTTACCAAGACTGTTTGTCCATACACCATACAACAGTTCAACGAAAGCAAATGAAAAATTCAGCAACAAAAATAGAAATAGATTACGTGAATTTCTATCTGAAAATATAAGCCTCATCCATCCTGAAATTTTTTCCTTAATACGAGAACTTATACTCCTAGAGTCTCTATGTGTTAATGGAATCATTTTATCTGTGAAATCCAAACCAAATTTAATGCACTCCACTAAATGTACATATTGCAAGTTCAAATATGATTTAGTATATATATCATAAACATTAGTTTGAGTTGTTATTTAGCAAAAAATTATTTCATGTCGGATTAAAGTGGATTTAAACATTTAGATAACTTTACGAATTGCATACGTGTAATAATTTATTTATAACCTATAAAATTCCGGCCGTATGATAAAAAGTGTATACTTACGAAAGTTTATGCAGACAGTTGTTCTGAATTAACAAATTTAACAAGAATTTTAAATAAGAATATATAAATTAGTATAAATGCATGTTTGAGGATTTTTTAAAAAGGCATCTGTCAAATTGATAGAAGCCTGTCAAAATGAAAGACTAACCACAACCACTACATTCCACAGAAAATAAACTAAAATATTTAATGATAGATTTTGGAAATTTAAGATTTAATCAAATGCTGTATTAATAATGTGATAGTAATAGTTATATAATTATAGCATTTTTTATTAACATTTTATTTAAAATAAAATTTCGTTTTTTAGAAATCAAACATGAAGTTTGAATCGCATCAGGTAATATACCTGTGAAGAAAAAAATTTATATTAAAAATTGTTTTTTGAACACTTTTATACAAATTAAATTTTTAATACTCTATTTAATTTACAAAGTACTAAAAAACTAATTATATTATTTAAATAAAGCTTTAATTCAAATTGCATTATAGTTATTAGTAAGAAGAAGAAATTTTCGCATCTGGCAATACCTAAATGGAACGCTAAACTTCCTGCAGCCATTTTTCATTCCTTTCAATCGAAATGGTGAGTCGAGTTCTTTACTATTTTATTACAATCAGTAAATTATTTATATTTAAAAGTTGTTAAAACGATTTTAGTGTTGCGTTAGAATGTTTATATATATTTAATCTATAGTAATTGTTGGTTACACTTAGTTTTTGATTTTTATATATTTAATTACTACCACATGGTATGTCGTGTCATTTGTTGATTAAATACAAAATGTGTTGTGAAAATTGGATTTATACAGCAATTGAATACATAAATGCAATTTTGTTCGATTTTACTCGCGTATTTGGTAAATTTATAGATTTTGTGTGAAGTTTTACTTACCTTAACCTTAAATTTCAGCCGCCTAAGAAGGATTCAAAGTCTTCGGCTAAACAGCCACAAAAGACCCAAAAGAAGAAAGAGGGTTCCGGAGGTGGCAAAGCCAAAAAGAAGGTACGTCCCCAACAATACAAACTACATTTACTTAATCTTAAATGATGTATTATTTATGCTATATCCTACTGTGATAGTTTCTGATGTAATGAGTCTGATTAACCAAAAGATTTATCATTTATTATGTATTGTGCATTACTGTGTTACTATACATGTTCTTATATGTTTTTTTGTAGAAGTGGTCCAAAGGAAAAGTACGTGACAAGTTAGACAATCAGGTCTTGTTCAACAAGGAAACTTATGACAAACTGTACAAGGAAGTACCCCAATACAAGCTAATCACTCCCTCAGTCGTTTCCGAACGTCTGAAGATCCGTGGCTCTTTGGCCAGACGTGCCCTCATTGAATTACGTGAGAAAGGTAAAAACATCAATAAACAAATCAACTAAATTATATTTCCATTGATTTTTATATTACAAGAGAAAAGGATATGCATAATTTCCATTAAGTTACTTTTTAACTAAATTATTTAATTTTCCCAAATTTAATTCCTTCATAACTTTAATTTCTATAATCCAGTTTCTTTCACGTTCATTCTCTTTTGTTTTTATTAAAGTCGCCTTGTAAGTTCATCTTGAATGGGCGTTTTGAAATTCTCGATTTATTTTGCAGGTCTCATCAAGCAAGTTGTACAGCATCATGCACAACTCATCTACACGAGAACAACAAAGGGAGATGATACAGTAGCATAATGTACTTTCTTATATTAAATAAAAAATATAAAAGATAATTGAATTTGTTTCAATCATTATTCCTTGCCACTTTTTAAAATATCCATTAATTTATTTTGTTTATAGTATACTTATATATATATACATATATATATATATATTTGATTTTATAGAAAGGTTGAATTTAAACAATTGCTTGATCTATTTAATTTTCATTTCAATATTTGATTTTGCAATCATAATAAATATTATGTTATGGGGTAACAGTTTTGCTTTGTTAACATGGTTAAGTTCTACGATAACATTTTTATTTAAAATGTTTATAAACTATCAACCACAAGCATTATTGATACAAATACTTTTTTTTTATTTTTGTTTTTTTTTTGTTAATATATCATTCAATCATATTTTATGAAATTAAATGAATGCATGTTGATTGTATGCATATAAATATACAATAAAAATAAAATATTTAAACTATTATTTTTATATAAAAACTATTTAAATAAAAATTGTTTATAAACTTAATCATTTATTTTTATAAGAAAATATTTCATTAATTCAATTAATAGAAAAGTATGTTTTCTAGTACTTTATATTTATTCTGTCCTTAAGTCAGCGATTTCAAACTGAGTGGCGCAATACTGTTGAAAAAATTAATAACTAGTTGTAAGTGGCATTTTGCCTTAAGGAGAATTGCAAAATCTTCCTGATAAGTATACATAATCGACATAAACAATGAGCATTGAGATTTAGTTTACATTTTACAACTGTTTGTTTCAAAATTAATAATTTCTAATTGATATCATTCAAACAGACTTATAATATCTGTGATTATATTACTTATAGTGTACAGATACGCACTTAGAACATACATAATATGTGTTCCAAGAGAGCAGTCCATAAATGTTTATAATTCAACCACTTTTCGTAGGCCTATAATATTGTAGCATGTTTGTTGTGTTCATGAAAAACATTATGGCAATATTAATGGGTCAATTCTGCCATAACATAGCGTTGTCTTGGAAACGCTATCTTATGCTTGTTTCTTGTTAAAGAAAACTCTGAAAAGTCTATATATTTGCTGTGTGATCTGGCTTATTTTACATATAAACTAGCAAGAAAGAATCTTATAACTGCATTATCGAAGATTCTGTTATCATAAGATTTTTCCTTGCAAATAAATAGACATTTTCACAGTTTTTCTAACAAGAAACAAGCATAAGATAGCGTTGTCAGAATTGCTCCATTAATATAGCCATAAAGTTTTTGATGAACACAACAAACATCCTAAAATATTATAGGCCTACGAAAAGTGGTTGAATTATAAAAAAATATGGGTAGCGCCCTTAGGACATACTACGTAGTATATTCCAAAAACGTGGAAAAGGTTTTTTTTTCACAGAAAAACTGCCCAACTGACTTTTAGCATGATTCCTAATCAATATCTTTCTTTTGAATTTTCAGAATCGATTCAGAATTTTTGGCTAAAACGTGGCTAATTGTAAAGAAACGGCTTGGCCGATCTTTACGCAAAATCTAATTAAAGCGAGTCCTTAGGGGGCGTCCATTAATCACGTGATCGACTTTTTTGAAAGATTTTGAGCCCTCCTCCCCCTTGGTAATATTCAAAATTACCCCTCTTTCCACACCAAACATTACGTGTATTTTTAGTTACCAGAAAAAATTGTAAAATTTTTATTTTTTTTTGAAAATGTTTGTTTTTTTTTAAAAAAAATAAGGTAAAAATAATTGAACACACGTGATATCACAAGTAAATTTTATCAAATACTTAACAAATAACAACGACTTTGAATTTGACATTTCATTATTTAGCAATAAATAAAAAAATCGGGACATTTTTTTGGTTTTTGTTAAATAACTCAAAAATTTCATATAGAACCACCCCTTTTCAGTTAGATAGAGTGAAACTAGATAAAATTTACAACATTTCCTAGGAAACACTTTTATACACTGTGATATAAAAGTTTTGAATAAAACTACTTGGATTTCGATATTTCAATCTTTAGTAGGAATAAATAGAAAATTCATGACTTTTTTTTGGTTTTTGTCAAATAACTCAAAAATTTCATATGGAACCACCCCTTTTCAGTTAGATAGAGTGAAACTAGATAAAATTTACAACATTTCCTAGGAAACACTTTTATACACTCCGATATAAAATTTTTGAATAAAACGACTTTGATTTCGATATTTCATTCTTTAGTAGCAATAAATAGAATAGAATTCGGGACATTTTTTGGTTTTTGTCATATAACTCAAAAATTTCATATGGAACCACCCCTTTCCAGTTAGATAGAGTGAAACAAGATATAATTTACAACATTTCCGTGACAATTCACGTGATATCTTACTATCTTACTATACTCCTGGGGTAGAACTCCACGTGATGTCTTGTGATTTTTTGTCTTTGTTTTGTGAAAAATTATGGAAGCGCTAAATTTTCCTGTTAAAAACTGGAGAAGCACAGATACAAAAAGGTTGGAAACCACTGTGCTATTAGCGTTACTATTGTGCTATTAGGGTACTATTAGCGTTACGCGCGGGTGTACTGGCACCGTTTTTTTCAATTTTCCAATGTGTTCCACCAAATTGTTTTGAACAATATTTGCAGTACTTAAAGAAGAAACATTAGGCTTTCGAATAACGCTAATTAGAAAGTGGTCCAACTAAACGCACTACACGAAAACATCAATTGAAAAAGTATTTTGTCTTTTTCAGCTAATAATAAACGATTTTTGGGCATTGATTGTTCTACAAAATGTGGTCTGAGTCAATGTGAGTAGAATCACGAAAAAATTTTTTTGGTATCTTTTACGGTTACGCCAAAAAGTGAGTTTGAAAGAAGGGGCCACTTTGGCATATTTTCAATGATATCTCGGCCATAAGATGAGGTACAAAGTTGAAAATTGGTATATCGGTTTTTATCAAATAGACCTATAAAATGGCGTATAAATTATTTAAATGCCATTTAATGGGGCCGATTCTGTATGGCAATGCGCTCATACCCTTCATAAGACTAATAATAAATCTTTTACGACTTACCCAGAAAGTAATGCCGCGTATGCCGGTGTGCCGGATCCTGCAGCGCCCACCACGGGCTGTCCGGAGGTCGTCATCCTTCCCAAAACTGAAGTGCCCTTGTCCTTGCGCACTCTGACCCACTCGTGGGACATCACTCGGTCGAGGGTCAGGCGAAGTGTTATGTCCGGTTCTAGGACGTGACGTACCTTGTCAACACAATCAATATCAAATATACTTTAACTAGTTGGTATTGGTATTACAGAAACTGCAGACATTACAAAATAAGACACTACGACTAGTACTTAATAAAATAAGGGACCCACTGACTAGACACTACTACTCTTCAAAATTCATACATAAACAGACTGACGTACCGACAATACTCGACTATATAAAAAAGCTCACCAGAAATTTTTATCTAAAATGTGGGGATCATCCTAATACTAACATCGCGGGTCTCGGGCAGTTTACGAGGGACGTAATATGGTATGGCAATCACGCCATGCCAAACTATATACTGATCAACCCATAGCGGCTAAAAAGGGAGCATATTATTTATGTGACTCCTCTCTCTTAAAGGGAGTTAACAAAACATATAATTATTAATATATAAAGAATCTGTATTTTTTTTTGGGAGAAAGTTTATTTTTCTCTTTTTAGTACACACATACAATCATATTGTATACATATTGTAAACTATATTCATCAAATATATTAAAAACATATATGTGATATAAAATACCCACGGGTAAAAAAGTATGTACAAAAGGCAATACTGAAAAATGTATTTTAAATATTGAAATAAATACTTTTGTCTGTCTGTCTGGTATTGGTATTGGTATTTTGCCTTGAGGCAAGTTACATAAACTTCTCGATATGTGTAAATAATCGACTTAATCAATAAAATTGAAATTAATTTATTAGTGATTGAAAGTATTCCGAGTGAATTTATTAGACATTATTGAACGAACAGGTTAACTCGGAGTATTTTCTAATAGCAAATTTTCAAAAATCAATAATTTTTATAATTAAACCAGTTTCCGCAGGGCTTTAATGGTAGGTATGTTCATTAAAACCAAGTACTACTATCGTTATACCAAGTAAATCGCCTAAATAACTTCCCGAAGGAGAAGTTTATGTTTTCATCAAAAAATACGATTCGCTAATTTTATGTTCTCTCGACGTTTCAAGCCGTTCTGAATCGAATGAGACCAAATTTGGAAAAAGTATGTATGTGTGTATGTGAACAGATTTTTTGCCGTAAATCGACGTTTTCTCAAAAACGGCTGGACTAATTTCAAAAATTTAAAAGCCACTCGATGTGTCTCGATGAGGACTATCGTTTGCTAGTTTTGTGCAACGATAGGCCGAGACGTTTCTTTATAAATAGCAAAAAAGTGAAAAATTTTTCGTTCACGTTTTAGCCCGCAATTCTGAATCGATTTTGAAAATTCAAAAACCGTTCGAAAAATATTGTTCGAGAATCATGCTGATTAGTTTTTGGTGAAGATCGGCCGGGCCGTTTTCTTGTAATAAAGTGTTAAAAAATTTTTTTTCGACGATTTTCATTTTTTTTTTGACGGTAGATACCATAGTCTTCTAGATCATACTAAAATATTACGGCTCTACGATAATTGGTTTAACTTTAAAAATTAGTCAAAGTTTCCAAATATTGGTATCGTTTTTTCGCATTTGTCAAAATTAGACCTTTCATCGACATTTTCTCAAAAACGCCTGAACCGATTTTAGAAATTTAAATGCCATTTGATGTATCTCGATGAGGACTATCATTTGTCAGTTTTGTGCGACGATCTGCTGAGCCGTTTCTTTGTGATTTGGGAAAAAGTGTTAAACTTTTGATCCACATTTAAGCTCATACTACCAAGTCGATTTTAAAAAATCAAAAACTGTCCGAAAGATATTAGTTGGGATTGATGCTGATTAGTTTTAGCTGAAAATCTACCGAGCAGTTTTTTTGTAATTAACTGTTGAAAAAAAAATTTAAGCCGATTTTTATGGAACTTTTTTATGCGATATATATCATGGTCTTATAGGACTTACTGCAATATTACGGCCTTACGACAAGTAGTTGAATTTTAAAAATTCATCGAAGTTTGAGAAAATAAGTAGTTTTTCTGACGTTATCTAAAATAAAAATTAGACGATTTACTTGGTATAACGATAAAGTACTTGGTCTCAATGCACATACTAAACCATTAAAGTCCTAGGGAAACGGGTTCAATTATAAAAATTAGTAGTATCAAATATCTCCATATATGACAGCACTTTGAACTTGACCACATTCTCTCTAATAAATAAATATTTTCAATGTTAAATTAAGAGAATAAGATCTAGAAATAAAATAATTCAAATATTTTTCTGTTTTTTTGCTGATTTTTTAACACTTCAATGGCAAAGTAGCTAGAAGTAAGTAGCTTGATAGATCTTATTCGCTTAATTTAACATTGAAAATATTTATTTATTAGAAAGAATGTGGTCAAGTTCAAAGTGCTGTCATATATGGAGAGATTTGATACTACAGCGAGAGCAGCAAAGATTTTGAGGCGGCCGTACTCTCAGACTGTCAATTTTACAAAAAAACGGTTTTCTAAAGAATTGTAGAAAATTTTATCTAGTTTAATTCGTACATAAGGTAAAAGACCCAGTTATTGACCCTGGCCCAGTTTCTGACCTTTTCAACTTTTTTTGGAATTAATTAAAAAACTATACGTTTAATGTGAAAATAATTTTTTTCTTAATTGACAGTAATTTATTCTATGCCTCATTAATGTCAATTAAAAAAATATAAAAAATATTAACTAAATAAAAAAAAATTTTTAAACCAAAAGTGACTGTGGAAGCCATTTTTTAGCTTTAGTCTAAACAGTTTATGTAAGGAGCTACGACAATTGAGTTCGTGCACTAATTATGATGTAAGTACGAAAATCTAACTAAAAATATACAAATAAGTCAATAATTAATTAAAATTTATTTTAAAATATTTATAAAACATATTAAATTTAGTTTTATTACTGAAATTTGAGGGTCAATAACTAGGCTCAATTTTAAGTGTATGTCACAGTTGTTGACCCTGCAATTCTAACCTTCTAAAAGCTAGGTTATCTGTCACATGTTTTTAGTCACTTGTTCATTAAATGTAAAAATAATAATATTTATTGTTATCTTATATTTTTTTTACTATTTTTCGTAGTAAAGTGATAAATTTACATTTAATATTCATTGGTATAAATGAAAGATTGTATTTAAATCTTGTAAATACATCTTTTAAGTGATAAAATTATTAATAAAAAAATGTCAGTTTTATCAACGCTTAAATTATGACTGTTTTAGTTTACTAATATTTTTATTATTATACAATTATACAATTACAATTAATTGAATGAAAATTAGAAGAAGAAAAAGAATTGAAAAAAGCTGAAAGGTCCAAAAATAAAGCCATCAAGGAGACAGAAAAAATAATTAAAAAAGAAAAACTTGAAGAAAAAAAGAAACAAAAAGCTCTTAAAATAAAAAAAAGTCTAAGTAATTTAAATAATTAATTTTAATTTTTTTGTTTGTGTAATATGTTATAACAAGACTTGAACTATTTATACGTTAAATTTTAACAAACTGTATATTTTTAGAATAAATATTTAATTTATTTATTTTAATAATAATTTCAGTTTATTTAAAATTAGTAAGCACTTCATAACCTAATCATGATTAAATTTGAGGGTCAGAAATTGGGCTACGGTCAGGGTCAGAAACTGCCACACGAAGAATTCTTAGGGTCAGAAACTGGAGCTCTTAATGTCAATTTTTAAAACGTCAATTTAAAATATAAATTTAGTTCAAATAATTTTTTTATGCACATTACTTTATTTTAAAAATCCTAAACTAATAGATAAAATTATAATTTTCTTCATTAAGTTAAGTTTTATATTAATTATTATAGTTTAACCTCCACCGTCACTCTAAAAAGGTCAGAAACTGGGCCCCTTACCTTAGATACTTTTATCGTAGAATAAGCCAGAAAGGAGATATTTTAAAAAAGCTGTTTTTGACGCCATTTTTCCAATAAGGCGGCAACTTGCCGTTTAAATTTGAGGTGGCAAAGTTGATTTTCGTAAAGAGAGCACCTCGAAATCTATAAGATTACCAATTTTCAGAAATTCCGGAGTACTGTACCGGCAAAACGACCAAATGACTGGACTATATACGAAACAACCTAATGGTTCTTTCTTTATGATTTCTATGATCAGTTTATTATTACCGGGACAGCGCGTACGCAGTCCCGACTACCAAAAATTACGCGCCCGAGTTATCCACATTAGGGACAATCGCAGGGGTCAGCCCAACCGAAGTGCAATGGAAGGGCCTCGCCCTGGGGGAACCGCCTTAGTGATCACGGTAGCCCCCACGCCAGGTAAGTATGCTCTACGGTCGAAAAATCGTCGACTAACCGAGAACGGTCTATGTTTCACAACGTGCAGGTAGTCGCTCGCCGTGCGTGAGCTACGCGCAGACATCTGTTAGTACGTAACATAACACTGGGGAGCGGTTCTCAGGAACGATACAAGAATATAAGCGGATAAGCGGCACTAGTGGGCCGCATGGCATCGTGCCTTAAGGCAAATTGCTGGAACTTCCCGTACCAAAAATTATTATTTTTTTAAACAGTTATTTAAGATTAACATTTTGAAAAAAAAAATTTAACTTCGAAAAAATTAGATTTTTGAGAAACTATAAATTTGATAAATTTTTTTTTTTTTTGAAAAAAAGTGTTTTTTTCATTTTGACATATTTTCGAAATTCTGAACTTTTTTTATAGCAATCGTACTACTTTAACTGCATAGAAACGATATGTCAAAGCGCATAAGCGCCGCCTCGACGGCTAACAGATAAACATTGGCACGGAACCCATAGGAATATAATCAAAATTTATACTTATTGTTAAAATCTCAATAAAATATCTGATAATTTGATGTGCATATATCTAATGATCATTTTTGACCAGATGGCATTTTTTTTTACTTTTTTTACTAGATCTCCGAAACCGCTAAACCTGCTATCATGAAAATTTGATCAATTCTTCATCTTGTTAATACAAGTCTAGCGGTTTCGGAGATCTAGTAAAAAAAGTAAAAAATGCCATTCGGCGGTTAAAAATGATCATTAGACATATGCACATCAAATTATCAGATGTTTTATAGAGATTTTAACAATAAGTATAAATTTTGTTTACATTCCTATGGGTTCCGTACCAATGTTTATCCGTTAGACGGCGACGCGGCTGTTACGCGCTTTGATATTTCGTCTCTATGCAATTAAAATGGTACGATTGCTTTGAAAAAAAGTTCAGAATTTCCAAAATATTTCAAAATAAAGAAAACATGTTTTTTCAATATTTTTTTTTTCAAAAAAAGTAATTTTTGTTCATAGTTTCTTAAAAATCTAATTTTTTCGAAGTAAAATTTTTTCAAAGATGTTAATCGTTTTTAAAAAAATAATAATTTTTGGTACGGGAAGTTCCAGCAATTTGCCTTAAGGCTAGATGCCATGCGCCCCACTAGTTAATATTAATATCTTATCATAGGCTCATATAATATTTTAGTATCTATGATAGTTATAATCATGGAAAGATTTATCAAAATAGTCAATTTAATTTCAACAACTGTCCGGGCGATATATTCCAAACGGTTTATTTTATGATTTTGAAACAAGGGCGAAAATTTTAGAACTCTTCTCCTAATTTCAATTCGAATGGCTTGGAACGTCGAGAAAACATAAAATTAGCGAATCTGATTTTTTGATGAAAACAAACTTCTCCTTTGGGAAGTTAAAAAATCTCATTTTACTCTCAATTGAGACTACTTAAGGTACTTAAGTACTATTTCTACTCACCAATGATTTAGCAAGCGCCGACACGCTATCCCTAACCCTGGACCTGAATACAAAATTCCTGGACATCTGGTCCTTCAACAGCTTCCTTAAATTCGAATCGTCAAAAGGCATAGACGAATTCAGCATAATGAATAATATGATTCCCAAAGACCACACGTCAGCCAGCTTCGGATTGTAAGGGGTACCGCTTACGACCTCAGGAGCCGCGTACGCCGCCGACCCGCAATAAGTCTGACTCAAGGCACGGCGACCTGGGTAAAGGATAAAAAAATTAGAAAAATTGTATTATAATTATGTTATTATTTTTACCCTTGCCTTCGTGGTCGATGCAGAACCTGGCGAATCCAAAGTCCGCCAATTTAACATTGAAACGTCTCGACAGCAGTATATTCTCGCATTTGAGATCGCGATGTGCAATATTTTTGCTGTGTAGATAATGCAGTCCGCTGGCCATTTGTCGAAACCATAATTTGGCCTGCGGCTCGGGAACGACGCCGTTCCTTTTGATGAAATCTAATAGGTCACCGTTGTCCGCGTAACGCATGAAGATGAAGACGCGAGGGCCACGCTGGAGAATGCTGTGAACCTAAAAAAAGAAAAAAAAATAAAATACAAAATTTAGAGTAGACATGACACAAAGGTCCATTTTGAATTTCAGTACTTATATTGTGAAAATCAAACCAACCAAATTCACATTACAGCAAACAGCACATATCAAGCCAATAACTATTGAACTATGTTGAATAAAATTCCCATCTAATGCTTTTTAATATTTTTCTAAAATTGTTCATCTGTCTTTCTTTATTTTTAACCCAAGGCGGAGTAAAAAGGGATAGCCAAGAGGCAAAAAGGTCCACTATTTTATTTTTACAAACATTACTTACTTACATTACCTACATTATTTAATCAATGAGTTGCTGTTTAATTATTTAGTAGAAACAATTAAAAATTTTAATCCAAATTGTTTTCAAACTACTATCACAATCGATTTATTTGCCAATTTATTTTATTTAAGTGTACGTGAAATTTTGCCTTAAGTTATGTCGCAATAACTTCCCGAATAAGAATTGAAATTTAAAAATTGTCACCATAAAAATGAACTAGCTATGTAAGAAAAATAATTTAAATTCTATAAGCGCTAGTCAAGTCGCCCTCACCTAACACAACACTTTCTCATACTTTTTTACTTAGGCTCGGTTATGCATGAGAAGCGTTACTAATTATAAAATGCAGGGTAGGCGGGGTACGAAGGTCGCATACTGTGAAATCAACTACATCCCAGCAAACAGCACATTTCAAACTAATAGATATTGAATATGTTCAGTAAAATTCCCAGCTAATGTTTTTTTATATTTTTCTAAAACTGTTTATCTGTCTCTTTTTATCCCAAATAAAGTAAAAAGAGACAGCCAAGGGCAAAAAAATCCACTATTAACTTTCTGTAGGGTAAGTTATTGTAATGGCCGAAAATCAAAATTAAAATTTTTTACATTTCTCGACGTTTTGAAGGTTTCTGAACAATTTGGCATACTTCAGAAAAAATGGATGTGTGTGTGTGTGTGTATGTATGTATAAATACAATTTTTCGTCCACGTTTTCGGGCTCACGGATCAACCGATTTGAATGGTTCAAAAAACATTCGATCTCTATTGATAGGGAGATGTGCTGATTAGTTCTTGGCAAAGACAGGTCCAGCCGTTACGGAGATACGGAGCAAAGAATGCAGAAAATACAAATCGAGGTTTTGAGAGAACGGAGTATCGAATTTGAATGATCCAAAAAGCATTCAATTTGTAATGATTGGGAGAAGGGGTGATTAGTTTTTGGCAAAGGCAGGTCACGCCATTTCGAAGATACAGAGCTAAATGTGCAAAAAATGGTAGTTTTTGAGAGAACTAAGCGTCCGATTCTAATGATCTAAAAAACTGTCTGCTTGTATCGACAAAACAATTTGAGGATACCTTTTGAGGATAAAATAATTACATCATTTTTTATTCTCAATAAAATATTTTTGTAATTTTTGATTAAAAATTCAAAAAATTACCCAGGCTAAGCACAGTCTAAGCGCCACTCTGGTACAAATGTTTACCCAAGTGCGTTTAGACTGTGACTATACGGGAGCACTTTTTCAATTTTGTGTAAATTAGGCAACTATTTTTTTTTAAATTGAATTCGAAGTGAAATTACGATGTTAATGTTCTGTATATAAATTGATTTATGATTTATGATTTACATTTGATTTGATTCAGATATAACAATATGGCAAAAAGAATGAAAGTTACAGTATTTGTAATAATATATTTGAAAACGTTTAAAATATCTCGAATTACGGTACGGGAAGTTCCAGCAATTTGCCTTAAGGCACGTTGCCATACACCATTAGTTTATTATTATTATTTCTACCTGTATAATGTGCGGATTCTCGATCTTCGTCAAAATTTCCAACTCCCTCGGGAAAAACTTGTCTAAAAAATCTCTCGGTGCCTTCTCCTTGTCGAAAATCTTGCAGGCGAGGCGCATCTTCTTCGGGCCCGACGTCGAGTCGACGTAGTCCGCCAGGTGGACGGAAGCGTACGAACCCTTGCCAATAGAAAGGAAAAGGAATAATTAATAATTTTTTTGCTTAATTTAATCGATTTTACTCTATATCTATTATCTAATTACCTGTCCGATCTTCTTGCCGATCATGTAGCCGCGCTGTTCGAGAGCGTTCACCTCGCTATTACGCGGGCTGACGCTCAGCCGTTCCGTCATGATGGCGGAGGGTTTCTATTTTTTTTGGGGGTGTTGAATTTTGGGGATAGGAAGGTGTTTTTTGAATTTTCCCGTTTTCGGCGCCTGCTGATGATCAATTTGGCGCTCTCCGTCTGCCAAACTCACCGGGCATAATTTCCCACCACTCGCAAATTTTGACCCGTCTCAAGCTGAAAGGTAAAAGACACATGAAATATATAGTTATGGAAATATTTTTATGAAAATTTTGATAGAAATCTTATTAACTTCCAGTAGAGTTAAAGTTGAAGTAAACGAAAAAAATGGAAAATGATATTTTTTGTATATTTTTATGTTGTTTCCAAAGTTTCTGAATATTTTGGCACATGGCGTAAGTATAGGGTGGCTCACTTAAAAATTGGAGTTCATGGATAGCAACTTGCCTGTAGGCCACACCGTTCGGAATTCAAAGTTGCGATATATAGGAAAAAACTAAGAATTTTGAGACCTTTCTAACGATGTATAATACTTTATATGTTTTTTTTCAGAAATATCTAAATCGTAAGATCACTAGATGACTAGAACCACTAGATGGACGTTACGTTTAAATACAAATTTTTGTCGACGATTTCGAGAGCACGAATTATTCGATTTGAACTATTGACAAGGAGACGTGCTGATTAGTTTCTGGCAAAGGCAAGTCCAGGTGTTTTGGAGATACGGAGTAAAGAGTGTTTTTGAGAGAACCGAGCAACCGATTTGAATGATTCAAAAAACATTTTATTTGTATTGACGTAATGAAGAATTGGTTGAATTTTTGGAAGAGCAAGTTCAGCAATTTTGAAGGTCTAATGATTTTTTTTTTTAAAAAAATGCCATTTGGCGGTCAAATATGATCAAAATTACGGGAAGTTCCTGCAATTGGCACTAGTGATGTAGTAGTTTATTATATTAAATATAATCTAAATTTAAAACTGATTCAAACAATTGGAATGTCTTTATCATCTTATATCATTTTTACACATTCTACTGATATTTATCTGAAGAATTCACAAAGTTGAGTATTTACAAAAAAACGTCAATAAAATGCATTCCAAACGTAAATTTTGCATTTTAATGAAAAATTTACAGTCAAAAATAATCTGAAAAATATTTTTTGTTTACGTTTAAAATTTAATTCGACATGTTTAATTTCACACAAAATTTTACTAGGTGTAAGTGGCATTTTGCTTCTTGGCTATTTGCATGAACTTCCAAAAAATCAACTTGTGCAATAACAATTTAGATTTGATGAAAACTTCCATAAAAATCTACAAATAATTTTTTTTTCAACAATTTCAAGAAACTGTCCGGTTGATCTTTACCAAAAACCAATCAGCCGATTTCCAACTAAACTTTCTGAATTTTTTGTCAGAACGTCGATGACAAATTTTGCACTTGTAATTACAAAGAAACGGCTCTGCCGATCTTTTTGCAAAATTAATTATTACGAGTCATCATCGATTTCCCTCGAATGGCATTCAAATTTTTAAAATCGGTCGAGCCGTTTTTGAGAAAATGTCAACAAAAGGTCGAATTTCTTAATTTGAGCCTCAAACGTTTCAGAATGACTTGAAACGTCGAGAAAACATAAAATTAGCGAATCGGAATTTTTGGCAAAAAAAGCATTTCTAAGAATTATTGATTGAATTTTGATTATTGCAAGTCGACGAAAGGTCTAATTTCGACACATATACACACTTTTCTTAATTTAGGTCTCAAACGTTTCAGAATGACTTGAAACGTTGAGAAAAGGATAAAATTAACACGTCGGAATTTTTGGCAAAAAAAAGCATTTCTAAGAATTAATTACTGACTGAATTTTGATTTTTGCAAGTCGTCATCGTTTCGCATCGAATTGCATTTAAATTTGGCCGGTGCTCGTAGAACATATTAGTCTCATGCTCGATTTTCGCTCAATAATGTGTAAAATTTGAACTTTTTATCAAAAATATTCAAATGTGCCCTACATCAACTGAGTATGCTTATAAATCAATCATAAACTAATATATTAAAATTTTTCATTAATATTAATATATATTTTTCATTTACTATTTACACGTGTCCGGAAGTTCATGCAACTTGCCATAAAGCAAATTGCCACTCACATCTAGTTATTACTTTATTACAGGTCCCATAAGTAGTTACCAGCTGATTAAATTTAAATTTAGTATTACTAATTTTAATTTCATTGTCCTAAATCTAAAACTAACTGTTAATTTATTCAAAAACGATTCCAAATTTTGACTTATGTCAAATTGAAATTTGAAATTTTTCGTAAAAGGAGCCCCCGTAGAGGAGCAGCTCCTAAGTCATTAAATCTATCATATATTATATCAATGCAGTATACTCACAAATCATGTTAGGGACACAATATATACGAACGAAATTTGATTTCACAAAAAATTTAACATCGTTAACACATTTTCAATTTTGTTTACTTGTTTCCAAATAAATATGATTGCATTTTGTTTCGATTTTCGGAACCCACGTGTAATAATTCTTACTGAATTTGGAAAAGATTTTTGACGACATTTTTAATTGAACACTGTTTTAAACTATAATTAATTATGTTGAACATCAAACAAAAAACATTTTGTATTAGAAATTTTTTGAAAAAACGGTTGGATCAGGAAACGGAAGTATTGAAGGATAGAAGGGATAGATAAGGAACAATGAGGTTGTTAGGAATAAAATAATTCCCCTGAATATGATTTTGAGATTTTTAAGAAGACCATTGATGCAAAAATGACCACAACTGAGAACTTGGTAAAAAAAGGTAATTGTTTGTAAATTAGGAGGATCAAGGAAATTATCATCAAAATGTTAACAAACTGGTGCAAGTAGCATTTTGCCTTAAGGCAAGTTGTATGAACTTTCCGACATGAGTAAAAAAATTACCCAATAAGAAATCAACATTTAATTCATTAGTATTAGTGTGAGTATTAACTTCATGTAGGGTAAAGTAAAGTAATTGCAAAAAAATCGAAAATGAAAATTTTTGAGCATTTTGGCACACCTTAGGAAAAATGGATGTATGTGTGTGTGTGCGGATACAAATTTTCGTCGACGATTTCAATCAAATCAAATTTTTCAAGAGTCAATTTTTTTCAAAAATTTCCAAATTTCTCAAAAATCTATTTTTGTCAAAGTTTTTTTTAATAATCCAGTTGTCGGTACGGGAAGTTCCAGCAATTTGCCTTGTGGCACGTTGCCATGCACCACTAGTTTTATTACATATTAATGAAGAAAAAACTCGACTAATATAATATACACAAGGAGTATTTTCTGAAAGCCGCTTAATTTAAATTTTAATTAATTTTTATAACTAAACCACTGGGCTTCCACAGCCCTACAATATTTTAGGATATTACTAATTCGCCGTACAAAAATTAATTAAAATCGTCGAAACAAAAATTTGACTAACAATCGCAAAGAAACGGTCTGGCCGATCTTTATAAAAAACTGGTTTGCACGATTTCCAAAATAATTTTTTTTCGATAGTTTTTGTATTATCAAAATCGATTCAGGATTTTTGGCAAAAGCGTGAGCAAAAATTTTTGCGCTTTTGTATTAATTTTGAAGAAACAGGTGAGCTGATTGTATCAAAAAAAAATTAACCAAAGCTTTTCGAATGGCTTATAAACTTTTGAAAAAACGCCGACAAAAGGTAAAAACGACTCGACTCACGCCCACACATACATACATACATACATACACACACACACATACTTTTCCCACAATTTGGTCTTATTTACTGCAGAATGACTTGAAATGTCGAGAAAATGTAAAATGAGCAAATCAGATTTTCTGGCAAAAACAAATTTTTTGAGAGAACGTTAGACGGAAAATTTTACATCTTTATAAATACCTTTATATACTTTTATAAATTATATTGCAAGCAAAAAATAATTATTTATGTGTTTTCGCAATATTTTCATTTTATCATTTAACAAAAAGTTATTTATAAATTTTAATTTTATCAGCAACTATCACTAATAATATAACAACATATAAAATAATGGATTAATACATAGATATATATATATATATATATATATATATATATATATATTCAATTTTGAAATTATTACCATATGATGTATCTTATGTTATTCAAATTGATTGTTTTCGACATGCATGATGTTTTTTTGTAACTATTCCTGTATATACTCCAAAAAACTTGTAAATAAAAAGTATTTGATAGATTTAAGAAAAATCCTTCAGTGTTATAGAAGATTTACATCTGTATATGCAAATATCTCCAAAGAAATCCGATTTTCATTCAATTCATATCATTATAACCTAAAATTCAAATTCACATTGCAACTATAAATAATATATATTTAAAAATATTATTCCTTATCAACTACATAAGTATACAAATCTATATAATAGTGAATACATAAAATATATCATTCAATCGTTAATACTTTTCCAACATTGCCTCATAATAATTGATATGCCAACATAATTTATTGTCTTTTAATGATACTTTCAATGATATGGAATGGTTCATTGGATGGAATTATTATAATAATATAATACTTAATTGATTGCATATTAACACTACTTTACTACAGATGCAGAACTCCATCATTGTTTTTAATAGGCGTGGAAGGTGATGTGACGGAACTATCATCAAGGCCACCACTGGTTAAGTCTAATATCTCATCTTGGTCAAATCTAGAAAAAACCACACGCAACCAAAATAATAAGATACAATCCCTTGAGATTATTTTCATGTGTCTATTACTATTATTACCTGTCCTCTGTGTCAGAGCCTGTCGTTGGTTGTGATTGTTGCGATCCGTTTGACAACTGACTAGTTCTGGAGAAAGAGCCCCTGTGGGGCGCAACAGTTCGTTGATTCGCTGGTTTAACTGTGACTATTAAATTAGAACTGTTGGCCACCATCATGTCTGTGACTTGGTCCAGAGTTTTGCCAGCTACTTCGATTCCATTTACTTCTAACACTTCATCGTTTACTGCCAATAAACCGGTGCTTTCGGCTAGGCCTCCGGGGACTAGCCTGGATATAAATATTCCTGGTTGCTTTTCTAGGCCGGCGGAAGTTACTCGCACTGACGTACCATCGCGAATATAAAATCTAGAGAAGAAAGGATATATTTATAATAAATTATTCGATATAATGTTTTTGATTTATAATTTTTTATATATATATATATACTAGATGACCCGGCAGTCGTTGTCCTGTACCCACGTCTACAATTCAAAAGTTCCATTTTTATTAATATCCTATCCTATTCTTTTTAATATCCTATTTGATGTCCAGCCTTTGTGACTTATTTATGGTCTTAGCATAAACAGTGTAAGAAATTCAGAAAAAAATAATATAGTAAATGCGGTAAAAGAACAATATCACACTTGATTTTACCACACAACATAATTGCTTCAATAATTTAGTCTATAATTTTAATAAACTCGTACAATATATTAGTTGCTTTTTGGCAATTATAATTTCTAAAGTACATTTTTCTTACTAATTATTTAATAAACATTATTGTTTGTGTTCAAATCTTAGGTAAATTAATTTGTAAAATCTAGTTCATATGTGCACTCTTCAATCTAAGATCAACTTGCTAAATATTCCATATCCGATGCCAAACAAATGAATTTTTGATACATGAAACAAAATTCTAAATCATTCTTTAATACGTAGAAATATTTTTTTGTATTGTTAAATAATTGAGTCAAGTAGTCCAAAATGCAACATGCATTAGTTTAAAAAAATAATGTATATGCAATTTTGGACTTGTTGCGTTATTTATTAAACTGAATTATATACTATTGAAACATATACTATTGACTGTATCTTATATTATTTTAATTTCTGGCGCATCTCATCTGCCTTTCGGCAATAATAATGTATACATTACATTTTTCTTGTATATTATATTCTAATATTATCTAGGCTCATAATTTCAGCTAAATTCAAATTTCAAGTGAATTGACATTTGTAGCAGTTCAAATGTTTTCAATGTCAAACAATGATAAGTGTTTTTTTGCAATTTTTGCCATTTATTTCTACAATATTACTATAGTTTTATCGTTCATTAAATCTTAAAACATTCCTTTGATAAACTCTAAAAAGATTTATCAAATCCCAAATAACCGTTTAGAAGAAGTACAAACCGTACACCCGTACAGAAGAATTTTATACATAAAATAGATTTCTTACCCTAAAGGTTTATCACTGCCATGTTTCAAAAGCCGTACTCTCCTGCAAGTTTCTGGAACTAGGTCAACATCAATAATAGCAGAAACTTGCCGAAAATCATGAGGATTTGATATTGCTAGGCCACGACCCTTTCCGGGGGTCCCTCCAAGAATGGAAGAAATAAGGTTCCTTGGTCGCATAGTGCCATAGCCGGTTAGTTCTTCTTGGGAGTCGCCTGAAAAAAAATAAGTCAATTTTTATAGATTTGATAATAAAACTGGATGAAAATTGCGATTTATCTTTAACCACAGATATTACTTTATCATTTATACCGCTTTTTTACTTTAGTAACAATTAAAAAATAAATAAAACACAATTGAGTTCAATATTCAGATTTATATCTAAATTTATAAATTACTTATAGGTTAGGTTTTAATTAGTGACTAAATAGTCGTTTTTTCCCTAAAATAAATACATTTAAGTTAGTATTTTTGGCTTTTTATATACACATTAATTAGATTTGTTTTAAATCTTATGTTAAATTCCATGCAAACAAAGTAAAATGAAAATATATAATAATATAAAATTCAAAATTTTATTAACCATAGATATTCTTTTAACTTATGTATCAATTTTATGGCTTTTTTTACCTTAAAGTAACATTTAAAAAATAAATAAAATACATTTGAGTTCAATATTCAGATTTACATAAAAAATTTATCCATTATTCTTTAGGTTAGGTTTTAGATAGTAACTAAATAGTCGTTTTTTTCTAATTTAAATACTTTTAGCTCCATATTTTTGGCTTTTTATATACACATCTATTAGCTTTGCTTTATATTATATTAAATTCCATACAAAGTAACTGTAAATATATTATAATTGAAGTCTAGATCATTTAATCTTCCTTCCTCACCTTTTCTTTGGATTATAACTCTTAACATGGGTTTGGAAGTAACAATGGCCCTGCCCAAGTTGTCATCATTGTTAATCGGTAACAAATCGCTATCCCTTGGATCTACATAAGATATGAGGAATGGTGTATGTGACAGGCAGTGTAGTTTCTCCAGAAGTGATTTGAATTCTTCAAATCGCTCTGTTTCTGCTCGAGGTACACAGAACCTTCTAAACTCTGCATCGAACTAGAAAAAAAAAAGTTTATTTATTAACATAATATATATTTTCAGCCGGGGTGTCTGGTATATGAAATTATGAAAAAATATGTATATACAGTGTTTATGAAAGCAATTTGCTTATTTCTATCAAACAAAGATTGGTGAATTATAATTCGATTTTAGTTTTTGCTTTTTTTAAATGCAAAGTGAAAGTACCATTAAAGTGTTCTTTTCTCTTCTTTCGTTTCTTCTTTTCTTTAGTTATTAATTACCAAGTCGCACATAATTATTAAAGTAACACCTAAAAAACGGCAATCTCAAAAAGTAACAAATGTACTTATAATATTATCAAGCTAAGAATCAAGATGGACAGTCTGTTAACAAAGATGCTGTCATTGGAGGTTACACCCAATTTGTGAAAAAATTTTGCATTATCATATTTATACATTATTTCTTAGTAGTTATCAGAAAAAATCCATAAAATGCTCTTTATTAAATTGATATCAATAAATAATTTTGCAAGGCATTATGCTACAAGCTTTTTGAAGTATGGAATTAAAACTACTGGCATAACCTAAACAAATTTTACTTTTTAAATACACCTAAGTGGTGCAAAATAAATAATAGAAGTAAACATTAGTAATACAGAAAATGTTGTTGCCATAAAAGATTTACAACCAAGTCAAAAATTTTAATAGAAACTTTAACAAAAGCTTACAATTTAATTATTACTATTTTACGAAGTATGCCAATTATAAATTCAATTGCAAATCTTTGCTTACATAATTAAATAGTTCGATTTAACCATACCAGGAAATGTTTATTAAAAATATACCCGAGGCACCATTTATCAACCTTACCCTACATATAGTTAAAAAATATGATTATATACAAATTCCTGATGTAATATTTCCAGCATATCATTTTAATAGTGATTCATATCGAATCAACAGTCTGATATATAAATATACATCATTACAACAAATTAGTCAGATAATTCTGTGAATATACAGATAACTTCTTAGAACTGTCACTACGAATAGAAAGTATTAATATCATATGTATAATTACAAATAAAGCCAAAACAATACAAATTAGCATCAAATCAAAACTTTACACCAATTTTCCGTATATCCTCAATAATTTACAATTATTACCTTGCTCTTAACTGACACTACTGATGGACTGTCATGTTTCGAAACGACAATTTTGTTTTTCGACATTTCTTATACATTAATGACAAATTAATTGTCGAATTAGTGATTCTACTAAACTATAAAATATCTTAAAACAGATAAATATAAATAACTAAATATAAAAATAACTAAACAACACCAAATGTCTCTACACCATATTAATAGGTTTTAAAAATATGTAACAATGACGTCACTACAGGTACTTAATGAGCAAATAGTCACGGCGGCCATTTTCGTGCCAGATACGAAATAAAGGACATCGACATTTTATAAAGGATAAATTAAATTAAAAGTAATTTAGTATTTTTGTTGTTTGGGTTAAAAATAAATATATTAGACTTTACATATAAATTTATTAATAAATTAATCACTTATTAATAATTATATTTATATGTACAAAAATAATCTCGGCCACACTAATAGTAAGGGTTCTGGTGGATAATTTGCTGTATTTCCTTCGCAGAAGTTTTTAAAATATACTCGTTTATAAGAGCAACGAACGATCTTTTTAAAGATAATATTTTAGCACCATAAAAAAATTTATGATCATAGAAAATTTATGAAAAAGAAAAAAAAATGATCTTAAAAAATTTGCTGAATCTGTTTTTAGCTTTTTAAATTCTCTTTGTGTATATAAATGTAATTCAGTTCTTTTAATACATGATATTTATATTAATATTATCAATTGTTAAAAAGTAAATCTTCCAATTTCTGATTATAAACTTTTGTTGTATTAACTTTTTAGTATTTAGATTTCTTCATTTTTTTATTATTATTCAATTTTTTTAAAATATTTTTTGTTTTTGATTAAAATATTTTGTTTTGGCTAGAATTTCCAAGAATTCTTTCCTGAAAATACGTTTGTAAACCCCTTCATTTCTGTATGTCGTGATTTTGCGTCAACAATTCGTTAATCATGTAATTAACTACATAATTTTATCATCTAAATTTTAGTTTATCATTTTATTTTAATGTTTTGGTTTTTCATTAAACGATGTCTTTGAAAATTTTGTTTTGAGTTTTTTTTTTGGTTTGTTATGTTTGTGAATTTTTCTGTTTGTTCACAAGACCCTTTCTACAGAATCTTACATTTTCGAGCATTATTTCCCAAGTGCATTCAATTCAAATTTTAAATCCTGTATTATTAATTATTTGTTTTTATATCTTCATTTCAAAGTTTTGCGTTTTTGTTTCATTAGAAAACTGTGTTCTTATTTTCTTGTATTTTTTTGGTTTTTGGATCAACTTATGTGAACCCTTTTATTAACTTCCCGTAGGGTTGTTATAGTATTGGGCCGAAAATCGAAAATTAAAATTTTTGCATATCTTTCATAGTTAATTTAGCCATCAATCCCCATATCTAGAAATTCTAATATTAATTATTATTTTGTACAATGTGCCTTTGGTTGAAAACAACAATATAGTTTAAAATGAGTAAAATGTCTTCCAGCCGTTCCACTACATTGGTAAAATTAACCAAAGTGAGGGCTTCGCCCCGGCTCCATGTGCTTTCGTTGTATGTGTTTGTGTTATCGGGTTTCTGAATGTAAATGGCATTTTTATGTATAAATTTATCTAATAGGTGATTATAAGACCCATATTTCTAATTAATTTCTTACGGCATATAATTGAAATAATGCAATTATTTGCGTGGCAGTAGTAAAAATTAAAATATGTCAATGTCTATTTGATTAAAAATATTTACACAATATTTGAATTTCCAGATACCGCCAATAAGCTTATTAACATATGTCAAGGTGATCTTCAATCCAGACTTAAATTCAATACTGTTTTTATAAAATTGCATTTATAACCAAAAATTTTAACAAATATGGAAGGGGATGCTTCAGCAGCACAGTCTAAAAAAGCAGCCAAAAAATTAGCTAAGGATGCTGCAAAAGCAGCTAAAAAAGCTGAGCATAAAGCAGCAAATGCTACAGAAGAACCTGCAGAAACAGAAGACTACTCAGTGAACAAATATGGTGCTATGAAAATGATTCAATCGACTGGAGAAAACGTTGATAGAGTATTTACTGATGTGTCACTCTTAGAGCCTTCGTTAGAAGGGAAAGTTGTTTGGGTTCGTGGGCGTGTCCATACGTCACGTTCCAAAGGCAAACAGTGTTTCCTAGTCTTGAGACAACAATCGTATAGTGTACAATGCATAATTGCTGTCAATGAAGCAATATCAAAACAAATGGTTAAATTTGTCGGCAACATCCCTAAAGAATCCATTGTAGATATTGAAGCTAAAGTTGTCAAAGTTGCTCAGAACATAGAAAGCTGTACACAACAACTTGTTGAGTTATCAGTCAACCAAGTCTTCGTTGTATCCCAATCCAAACCTCAGTTACCTTTACAAATCGATGATGCAAGCCGGCCAGAAAAGAATCTGTCTGAAGATGCTTTGAATATTAGAGTTAACCAAGATACTAGATTAGATAATAGAATTTTGGATTTGCGTACGCCTGCAAATCAAGCTATATTCAGATTAGAAGCCGGCGTTTGCAAATTGTTTAGAGATATTTTAACTGAAAAAGGTTTCGTTGAGATTCACACCCCAAAAATCATATCAGCGGCTAGTGAGGGTGGTGCTAATGTTTTCACAGTTAGTTACTTCAAAGGCTCAGCTTACTTGGCACAAAGTCCACAGTTGTACAAACAAATGGCGATAGCAGCAGACTTTGATAAAGTGTTTACAGTCGGTGCTGTTTTCAGAGCTGAAGACTCTAATACTCACAGACATTTAACTGAATTTGTTGGTCTTGACTTGGAAATGGCATTTAAGTATCATTATCATGAAGTATTGAATACGATTGGTGATACTTTCACAAAGATGTTTAGAGGCTTGCGTGATAACTATGCTTCTGAAATAGCAGCTGTTGGCCAACAATTTGCTGTGGAGCCTTTCACATTTTTAGATCCACCTCTAATTTTACAATTTCCTCAAGCATTGAAAATGTTGCGTGATGCCGGTGTCACAATTGGTGATGAAGATGATTTATCAACTCCTGATGAAAAATTACTTGGAAAACTAGTTAGAAACATGTACAACACCGATTTTTATATTCTGGATAAATATCCATTGGCCGTAAGGCCATTTTATACAATGCCAGATCCTAAGAACCCCAAAGCATCTAATTCATACGACATGTTCATGAGGGGTGAAGAAATTTTATCTGGTGCTCAAAGAATACACGATCCTGAATTTCTGACTGAACGAGCCAAACATCATGGAATTGATATTAGTAAAATTGCTGCTTACATTGACTCGTTCCGTTACGGGTGTCCCCCACATGCCGGCGGCGGTATTGGTATGGAGCGTGTCGTTATGCTGTACTTGGGTCTCGACAACATTCGCAAGACTTCAATGTTCCCACGTGATCCCAAAAGAATTACTCCTTAAATTATATAATATGTTAAAGATTGAAATGTTTGTATATATATTATGTATTTGGTAATATATAGCATGGTTTATAATAGACAAAACCTTTTATTTTTTCATAATAACCACTTAAAAAAATTATTGCTAGATATTTTGACATATAAATAAATATATAATCGTTTCCTGAACCAAATTAAAATGAATAAAACAATCGTAGACCTCATTGCTAATTGACACAGATGTGAATAGATTCTCTATAACTTTGGTAAAATTTAATTTAACTATACATATTTACAATTTGCAATCGTTAATGGTTCGTCATTGGATCTCCTGATTCGTTTGATATATTATTTTTGGCTTTGTTATTTTTCTGTTTTTTGTTGCAAAGGCACTCGTTTGCTGATTGGAGACACTGGTCGGAAAGTCTTGCCGCCCCCATTTGTGAAGTCAGTAAAGGAATGTTGGAGCTCACATCTCCGTTCATCATCTGTTCACCGTCCATGTGTTTGTGGAAGTCTGATGCACTGTAGGAACTCTGCGCTGTGTTGTTGGGGGATAATTTTAGGCAGCAGTTTGAATAGTCTCCAACTAAATCGGGGATTGAGTCTGTTACTCTTGGAATGTTTTGTAAACTTTGTGTTTTGAGAAGGTTTCCTTGAGCGTTTATTCTGGCATTCACTCTTTCTTTCAGTGTTTGGGGTAAGTTGATGGAGACGTCTGAGGTACTTGTGGTGTCGTTGTCTTCATCCAATTGTAAAGTAGTTGAACCTGATAGTAGAAAATGATCTATAGCCTTGGTGTAATTTTGTTCATAACTAGTTGGTATTGGTATTTTCCCAAAATGTGTAAAAATGGACTTAATCAATCCAAATTAAAATTTAGATAAAATTTTCAACTGTTTATTTCAAAAATAAAGTTATCGCTTTCAATTAAATCTAAACATTAAATAGAATTTTCTCAATCACATTTATTCCTAAATAATAATAGAATATCAGAATCCTATTATTATTACAATTGTCTAGTAAAATCCATTACACTTACTTGTTACTGGTGAGTCAATATAAGCCCTAAGTATAACCTCAGGGCCGCCGCCGTAAATATCGAATAAGAATTTCCATAATGCATGATTCAATTGGGCATAGTCCGATCCTGACTTGACAGTATTATTTGAATTACATATGACTTGATTATCTATGGGACCAGGAATTTCGCAGAATCCTGCAGCACGAACAAATGTTTGCCATTTGCGGAACCAGGCCATCGAAAGGGCGTAGATTGTTGACGGACTTTCGCTCACCTAAGTAAAAAAATAATGATAAAGTATAAACTATACAAGAAAAATAAGTTATTCAAACTTTATGCATCAGACCCTAAATTGATAGGGCAATTCTGCCGTAACAGAGCTCATAAAATAGCTCTAGTCATGGCAATGCTCTCTTATGCGTATTTTACATATAAACAAGCAAGGAAAAATCTCATGATAACAGAATTTTAAATGGTGCAGTTATCATAACATTATTCCTTGCTTGTTTATATGTAAAATACGCCTGACCGCACCGCAAATAGACATAGTCATAATATTCAATACCAAGAACAAGCATAAGAGAACGTTGCCATGACAACGCTATCCTATGAGCTCTGTTACGGCAGAATTGCCCCCAGCTATATTTTTAAATTGATTTTTGAAAGAGTTTGAAAATTGTGTACCTGAAATTCATGATGAAGACTCATAAACGTATCCAATTCATAATATTGTCTTTTTATCAACGATTCTAAATATTCTTTACAAGTCTCACATTCAAATAACTGATTGCAAACGGGCCCGCCGCCAAAGCTGAAATTTATTATTCAGATTTAGTTTTAAATTTAATTACTTCACTCTAACTGTAGTCTTAGTTATAGTAAATTAAAATATAAACAAGAATCTCATTTATAAAATGTCTGACTTACTTCTTGTACAAGAAGTCCCATAGTGGCTGCGAAAGAGGAACTGCTAATTTGTGTACATAACTGACTTTTTCTGGTGATACACAACCATGCTGGCACAACAGTGACCAATTATCGATAGGACCAGGCTCTGCACATGTATTAAATCTGAAAAAAAGATTATTTTATATTTAACCTAATAACAAAATAATAGATCTTATTTATTTTATTAACTGCCCGTAGGCTAAGTTATAGTAATCGTCCAAAAACCGAAAATGAAAAATTTCAGAGATTTCTGAACATTACCTAAGAAAATAATGATAGATGTAATGTGTATGTGCATATGTGCGGATACAATTATTCGTCGACGTTTTTGAGAGCAACCGATTTGAATGATTCAAAAACTGAACTGAACAATTCTTATTAATAAGGATGAGACGTGTTGATTAGTTTTTGGCAAAGGCAGGTCCAGCCGTTTTGGAGTTACGAAGCAAAGAGTGCAGAAAATAAAAATCGAGTTTTTGAGATAACGGAGCGTCCGATTTAAATAATTCAAAAAACATTACACTTGTAACGACGAAACGAATACCTGGTCAAATTTTTGTAAAGGCAGGCCAGCGTCTCCGGAGTACCAATAAAAAAAGTAAAAATTAATGCCATTTGGCGTTCAAAAATGAACATAAGACATATGTACACCCTATTATAAGATATTTTATAAAGATTATAACATTAAGCACGTATATGGGTTCCGTACCAATGTTTATACGTTAGACGACTACGCGAGACTCCAAATCAGCTATGCAGCTTGAAAAATTATTCAAAATTTTCAAAAAAAAATATGAAAGAATCTAATTTTTTTATAAAAAGTCATTTTTCTTCAAAAATTTCAAAATTTCTCAAAAATCTAATTTTGTCAAAGTTTTTTTTTAATAACTTAGTTTTTGGTACGGAAAGTTCCAGAAATTTGTCTTAAGGCACGATGCCATGCACCCTAGTCACTTAATTCAATTATCACTTACTTATTAATCCATTGTTTGGACACATAGAAAGACATATCCGTCGCCCTTTCGACATCAACCAATTCCGCTGCCATTTTCCTCAAATTGGCCATCCGAGGACTCGGCGACTTCCTGTAAAACAGTACGTAGGCTTCGCATCTGGCAACACTCTCTGATGAAACTTGCGTTACGAACTGGTCGTCGAACTCGAACCAGACGCCAGAGGCGCTGTGCTTGGCCATGCTGGTGTAGTGGCCTCCTCCGGCGGTTCCGTGATGACAGATGACGGCGGACAGGTCGTAGGTGCAGATTTCACTAACACAATCTGGAAATTGAAATAAGAGGAAGGTTGAAAAATAACGGTAATAAGGCGAAAGGCAAATTGCTGGAACTTCCCGTACCGTAACGAAATGTTCGAGGAATATCAAGTATTTTCAAATAGATTATTATAAATCCTGTAACATTGTCTAATATTTATAAGAATTACAATTATTTATTTAAAGTATATAAGTGACCTTTAGAATTTTAGCCAGAATTAAAAATAAAATCTGTATTTTCGATATACAAAAAAAAATTGAAAAAAAAAAAAGATTTTTCCCCCAAAAGTAATTGTTTTGTCAACACAAGCAGAAAGCTTTTGGAATCATTCAAATCGGATGCTTAGTTCTCTCGAAAACTGCCATTTTTTGCATATTTAGCTCTGTATCTCCGAAACGGCTGGACCTGACTTTGCCAAAAACTAATCACCACTTCTCCCAATACATATTGAAATTTTTTTGGATCATTCGGAACTGATTCTCCGTTCTCTCAAAAACTCGATTTCTATTTTCTGCACTCTTTGCTCCGTACCTCTGCAACGGCTGGACCTGCCTTTGTTAAAAACTAATCAGCACATCTTTCTATCAATAGGAATCGAATGTTTTTTGAATCATTCGAATTGGTTGATCCGTGCGCCCTAAAACGTCGACGAAAAATTGTCTCCACACATACACACACACATCCTTTTTTTTAACGAGGCATGTTAAAATATTCAGAAACCTTTGAAACTTTAAGGTATATAAAAACCTTTATTTTCGATTACTATAACTTACCATACGGAAAGGTAAAAAAAATATACTAACGGTAAAAATATCCAGCACTATTATTTCAAAAACAAGTGAATTATGGGGTTTTCAACAATACTATTTTAAAGTAGAGGGCAAAAGATGTGTAATCAACCGACGCTTTAAATCGGACAATATCGTTATCACGAGATAAAAGGCAACATTCTAAATTTTTTAACAAATGTATTTTTTTAGATTCGGAATTGGTTTTGAGCACTGTTATTTAATTTACGATAGTTCAATATATTAAAAAATAATAAATGAATTTGCTTCTGATATTGATATCTTTGATCCTTCTGTGACGAATATAAAAAATCAAGCCAGAAAAAATATTCTTAAATGACTGTTTTAAGTAGTGATTTATAGTTCATTAAATGTTTAATATTATTAGATTTTATTTAGTGTTATATATTTGTATATAATATATTTGTAGTTTATATTAAGTGTTTATGTATGTATATACAAAGCTATCTTTCTATGAACTCTTAATACTCACATATCATCTTTAGTTTATAATTTATACACAATTTATATTATTGCGTTGGGCGTTGAATAAATAAATGAATAAATAAATAAATAATTTTTTAGTAAACACTATTTAATTGTTTTATAAGGTGTATTATTATTTGTACGTTGGATCTAACTTTTTTTTGATTAATGTAGCTGTAAAATCTCTTTAAAATTGTAAATAAAATAGAGGACTATTTACCCCCTGGGCGTCACATTTTCTCCGTCCATGGGGTAAAAAGGACCAGGTGACAAATTTCAGAAAAATAGCTAAAATACACATTTTTACAATAATGAATTACCAAGGAATTCCACTGAACTATAGTTTGATAGTTGTTTGTTCGAGTCTAAAAAGTGCAGCATAAATTTTACTAAGTACATACCTTTATGTAAATATGGTTTCATATCAAGTCCAGTTAGTGGAAAATTAACAGGACTCGATATTTTTGAACTATACATCAGTTCGTGCCGGAAACGTTTCAAATGAATACAAAGCATCTCTGGTAGAGCCATAACTTTAGAATATTTAACACCGTTGCGGAGTTTATTGCACTTTTCACAACTAAAAAACAGAATTTAAATTGAATTAGCTAACCATTTTTTAAAGTAAAAGTAAAAATGCGTTCATACCTATACATATTATCTCCTTTCAATTCGTCCGCTGAGAAAAACGCCGCCAAACAATCATGCAATGTAACAGCAGGCCCCCAGAACCACGATCGAAACCAGCCCCATATCCACCAAATCTAAAAACAGACACAACATTACACATTGTATTACACCAACAAATTTACTATTACAACTAACATTTATAATGCTACATTTAGTTAGGGCATGGTTGAGACTTACCCAACCTTCCTGATTGCCTTGCGGTTCATACTCGGATGTCACAGTGGATGTATTCTGGTTCTGATGCAGCACATTTAAATGATCTCGACTAGGTATTGGTAAAGAAAGATCTTGAAACGTTTCGACCTTTGTAGACACCTAGAAGCAAAAAATTACTTGGTAATTATAAGTATTCATATATGTATTTTTTTTTTTTTTTTGGTACTTACCCTATCACATGTAAGACATTGTACGGAGGATAACAATTTGCCATCAAATACTTCTGAAATTATGGATCTGAATTGTGGTTTTAGGTATTCTGTATTTACTGAAATGTAGAAATAAAATATATAAAAATGTGTTTTTCCACTGTGCACTTGTAGTTTTTCTAACGTTTTTTTTTAAGTTTTAAATGTATTTAATACACTATAAATGAGCGGGGCGTGTAAAAATATCCGTTTCAAGGATTGGTGCGGGTATTTTTACCCGTTTGAATTTTACTAATTTTAAAATCGGTTCACGTATGATAATAAAATAGTTGGCATGTTGTTTTTGTTTGGATTCATTTGCTTTAGTTTTTTATTGTTTATATTCATTTTTTGATAATAGAATTCAATAAATAGAAAACTAGAGATAAAATTTACTAAAATCTATCAAAAATTGTTATATACACTTGGATATTAAAATTTTAAATCATTCGTAGTTAAAATGCGAACTTGGTATTTTGAATTTGAACACTTTTTTTACTTTTCTTCAAATAACTTAAAATTTTCATTTCGGACATTGTAATTCATTTATATCAGCAAAAACTAGATAAAATTTACTAAAATTTAGTATAAACTGTTTTATACACTTGGATAATAAAATTTTGAATAATTCGTAGTTGAAATGCAGACTTTAGAATTTTGATACAGTGCATTTCATGGATTTTGGACATTTTTTTACTTTTCTTCAAATAATTTAAAATTTTCATTACGGACATTATAATTTGCTTACATTAGCAAAAACTAGATAAAATTTACTAAAATTTGGTAAAACTGTTTTATATGTATGCTTGGATAATAAAATTTTGAATAATTCGTAGTTGAAATGCGGACTTTAGTATTTTGAAACAGTGCAATATATGGATTTTGGACATTTTTTTACTTTCTTTCAAATAAGTTTGAATTCTCAATTCGGACATTATAATTTGTGTACATCAGCAAAAACTGGATAACATTTACTAAAATTTGGTAAAAACTGTTTTATATGCTTGGATAATAAAATTTTGAATAATTCGTAGTTGAAATGCGGACTTTAGAATTTTGATACAGTCCAATATTATAGTTTTAGACATTTTTTTTACATTTCTTCAAATAATTGAAAATGTTCATTCCGGACATTATAATTTGCTTACATTAGCAAAAACTAGATAATATTTATTAAAATTTGGTAAAAACTGTTTTATACACTTGGATAATAAAATTTTGAATAATTCGTAGTTGAAATGCGGACTTTAATATTTTGATACAGTGCAATATTATAGATTTTAGACATTTTTTTACTTATTTTCAAATAATTTAAAATTTTCATTCCAGACATTATAATTTGCTTACATTAGCAAAAACTAGATAGAATTTTCTCAAATTTGGTAAAAACTGTTTTATACGCTAGGATGATAAAATTTTGAATAATTCGTAGTTGAAATGCAAACTTTAGAATTTTGATACAATGCAATATATGGATTTTGAACATTTTTTTACTTTTCTTCACACAATTTAAAATTATCATTCCGGACATTATAATTTATTTACATCAGCAAAAACTAGATAAAATTTACTAAAATCTTGTGAAAACTATTCTAGATACTTGGATATTGAAATTTTGAATAATTCGTAGTTAAAATGCAAACTTTAAAAGATTAGAATAGATTTAGAATATTTTTTTACTTTTCTATAAATTGCCTAATTTATATTTCGGAAATTATAATTTATTTACATTAAATAACATCGATTAAAATAGGTAAAATTTTAAGCAAAATCACTCTTGATCTTAATATTTAAAATAAATATTTATTTACATACCATTAGCCGGCGGAGACCTATTAACAACCGTCAACTTTGACCTCAGCCTTTCTCTATCTGGTTGAATAGTCGGAATGATTGTAGGACTTGGACTTCGTGATCTAGACGTTTGTCTTGAATGATGTCCAATTTGTCCGCTTTCTTCAGAAAGGGAAGATCTTTCACTGACTCCACTGTCGCATGTTTCATATTCACCTTCGGATTGACTAGGTGTCAGAGAAGGACATGGGCTTGATCGGTCAGAAATGACTGAAATAATAAAAAACCAAAATGTTCAAAAATATTATGAGCATATTCAAGAATGATACAATAAAAATGATTATTTAAATTAAATGATAGTCTTCATCTACTTACTTTCATGTTCATCAATTTTATCCGCGTGGTCTTGTTGTACAGAAGATAAGTCCCTTGCTGCAGGCAAGGCTTCTTTCAATTCTTCATGCAGCTGGTCCATAAAGCAACGTAAAAATTCTTGAGTGTCATGCTGATGGTATCCTCGAAACATAGGATGAACCTGTTGATAGGAAACGACTTATTACCAAAAGTTAAAATATTTTAATCATAATAACATTCAATGAATGAGTTGTTTTATATAAAAATTATTTAATTTGGATATTCCAATTATAGTTGTATATTATATTGTATAAAATGTTTGATATATATAAATTAAAATAAGACATGTACTATTATTTATCAACTTACATTTCTTATTCCATATAAAATTCCACTAGGTACAACGTAACCGCCAGTTTTATAGTTCCACATCTTCTTGATAAGTTTCTGATAGGACTTTGCCAGTCCCGCTTTATTAATATCAACATAATTATGACAATCCAAAAAGAATCCTGTCAAAGCCGGTGTATTGCTGAGTGCTTGAAGAGCAGCATTCATGTAACACGTATTGCCCATGTTTTGGAGGCCGACCAGACCTGGAAAATAAAATTAATAAAATGATTATAATGTTCTTTGATTGTTATTTTATTAATATTATTATGATTATTACTATTTCTATTAATTAATTTCTGTTTTCTCTGCATTTATTTTACAATTAGAAATTTATATATTTCATTTATTTCTCACCTCTGGTGTAATCCATTTCATCCCGCTCTTCATCATCTGTTGAGTCTGCCGATTGAATCTCGCTCTCTGCCCCAAAGCCACCATGGTGATTGTTAACATTATTTCTCTGTGATAAGAACACTTCATTTTCACAAAGATAGCACCAAATTCGATGTGTAGATAGGTTCATGTGAACACAATGATTATTAAGTGCCTAAAAATAATTGTGTAAACAAAAGCTAGAAACTGGTTTCAAATATTATCATTTCCTATTTACTTTGAAGTGTAACGTGCTGTGGTCATTAGATGCTTCGGAGCACCCGATCTCTTGGCAGCTCTGGTGGAGACAGACCCAGAGATTGGGTCCAGGACATTTGCACTGGGTGCACATGTACCCCTAAGGCAGAAAATTATAATGTAATACTTTGACATGTCACGCTACTTGACTTGAGGTTATATAAAAACTTACATCTCGCACAATTTCCGATATTGATAGTTCAGTTATATTTTCTAAATGCGAACAAGCGTTCCTAGTCATTACTTATATATTTTACTTACAGCAATTAATATTATGGGAAGTCATCAGACATTTAATTTACATTATTTTTTTCTCGCCATCTGTTAATTCATATTTTGTCGTCGGAGATTTTACAAATTTTGATATTTACATGACGTTGACATTTAAAAAAAATAAAATTCACGTAAAAAAATTTGTATAATCATTCTTTTTGTAGAGGTGAAGTTACCTCACAAAAACATTTTGACTCAGAGCTTCAAATGGCAAACAAAACAATACAGGGAATTGCATCATTTCAAGCACTCTTTTGACGTATGTCAGGCAAATGTCAAAGTCACAGTTTGGGCCATTTTAGAAATTGAATTTCAAATTTAAAATCTGTGAAACCTATCCTTTGAGAGTGTCTAAATTTGAGAAATA
>NW_020536999.1:9297996-9398938 GCF_003426905.1 Ctenocephalides felis
TTAAGTGTCTTAAGTTCTAAATACTTGATACAAACGTACCTGTACATTTGATCATTTTGACTATTATTTCCTCAATCCTGAATTCGCAAATAATTTAATCCGCAGCATTAAATTAAATACAATATTTTCTTCACAAAATTTATATCTCAAAGTTTAACTAACTTCAGTTTAATTTTAAATGGCGGCAGAAGACATGACTATTAAACTGTCAAATTGACATTGACATGCTTTCTTTTCGGCATTATGTCTTCAAAAAGTGGACTATGTAATACTTCATTGATTTATTCGTTTTATTTGGTTTGAATATAATGGAAGTGTCTAGTTATAACATCTTTTATATGGCAAGGAGTGCAAAAACATCTAAAATCAAAAGAAGTTATCTATTTGAAAGATAATGTGACACACAGGATCCTTTGCACAATTCCTCCCAATTAATTGTGCAACAATGAATATTTATCGAAACTGTATGCACTTCCTTCGTTCCTATATTTGTTATTTATTATATATTTTTGTTATCCTTTACTATGGGAATCCGATAGCATGTATGCAAAATTTCTTCGTTTTAAATTATGAGCAGCTAGAATCTAATTTACTGAGGAAGTCTAACCTCAATTTAACCAAAGATCAGTTGTTGAACAGTCCTTGCACTTATGACAATGTATTAAACGATACTTCCTCAACCAATGTCCAATCATTATCTTCGAGTATATTGAAAACTTACAAAATAAACAATGGAGGAGAATATATTCCTGAAAACTGTATCCCTCAATTTAGCACAGCTATTGTAGTGCCTTACAGAAATAGAGCAGAGCAGCTTAATATTTTTTTGACATACATGCATAACTTTTTATACAGGCAGAACATACATTATAGAATATTTATAATAGAACAATTCGACAATAAATTATTTAATAGAGCTAAACTATTGAATATAGGGGCTAAGGTAGCCTTAGAATTTGGTTTTCCTTGCTTGATATTACACGATGTGGATCTCCTGCCTTTAACAGAGGGAATTTATATGCTTGCACAAATTTACCAAGGCATATGTCAGCTAATTTAGATATTTTTAGGTACATTATAAAAATCACACGCACACACATATAATATATATATATATATATATATAATATATATATATATATATATAAATTACAATTTTACTTCAGATTTAATCCACTGTACCCAGAATTATTTGGTGGAGTTGTAGCTATATCCGCATCAAATTTCAAAAAGTAAATGGCATGTCCAATTTATTCAACGGATGGGGTGGTGAAGATGATGACTTCTACAGACGTCTGTCTCATAATGGGATAGAAATTTGCCGTTTTCCATCAAAACTTAGTCGATACACAATGCTAAAACATTCTCATGATGCTCCAAGGTAATAAACTTAAAGCAGAAAAAATATAATGAAAACATAAATTACAGATTTATTTCTCTATTAAAAATTAAAATAAATTGTTATATAATTTATATTTTCAGTGAAGAACGAAAAACGCTTTTAGAAACCGGCCCACTACGATATAAGACAGATGGTCTTATATCTTTAAAATATATTACCAAAGCCTTTAGACTGCATCCATTATTTACCCATGTTCTAGTTGAGTTGTAATGGAAATTAGTTTTAAGACACGTGATAGATTACTAGTACAATATTTACACGAATGGTAGCAGAGAAAAATAGGATACGAACTAGAGATATGAAAATTAGTAATAAAGTATTTAACAGGTAAGATGGATATGGAGAAACAAGAACTAAAATGTTGTATTAAACCAAAAGATTATTTTGGATTTCTGTTATTAAATTAATTTATTATGTTGAAGAAAAAGTGATAACATAATATACGGCTTAAAAACCATCAGGCATTTATGAGAAAAGTAATAATAAATTTTTATATTTAACGAATGCAGGATTATTATTATTGTACGTATTAATAACATTCCACATTTTTCATTCAAAATAGTTATTTTTAAGTTAATTAAATTAAAGTAACTCAATATTCATATTCTTACTGTGATTGAATTTTATAATCAAAACAACCCCTAAATATTTATCAAATCTTTTAAAACCTTTATAATAAATTTGATTTTATGTTTTTAATTATTTCTGCTTGATTTAATGCATTTGTAACAAGCAAAATTATTTATGTATTGATATCAAAGATCTCTTTCAATGTATTGAAAAAAATGGAATGAGTCTTTCAAGATTAGAAAAAGTTTGTAAAATTATAAAAAATATGAAATTAATTATTTTGCCAAAATATCATGGCCAATAATAAATAATCTAAAAGCTTTGAAAGAAAAATGGGATTTTTTTTTCAATTCCTGATCTCAAATTTGATAAATTGACTTTGAACATTGAATTTTGATGCGATTAATATCCTAGATGGCTCATAATATTATAAAGATCGCATTTAGTTAACCATAAAGATATTACTTAGAAATATTAGTACTTAGCAGCAGTTATGCTCATACCATTTGTTTTAAAATTAAGTCAATAAAAATATTATTTAGTAGATTTCCTATAAAACAACATTCATTGGCATATATTTATATCTTTTGAATTAAAAACTAAGACAATATTAAATGTTTAATATAATAAATTTGGTAAATATATTAACTACATATAAAAATTCTTACCACTACTTATGATTAATATTGATTCTTTTTTGTACTGGGCCTTACATTAATTTCCAATTTCTTTATTAATATTATTAAAGTTTAGATTTATTCTCAAAATATGGTAAGTCAAACTTATTCAAAAAAGCATGCCAATCATTGAATATTGAATCACATCTTGTATAGAAGTTTGTGGAGTTCCTAAAACAAATAAAATTATTTAAATGAAATATGTATATATTTTTAGTTATTAGTAATTTTAATAGTACCTTCTTATTTTCTGAAGACAGCCGATGAAAGTACTTGAGTTGAGAGCATTTGAAATGGCATCTAAACTCAAACTATAACAAAATGCAGATATATTCGTTTTGTCTGATTTAAACAAATCGTTTTCAATCCATTTTTGTATTTCAACAAATAACTGTTTTTCTGATACTTCTGCAACTGTCTAAAATATTAAAATTCAATTACTGAAGAAATTTGAAAATTCGTTTTATTAAGTAAGTTATGGTAATTGTCCAAAAATCGAAATTAAAATTTTTTACATTTCTTTACATTTTGAAGATTCCTGAGCATTCTTGCATACTTCAGAAAAAATGGATGTGTGTTTTAATTTTAATTTTTGGTACGGGAAGTTTCAGCAATTTGCCTTAAGAGGCGATTCCATTCACCACTAATTTGTTTTATTTCTTACCTTAGATAATATGTTATAAACAGCCCGATAGCAATAAAAGTAAGGTGCCATTAAGGAAGCAATAATGTCGGCATCATCATTATTAGTTATTTTAATACAATTATTTTCTAAGCTTATAATATTCAAGGCAAGTAATGCATCCATCCATCGTTGGAAGTTCTGAAAGAAATTTGTTCTAAATTAGTGAAATTATAACATTAGAAATAAAATGCAACAAAAACAAACCTGTAATATTGTTGATTTAGGTATGACAAACTCGAAGTGGAATATGTACAAAATCATTGACACAGATCTGAATAAATCGTCTGAAATAAAATTTTACTCCAAATAAATATATATATATATATATATATATATATATATATATATATATATATATATATATATATATATGGATTAATTCAATACATACGTTTATTAGAAACTATATTCAATTTCATAACTGTGATAATGAGTGCGGGTCCACATAAATAAAAAAATAACGGATTTATATACAACTGCAACTTTACAAGGGGAGTTGCTTTCGTCATTGTGTCGTTTTCCAAATCATGTCCTTAAAATAAAATGAAAATATCTATGTCTATTCTTCAATATTAAAATAACTATTTATTGTGCATAAATATTTACCTTTCAAATGATTTTTTGCAGGCTTATTCATCAATGCAAAATCTGCAGAAATTAAACTAACAGTTCCGTTTTGATTAACCCTTAATGTTTTCTTATGAATATCTAAAGCCTCAGTTACACTTTCTGTGGAAATGGAAGCACCTAAATATTTTAATATATCACTCCATTTTTTTACATTTCTTTCTAATTCTCCGATTGTCGGCGTGTAAGATCTCATTTCATAATAAAATATTAGAAGGGATATAATATTGATCACGCCTATCGTCATCCCTTGCTGTTGTCTGGAAAATATAAATAATAAATGAATATAATAACACTGATATTTTATGTAAAATCGAAATAAATGTACATGTATAGAAGCCTTCAGAAAGTATATGAAATCTGTTCTTATCACAATAGTTTATATAAAATATTATTATCTGAAAAAATTCTTATAGAGATATTAACTTCCCGTAGAGTAAGTTACAGTAATCGCAAAAAAATCGAAAATATTTTTTTCATATATCTTTATGTTTCAAAGGTTTCTGAACATTTTGGCATACTTCAGAAAAAATGGATGTATTGGGGTTTCGTTACATCGTTTGCCCGTTATACGGCGACGCGGCGCTTACGCGCTTCTACATTGCGTCTCTAAGCAGCTAAAGCAGTGCGATTGCTTTGAAAAAAGTTCAAAATTTCCAAAATATTTCAAAATAAATAAAAAAAACATTTTATCCCAAAAGTTTTTTCTCCCAAAAAAGTCATTTTTTTTTCAAAAATTTAAAATTCCTCAGAAATCCAATTTTTTCAAAGTTTAAAATAATTTTTGGTACGGGTAGTTCCAGCAATTTGCCTTAAGGCACGATGACATACACCACTAGTTTTTCTTTACGTAGAAAAATGCAAGAAATATTTCAATATAATAAATTACCTTAGTAGAACTTCATGTGCCAATTCGTTAACTAATACCATTTCTTTTGGTGTGACTTGTTGAACATGCGAAGGCAAATTTATGTGCACGGTTCTATCATGGTTTCGCTGGTTCATAAAACTTTGTACAGAAATTGGCTTTCTGAAGGATATTTTCATAGCTCCATACCTTTCATTGAGCCGTTGTAAAGAATGAAAAAGACCCTGAAAAATAAAATATAAAACATTTATAAAAACAAAATTAATATTTTAGCATATAACTTCAACACATTTTTTGCTGGCAAAATCTCATCGTACATTGTGAACGTACAATATCTGCATAAAAGAATACTTCAGCTTGGTTTAACAATATATATGTATGTAGTAAAAACTATTTTTCTACCTTAGTAGTCTCTTTTGGTTTTGGAATACCTAATAACTCAAATGCAAACAGTTCTTCTTCTAAAACTCGATCATAAGATATAGAAACTGGCACAATGGTTATATCAGGAACTCTTCCAAAGAAATATGGTTCTAATGCCATGCTTAACAATCCTAAAATATAAAAGAATACTCTATCTATTTGCTGTGCGATCAGGTATATTTTTTCTAACCCATATTTGAACAAAGAATATTATTGCAATGCTCTTTCCACTCACCAGTTTTAGGATACAAAGCCTTGGCTGTTCGACTTCTGGTACCTTCAATAAAAAATTCCAAAGGCGTATGATGCTCCTGAACCAGGGCATGTACGTATCTTCTAAATAAAGCCTTGTATAAAGGATCAGCCCCTGAAAGGGTTCTTCTCATGAAAAACGCTCCTGTTTGGCGCAAAACTGTACCCATACCACGCATCCCATGGAAATCTGAAAGGAAAAATATATTAAACTAAATAATATTATTAAAATTAATTTTTATTATTATTACCCATTCCTGCAGCCACAGCTGGTACCTGCAGCCCTTCACAGAAAGTAACGAAAGACATCAGAATAAAATCTGCATAACTTCTGTGCGAGGGCAAAAATAATACAGGACAACTTCCCATGTTGCTTTTGATCTGCAAAACAGTATCAAGTATTATTTGCAAGTATAATTTATTTATAGGATTTATTTTTCTTACCGTTTGTATACTAGACCTGTCCACCAGAAGTCCTGTGCAGCATTGTTTAAATAATTTGCTTAAAATTACTCCTAATACTCGTATCACCACAAGTCTTCTGTCGAGGGCCATCTCTTCCAGGATTGCACATGCCTCCAATTTAATAGTCGGTATTGGTTTCTTTTTTTCATTGTGTATCTTAATAATAAATAATAATTTAAAAAAAGTTATGCATGATATTTTTCATGAAGACAATAATTGTTGTATATCAGAATTCAATTAATTCATATATTTAAATTTAATTTTGTTATCGAATATTGAAATAATAAATAACAATTAATTAATTGATCAATACTTAAGATTATAAGAAGTTTAAGATTATAAATTTAAAATTTAGAGAAAAATGGTAAAAATGTGTTTATTTTTTTAATTGAATAAATTATTAACAAAAAGTAATACATAAGACTAGACATAAAATTTTCTGACTTACATATATTCTTTTTTCTGACTATTTCTATTTGTGTTTGTTTTGAATATCATAAAATTAAAAATATTATTATTCCTATCATTAAGAAAACATTTTTCTTGATAAAGTCAAATACATATATTAAATATAAATATAGTAATCTCATAAATAAATAAAAACATAAGGGCTATATATAAATAGGTATTTTTTATCTGAACGCTTGAAATATGTTTATTAAATTTTGTACCAAAAATATTTCTCAAATTTTATTTTTTTACAAAGCAAATTTAAATTTAATTTAATTTGAATAATTATTATTATAAAATTAATTTTCCTACATTATTTTTGAGATTAAAATTTATATATTTTTGAGGGTTTAAAATTAAAAATAATAATAACTATAAACTATGTGCATTATAAATGATTTTTTATAAAATTTGAGGTTTTTAAGTTAAATATAAATGCATTTTTAATCAATTTTGAGCTTGTAAATTAAATTTAAATATATTATTAATCAATTTTGGGGTTGAAATCAAATTTAAATATATTTTTCATCAAATTTGAGCTTGTAAATTAAATTTAAATATATTTTTATTTAAATTTGGGATTGAAATTAAATTTAAATATATTTTCATCTAATTTGAGCTTGTAAATTAAATTTAAATATATTTTCATCCAATTTGAGTTTGTAAATTGAATTTAAATATATTTTCATCAAATTTGAGCTTGTAAATTGAATTTAAATATATATTTTTCATCTAATTTGAGCTTATAAATTAAATTTAAATATATTTTTAATCAATTTTGAGCTTGTAAATTAAATTTTAATATACTTTCATCAAATTTGAGCTTGTAAATTAAATTTAAATATATTTTTGATAAATTTTTGGGATTGTAAATAAAATTTAAATATAGTTTCATCAAATTTGATCTAGTAAATTACATTTAAATATATCTTTAATCAATTTTGAGGTTGAAATTAAATTTAAATATATTTTCAGCAAATTTGAGCTTGTAAGTTAAATTTTAATATATTTTCAATCAATTTTGGGGTTGAAATAAATTTAAATATATTTTTCATCAAATTTGAGCTTGTAAATTAAATTTAAATATATTTTCAGCAAATTTGAGCTTGTAAGTTAAATTTTAATATATTTTTAATCAATTTTGGGGTTGAAATAAATTTAAATATATTTTTCATCAAATTTGAGCTTGTAAATTAAATTTAAATATATTTTTGATAAATTTAGACTTGGAATTGAATTTAAATATATTTTTATTCAACTTTGAGCTTAAAATTAAATTTAAATATATTTTTAATCAATTTTGAGGTTGAAATTAAATTTAAATATATTTTTCATCTGTAAATTGAATTTATATATATTTTTAATCAATTTAGACTTGGAATTAAATATAAATATATTTTTAGTCAATTTTGGGGTTGAAATTAAAAATAAATACAATTTTATTCAATTTTGGGTAACGATTTTTATTAAAATTGAATTTAAATATATTTCACTCATAGTGTAATAGAAATGAATGGAAAAACTATTCATATAATAAAAATATATTTATATATTACAAAATTAAAACAATAAACTTAATCTTGTAAATTTCTTAAACAATTTTTTATCATTTGTCGTATCGTAGAACCAGTTTTGCTAAAGTAAACTTTGTTCTGTCCATTATATTATTATTATGTATTATTTACATATTTTATTTTCAATGACATATTTTATTTAGCGCAATAACATTTGCATTGAACATTTAACTATTTTCGTAATAGAATTTAAATATTATAATCAGGGTGATAAATATAATGAATATTTAACAAAAGCAAAAATGAAAAAAATAATATTTCTTATATCATTTTTGTAGTTTTATCCACCAAAAAAGAGTCTAACTGGGTTATTTATTAAAAATACTGTTTTAGAAAAAAAATTTAGACTTTTTTCTATTTTATTTTTTGGAAACATGAATTTGTTTTATTTCTATTTCTATTATCTGCATGGATAATGATTTGGGTATATAAATAATTTCATTATCAAAAAAATTTTAATAATTGATTACATTAATAGCAAAAATACTTCAAGGAATTTTTCACTATAATTTATCTATGTGCAGTTTAATTTTAATACTTTAACAATTAAATATATTAATATGTAAAAAACTTAAAACATTGTTGTAGTTTATTACAACATATACTTAAAAAAGTTTTACTCTCATAAATTAGTATTTGTAAGCATAAACATTAGATTATAAATTGGAAATTTATAATTTTAAAGATTTAAAAATGGAAATGTAAATTATTATTAAGGATTTTTTATCTAGAATTTAGCTATATAGCTTAAGCTTAAATTAATTAATTTAAATATTTTATACTTTAACAAATATTTAAAATTTATGAAAATCTTAAAACATTGTTAAAGTTTATTACAAGATTTAAAAAAGTTACTTTCAAAAATTGGTATTTTGTAAAGATAAACATCAATTTATTACAAAAATGAAAATTAATATTAGCTCTTACAATTTAGCTATGTAGTTTAATTTCAATACTTTTGAACAATTAATTATAAAATACATGAAATTCTAAAACATTGTTTGTAATTTATCATAATACTTTTAAAAAAATATTTAGAAAAATTAATAATTTTTAATAATTATAAGATAAATATAAAAATATAGCTTTGTTACAGTTTTCCCAACATTTAAAAAAGTTTTACTTTTTACTCATTATTATAAAAACGGAATTGGTAATTATTATAAAAGATATTTTCCCTAGAATTTGGCTATTTACTTTAATTTTAATATTTCAACAATTATTTATATTTTTATAAAAAAACCTTAAGAATTGTTATAGTTTATTGAAAACTTTTAAAAAGGATTTACTTTCATAACTTAGTATTTGTAAGGAACATCTAATTATTATAAAAAATTAAATGGAAATTATTATAAAGGATATTTGCCATGGAATTTATCTATAGTTTAATTTAGATACTTTAATTAAATATATAAGAAATGAATAGAAAAAAATAGAAAACCTTAAGCAATTAAAGGGAAATTATTAGAAAATTTAAAAAGAAAAAACCTTAAGAATTGTTATAGTTTATCATAAGATTTAAAAAAATTTACTTTCATAAATTAGTATTTGTAAAAATAATTATTATAAAAATTTAAAAGAAAATTATATTATAAAGGATATTTGCCATAGAATTTAGCTCTAGTTTATTCTTAATACTTTAATTAAATATATAAAGAAAAAGAAAAAAAACCTTAAACAATTGATAGGAAATTAATAGAAAATTTAAATAGAAAAAATCCTTAAGAATTATTATAGTTTACCATAAAAATTGTTTTACTTCCATAAATCAATATTAGTAAGGATAAACATCCAATTATTATAAAAATTTAAATGAAAATTATATTATAAAGGATATTTGCCATAGAATTTATATATAGTTTAGTTTTAACACTTTAATTAAATATATAAGAAAAAAATAGAAAAAATAATAAAAACCTTAAGCAATTAATAGAAAATTTAAATAGAAAAAACTTTAAGAATTGTTATATTATAGTTTATCCTAAGACTTAAAAAGTTTTACTTTAATAAATTAGTATTTGAAGGATAACATGAAAAAATCCAATTATTATGAAAATTTAAATAAAAATTATATTATAAAGGATATTTGCCATAGAATTTAGCTATAGTTTAATTTAAATACTTTAATCAAATATATAAGAAATAAATAGAAAAAATAGAAGAAAACCTTAAGCAATTAATAGAAAATTTAAATAGAAAAAACCTTGAAAATTGTTATAGTTTATCATAAGATTTGAAAAGTTTTACTTTCATAAATTAGTATTTGTAAGGAAAACAAATATGGATAATCCAATTAATATAAAAATTCAAATGGAAATTATTATAAAGGATATTTGCCATAGAATTTAGCTGTAGTTTAATTCAGATACTTTAATTAAATATATAAGAAATAAATAGAAAAAATAGAAAAAAAAACCTTAAGCAATTAATAGCAAATTTAAATAGAAAAAACCTTAAGAATTGTTATAGTATAGTTTATTTATAGAAAAGAAAGTTTTACTTTCATAAATTGGTATTTGTAAGGATAACAAATATGGATAATCCAATTATTATAAAAATATAATTGAAATTATTATAAAGGACATTTGCTTTAGAATTTAGCTATTAGTATTTATATTGTATTGCTTTAACAATTAAATATTCAAAAAATATATAAAAAAACTAATACATTATTCTAGTTTAAAAATTAGTAGGTATTAAGTAGGACATTCATCTAATTATTATAAAAAAATTATATAGAAATTATTATAAAGGATATTATTGCCATAAAATTTAGATATGTAGTTTAAATTTAATACTTTTTTACCATAAAATATAAAAAATCTAAAATGTTTTTGTAGTTTTACCTTCATAAATTAGTAACAATAAATATAAAATTATTTGTAGAAATAAATATCACATTAGTATAAAAATGGTAATTATTATTAGAGAAATTTGTCCTAGGTTTTATAAATTCTGAAGTTCCAATTTAAGGAAACTAGTAAGGATTTTTATAATAATTTGATGCTTAAGGTTTTAAGAAGTGAAACCTGAATAAAGTTCTAGTTTTTTTTTTATAATAGTTTATATATTTACCTCTTAACAAACATAAAATTATTATAAAAATTCAAAACAAATTATTATAAAAGTCCTTAATTTTTAAGTGAAACTATAATAGATATTTCATTGCAATTTTGCAGATTTTTTTTAACTTTAGCTACTATAAATATGTGTATATAATAATTTAAAATTTAATATTATATATTGATTATTTCAAACTAACCTGTTCGATAACATTAGAAATTTCCGAACTATGTAAAACCAAAACTTTCAGCTCCTCCGGATTATAATATTTAGTCTGTTTATACGCAATTGTCGGCCTATAAGGATACGACATAAAGAAAGCATCGTCATTTTGTAATTTTTTCTCTGCTAAAATATTAACGTAATCTGTCCTTTCTTCCGACATGTTTACCACTATTCATTAATAAATATTATCAATAACTTTTAACATTGCATTGTACATAGATAACATAATAATAATAATATTCAGTTGGATAAACTAAACACCGTCGGTTATATTTGTAGTATTTTTTTAGATTAAACTGCGCACTTATTGTTATTAACAGTTGCAAGTAAATGTAAATAACGTCAAATGTCGTGCGAGACGAGCGCCATGACGCCATTACTAAAAGCTTTCACTTTTGCGTGAAGTTGCCTGCAGAGGGAAAGTAAGGAGCAATAGAGATGGAGAATTATTATTTGAACTTTCTAAATACCGAATTCTTATACAAATTATTAAATTTTGTGAATAAAATTATTCTTTTGTACGTAGAAACTGAAATGGCATCGCTATTGTTCACCAAAATATTTGGAAAGTGGGTTTATAATGTAGTAGTAAACGATTAAAAAATATATGATCGGATGATTTTCAAAAATATTTTGAAATTTTTTGATTTTTTTTTGAGTTTTTTTAAAAAAAAAAGATAGTGGTGCATTTGTTTTAAGGCACCGTGCCTTAAAGCAAATTGCAGGAACTACCCTTATCGCAATTTCAATTTTTTCGAAAATTTTGAAAAAAGAACAATTTTTTTGAAAAATTTGATAATTTTTGAAAATTTTGAAATTCTCCAAAAATTTTGAAACCCATTCTGGTCGGTTGATACATGGAACATTTATATATAATAATTATTTTTGATCGCTAAAAGTTATTTTTTAACTTTTTTTTGGATTTTCAAAACCGTTTTGCCAAAAATTCAATCAATTCTTCATTCAATAAAATGTTTTTTAAATCATTCAAATCGGACGCTCCGTTCTCTCAAAAACTGAATTACAATTTTTGGCACTTTTTGCCCCGTATCTCCCAAACGCCTGGACCTGCCTTTGCCAAAAACTAATCAGCACGTCTTCTTATTAATACGAATCGAATTTAAATCATTCAAATCGGTTGATGCGTGCTTTCAAAATCGTCGACGAAAATTTGTATCCGCACATACATACATACTACACACACACACACACACATATCGACTGTTTTTAAAGCATGCCTGGGTGTTCAGAAACCTTTGAAACGTTAAAAATTATAAAAATGTTTGTCTTAAATTTTGTTTCAATTATTATAACTCACTTCAGTTATAGCATTCAAAATAATATTTACAATAATAACATAAATCTATTGGAATTAACAGTCACAAATTTGAATCCGATCATAAATTTTATTATACTTTATAATCCACCAAATAATAATAAACATGAAATTGTTAATTTAATTGAAGAGAAGGTAGAAAATAATCGTAAAAACACTATAATTATAGGCGACATGAACCTGGATATATTACAAAATAACAACACAATAAAAAAATATAAAAACATTATAGACATGGCTGGATTCAAAATTATAAACGAGATTAGCAAAGAACACGCCACCAGAATAACAGAAAATAGCCACTCCATAATTGACCATATCATCACAAATTACGAAAAAAAAATAAAATAATACTTGAAGATACAGATTTATCAGACCATAAAATGATAACAATAACTATACAAAATATACCAAAAATTAAACCAAAGATGCAGAAAATAACAAAGTTTAGCATAGACACGATAGGATTAAGATCGACACTAATGAACAAAATCAATGAAGTAGAAGTGAATAGTTTTGAAGAGCTAATAACAATACTTAAAGAAGAATTGAAAAAAAATGAACGAAAAGAGAGAATAAGAGCAAGGGAAAATTCATGGATAACTCAAGATATTACAAGAATGATAAAACATAGAAATAAATTTTTCAAACAACTCAAAGAATGTGACGAAAAGCAAATAAACAAGCATATTACAATCCTGACTAAATATAACAACATAAAAAGGGAAATCAGTAGACTAATCTATAAAACCAAAAAGGAGTATTATCTGGAAGAAACAAGAAAATGTGAAAATGACCCAAGAAAAATATGGAATTTAATAAATAACACTCTGACAAGAAAAGTAGAAAAACATAAAACAGAAATAGAACAAATAAAAGATCAACAAAAACAAGAAATTATAGTAGAAAAGAAGAGCATAGCAAACTATTTAAATAAACACTTTGCAGAAATAGGAGAAAGACTACAGAAAAATATAAAAGTGAATGAAAATACTGAAAAAAACACAACGTCTACTACACATAAAACACTACTGGATCCATCAATGTATCCAACATGTGAAGAAGAGATAAAAAAAATTATAGAAGAACTAAAAACCAACGCCGCACCTGGGGATGATAATATAACAGCGAAAATAATAAAAGAAACATCAGATATTATAACTCCAATACTTTCTAAAATTATTAATAAATGCATCGCTAAGGGCACTTTCCCAGAATGTTTAAAAACAGCTACAATTAAACCGATTTTCAAAACAGGAGATAAACTGGACCCAAACAACTATAGACCTATCACTGTAACCAACGTCCTGTCAAAAGTATATGAAAAAGTCATCAAGAAGAGAATACTACAATTCTTGATAGAAAACGATTCTATAGATAAATACCAATATGGCTTTTTACCTAAATCAAGTACTCAATCTGCCTTAATAGATGCCACTAATTTAATAAATGAACACCTAGAAAACAATAGACACACAGTTGCAATATTTATAGACCTAAAAAAAGCCTTCGACACTGTAGATCACCAAATTCTTTTTCAACAACTTAGAAATATGAGACTTGAGGGTACGATGCACAACATAATTCAAGACTTCTTATCTGAAAGAGAAGTAAGGACCAAAATTGGAAATTGCTTCAGCTATAAAAAATTGGTCAAATGCGGAGTACCACAGGGAACAGTTCTAGGTCCACTATTATACCTGATTTATATTAACAACCTAAAGGACAAAAATTTAGAAGGTAGATACATAGTGTACGCAGATGACACCATGATCATATACGCCGATAAAGACTTGGAGAAACTAGAAAAAAAAATTAATGACGACTTAAAGAAATATACAACATGGCTGACAGAAAATAAACTCACGATATAAATACAGAAAAAACTAATTATATATTTTTCCGACGTAACAAAAATAAAAAAATAGGCAATATAAAATTATTAATCAACGATACTGAAATAAAAGAAATAGAAAAAACTAAATATCTGGGTATGATTATAAACCAGAATCTAGAATGGAGTGACCAAATCGAGAAAATCAAACAAAAAATTGCAGCACTTTCTGGGGCCATAAGAAGAATACGACATCTTGGAATTAAGAACAAAGAACTAATATTAAAATCACATATAATTCCGATTATGACGTACGGCATCACGATTTGGAGTCAAACTACAAATAAAAATATAAAGACATTACAAAGAATGATGAATAAAGCGATAAAATCTACTTACAATTATCCCTACCTCACTCCGACCAAAGAACTCCTACAAAAGACTAAGAACATACCACTACACAAAACAATAGAAATAGAAAAATGCATACTAATATTCAAAATAAAAAATAACAAAATCAAAACCTGCACCACAATAGAGACAAACCAAGATATACATGACCATCAAACAAGACAAAACCGAAACTTCCACATGAAACATGCTAAATCGAGTAAAGGACTTGCTAGTCCTCTGAGAAGTGCAAGCAGCCTTTACAATAAACTACCGGACGAACTAAAGACAATGACAGACCTAAACAGTTTCAAAATTAAATTGAAAAATTATGTAAGAGACAAATGAAACAAATGAGTTACAATCCCTATTTTAAATACTATACTACTTCTGATTTATAAAATTACATTTAAGTATAAGTATGTATGTATGTACGCAAGCGCTTCTGTGTGTGTATATATGTGTATATAATAGTAATAAGTAAAAATATATGTCTTAATGTTTAAGTCTGTTACATAAAATTTAGATTTTATTTTTGTTATAATTGCTGTGATCTCTCGTACCAGAACAATTGTCTGACTGAGATACAGTATGTATGAATTATATCAAATAAATAAATAAATAAAAAAAAATAAAAAAAATCCAAGGCAAAATAAAAAAAAATCGTCATTTTTTGAAAATTTTGAAATTTGTTGTATCTCTTGAATTTTTTTGCTTGAAATTTTTGAAATCTATTCAAGTCGGTTGATCCACACTGTCGAAAATGTCGAGAAAATTTGTTTGAACCATAAATATTATAAATGATGGTACGGAACCCATAATAGCTATTATTGGAATAGCCGAATCCTTTCTAAGAAAATGTAAGCAAAATCTGTACTTATTTATAAAATCGTAAAAGGCATGTCTAAGGGTCATTTTTGACCGCAAAATGGCATTTTCTCTGTTTCGTTGATCCGTGCTCTCGAAATCGTCGACAAAAATTTGTATCCGCACACACATACATCCATTTTTTCTAAGGTATTGCAGCTTTTTCAGATAAATATTTCCACTATGTGATGGATACTTTTTTGAATGTGTTGTTATCTAATAATATCAGTCAGATTAAGCAGGAATTCATATACTGATTGTTATCTAATTTTTTGTTTTGAATGAATGAAATTTAATAACCCTTGTTTAATTATTTTTGCACATTTGTTAGATTGTGTTTGTTATTGTTATGGGTCTGCAGTCATTGTGTTTCGAGTTATGTTTATGAAATTTTATCTTATCATCTAAATGAAGAAATTTAAAAATCTTTGTTTAATTATTTTATCATTTGTTTTTGAGAATGTGGTTGATATTGTTATATAGCTATATATACATTAAACTATAATAACTATAGTTATTTGTATCTGCTTTGTTTCCTGTTTTAAAAATCTGCTTGATAGTGACTCCTTTAGAGATGGAATAATACTGTTTTATATAATTGAGATGTTTACATAATTATTTGCTATTTTTATTTATCTATGATAACTTATGATATTTTGTCCTGTCTAGTTTAATTTTTTGAATTTTCAATAATTAGTTTTATTCCATCTTTATTTGTAAATTCAAAATTTTGGTTATTTTTCTGTTTTAAACTTTTTAGGCTGTGCATAGTTCCAATTTTGTTACAGACTTACTCCGATCTCAGAAAAAATGTTGACAAAATTCTGTGATATCTTCTTAATAAAAACATTTCTTGATGTTGTACCTGCCAATTTAATCAATATTATTGGATTGGATTTCTTCTTCACGTTATATTTATTTCATTCAGATTCTTCATCTTCAACTTTTTAGATTTTTATATTTTTTTCACTTATTCATAAATTATACTTTTTTTACTGCCTCCCGTATGATTTCATTTAGACCTTCAAGACTGTTTGGTGTTATTAAAATAACTTAGGCGTCTTATTTACATAATTACTCTAAAAACAAATTCATAGCCAGCTTAAAATGATTTTAAATTAAATTAGAAAATCCTGAGAAATGAGTTTAACACAGTTACTAGTCTAAAAATATAAAATGCATAATTAAAACAATAAAATACATTTATTACATATATAATTAAATAAAATTTAATTCATTGTCGTAACATGTATTATAAAACAATTCATAAGTAATTTCTTAATTCTTAATAGAGTATACTTTATATATCATATAAAAATAGTATATCTTACATTTTTATATATATGGCATATCAATCAATTGATAATTATATTGCCATGACTATTTAAGCAATGCTTATCATATGTATTTCATCATAAGTATTTAAATTAAAACTATATCTATCTTATATCTAATATTTTTAAAATCTAAGTTAAAACTATTAATTACTTTCTCGGTCTACCAACACCTTTCTTACCACCTGCAGCAGTTTGTTTATCTTTATTGGTCTTATTGCTTAACAATGGGTGTTGCTCGTCTCCTACCACTCCTTTCAATTCGATATCAAAAGATTTGCAGTTTCTTTTCTTCTCCGGTGGCTGTCCAGATGCCTGTGCGGCTTGGGGACTTGTGGCTGTTTCCCATTCTTCAGGATCTTCCACTTCTGGTGCTATTGGCAAGAATTGTAAAGAATCATCATCACTGCCTTCGTCAGTGCTACAGAAAGCTGCAACTACATCAACTTTGGTGACGTCTACTTCAAAGTCTTCGTCTTGTTTATCTTCTCCAGATAAGTCTACGGATTTGTCTTCATCTTTTACATCGAACTCAGATTCTCGCTCTTCATATTCAACATTTTCATCTAGTTCTTTAAAATCTGGAGCAAATGCCGACCAGTTTTCGACTTGATTTTGAGCCCACACAGATACAACTCCTGAACTGATACTGGCAATGATCGGTCGAACGGGATGCCAAACAACATCAAGCAGCATCTCACCTTTAGTGCCGTGAAGGATTTTAACTAAACTGCCTGTTGATTTTTCCCAGACGTACAGAGCGTGTTGTCTTGCAGAACCTGCACAAATATATTCTCCGTCTCCTGAAAATGTGCATTTTTTCCACATAGTTTTATTTACTAAATCCTGCAATTTTTGTATAGGTTCTGGTTCACCATCGTTTCCGCAAGCAAGAACTTCTTTGGCATCATAAACTCGAATCACTCTATCAGCAGTATTTACTAAAAAGCATTCACCCCTTCTAGCAAATTCTATGCTACGGATAGCTGTTGCATTTGAAGTACCTACAGTAATTCTGAAACTAGCTTTAAAAGCAAAATCTGTTGAGCTCATTACTATAATCTTTCCTTTCGAGTTTCCTGTATAAACATACTGGCCTCTTCTATCAAAAGAAGCTACAATATTTAAGTCACCATCATCATCCACAGGTAAAATTTTATGCTCACCTTCATCATCGACTAATAAAGCTGCATGTCTCATTGGACAGACCAGATATTGCTTTTCATTTCTAGGATGAAACTGGACTCTCATTATCGGGCAAGGAAACCGATATTTCTGGATACAATCACCGGATAAAACATCCCAAACACAAACATTATTGTCGGTAGAGGCTGATAGCAATTTTCTGCCGCTTCTAGACCAACTCAAGCTACATATCGGATGTACATGAGCACTTATAACTTTAGCAATACCTCTTGTAAGAAAGTCCCAAATTACAATTCTTCCATCATTACAACCGACAGCTAATAGTGTACCTCTTTTATTAAAACAGCAAGTAACAGCCAAAGAAATGCAATCTAAAGATCCGTCGAATTCTTCTGGATAATTTTGGCCAAAAGATTCCAAAAGCTCGAGATTCATTTTGGAACTGTTATAAAATCGTAGAGTGTTGAACAAGAAATATAATTTGTGCAATTATTAAAATATAATTTGAATCAAATGATTAAAAATGCGGTTTATTTAAATAATTAAAAAGAGAACATTATTATGGTTATATTAAAACTGATACTGTAATTGCTCTCCGCGCGTAACTGTCGTCTGTTAAAACACTGACACCTCTTTTTTATAAATTAGTAATGAAACATTTCTTTAGCATTCGGCAATACTAAACTCAAGAAATTCTTCTTCTTGCAGCCCTCAAATCTGCCTCATCTTGCAACTCTAAAGATAAGAAATGACATTTGTACCTCTTCAGAGGTTTATGAAATTTGTAAATTAATTATTGTTGGAAATGAAAATTTTAATATTTATAAACTGATTTTAAACGATCCATTTTCGTAGTCATGTTATTAATTTTATCACCTGACCAAAAATCAAATTGTATATAAAATAAATTCATGTTTCGCAACAACTCGTGCTATATTATGTCATTATGTATAATATAAATTCAAATAAAAATATTTTAAGAATGGTAATATAATCAAATTATTAATATGATGTCTGCAATTTTCATTATCATGCAAAATGGATGAAATTCTTTTTCGCCTTCATCAACGTGTTGAAGCTTTACAGGTGATGGTAATAAAATATTTGTGGAATAATAACTATGATTATATTTACTTAATTAGTTTTGTTGGAATTAGGTACAGGGTAATATTATGAGCCAAAATGGTACTGAACTTTTACGACAATATTTAGCTCAACTACGTGTTACGATGTCACAGGTATTATAAATAAAAAATACTAAATGACCATCTACTATCGGTTTTTTTTCAATACTAAATTAGTACTTAAACAATACAATATTCTTTCAATAACAAAGATAGAATTCTGCACTTTCTATAATTATAATTGAAGTTTATTTGATTAGAATTTTTTAATATCATTTACAATATCTTATCAATATTTTTCATAATATTAATCAATGTGTTTTTACAGCTAGCAAGTAATGATAGAGTTGCAGAAGCCCAACATTTTTTCTCGAGCAACTTATCCAATTTAAAACAACATTATGCAAATGCTCGAAGTAATATCACCGAGCTAATACAACCTGCAGTGATATACGGACATTTAACACATTTCTTTAGAAATGAACGTAAGCAAAAATAATCAAGTACTAGCATGGTTCATAAATTTTTCCCATAATATTAATATGAAATCATTTGTTGTAGTTGCCATTAATAACACATTTTATCTTATAATTGGACTTGTGATCGGTGGTGCTGGTGGAACTATGTTTGGGTGGTATCTTGCCTGTCCTCCTATTACACCAAATTTTATGAAAGCTGTTGTTGCTATATCGTATCGTGGTATAAATGTAAGTAGATAAGGAATAAATACTTATATTTATATAGATTTTCAACAGGTTGTAATAAATTATTTTGTTACTATTTATTCTTTGGTTTAAGTATTTTATTAAAGCTGTCAACTACTGAACAGTTGAAATAATAATTATAACAGGCTGTGACTTCCAGTCAAAAGGTCCAAGTTCCAGTTTTGAATCAGCAGTCTGACGAATTGCTTATCCGCGTTAAAGCTGCCGGTCTTGTAAAATTGGATGATCGAATTGCCAAAGGCTATGCTAAAGTGTTGCGTAGTCTGTATTCAAAATCCAAGGTAAAAAAGCAGTTAAATATGTAATATACATTACATTATACTAAAAATACATCTCAGACATTGATTTTTATGCTTTTTAATGTTTTTAATAATATGTATTTCAGTGCACAGTATATTTTATATTATATTTTTTTTATTAGGAAAGTTTTCCAGTGATTCTTGGGAGAGCTTGTTCAGGTGTGGTCGAAGCAGTTGGAGGATCATCAGATTTATTTGAACCTGGAGATGAAGTTTGGGCAATTACGCCTTATTACTTGCCAGGTTTGGCATCAGAATTGACAATAATTCATCAGAACCAAGTCAGCAGGAAACCGAAACAATTGGGATATATAGGTTTGATATTTTATTTGAATATTAATATAAATTTTATACATCTCAGACAGGCAGAAGTGCCTGGTATGAGAGATCATATAAAATATCCATACAATGTATATATATATATATATATATATATATATATATATATATATATATGTATATGTATATATATGTTTTCTACAAATGATATGGTCATTACAACATTTTATATCATTTATTCTATTCATTTATTATTTTTGTTAACTTTAAGCTTTAATTTATTTTTTTCTTTACTTCTATTTGGTTTAAAGTATATGTATTTTGTTTTTTCTGTATTAATGGTTAATTTGTTCTTCAAATTGAGTATGTCTCCATGTTTTCATTTATATTTTGCTCCAGCTTATATTGGTCTTTGTTTGCATATACTATTGCTGTATTGTCTGCATATGGTATATATCGCCCCATTAACTTTGCATCTTTCAAGTTGGTCGTATACACAAGGTATAACAAGGGTCCCAGGACTGATCCTTGTGGTACTACATATGTTAATTTGCATATGTCACTTGAGCAATTTCCAATCTCTGTCCTCGTTATATTTTTGTTTAGAAAATCCTTCAGATTGCAGAGAAGATTGCCTTCCATTCATAGTTCTAAAAGTTTATTGATCAGTATCTTGTGACCTACCATGTCGAATGCCTTTTTTAGATCAATAAATATTGCCACTGTTAGTAAAAATATTTTTTTTTTATCCAAATCATTTGTAAAGACTTGGGTTAATGATTGTGATTTAGAAGATATTCTGAAAATCAATGAAGGAGATACAGTAAGAAAGTTATATTTAATTAATTAATTTATTTATTCAATGCCCAAGGCAATAATACAATATAATGACATTTTAGTGTACATATTATAAACTAAAGATAATATGTGAGAAAATTAGAGTATTAAGAGTTCATTCATTTAGTTCAGTTCGATTACAATAACTCAGTCTACGGAAAGTTAATAATAGAATTAAAAGAAATATTCACTCATCATAATTATCTTTCTTTAACTTAATTAATATTCCTGCGTTAAAATGACGCTAATTCCGTTTTAATTATCTGAAGGATAGGCTTGAGATCTTTCAAACAATCTGTATCTTCAACCGCACCATTATCTCTTAAAAATTGCATAATATCATTATGATCATTTAAAAAATCAAGATCGAATGGTGTGTGTTTCATGTTGTCAAATACGTTAATATTGGCTCCATTTTCTATTAATAATTGCACGATTTTTAAGTAGCCATTAAGGGCTGCATGATGTAATGTTGTACGTTTTTTTTCATCAACGGCAGCATTTTTCATCATCATGTATCACTGACTCTTGCACCATTCTTTAATAAAACTTTAACTATATTTTTGTGGTTATAGAGTTTTGCCAGACGAAGTGGTGAGAAATTATATGAGTCAAAAACATTGACTATAGCTTTGTTTTTTATTAAACATTCAACTGTTTCCTTGTGGCCATTTTCTGCAGCTAAGTGTAGTGCAGTTTTTTTGTTGATATTTGTAGCATTAACATTGGCACCAGCATTTATCAAAATCTGAACAACTTCACAATGTCCTTTTTTGGCTGCCAAGTGCAGAGGTGTTTCTTCTCTTTTGTTAACAGCGTCTACTTCAGTTTCACTTTCCTCCAACAACAACTCAGTGAGTGCCTTGTCACCTACTTCAGCTGCGTAATGCATTGAAGTTGGTATTTCTGCCTTTAAGGGGTCAATGACTCTCAGAAACAAAAGCTCGAGAATTGCAATACGACTTTGGTTGGATGCATATAAAAGCTGACTTTTATCAACTGCACCATTGCTTAATAAAAATTGCACAATTTCATTGTGACCATTTAAAAAAGCATAATCGAATGGTGACCATTGCAAGTTATCGAATACATTAACATTGGCTCCATTTTCTATTAATAATTGTATCGCTTTTTTGTGGCCATTAATGGCTGCATGATGTAATGCTGTACGTTTTTTTTCATCGACGGCATCAACATCTACGGAATTCATTAAGAGAATTTTAACAATCTTTATATAGCTTTTTTTACATGCCACTGGAAGTAACATTGAAGATATCCAAGGTACTTTAGCTTTGGCACCATTGTCTATCAAAATCTGAACAAACTCATAATGGCCGTTTTCCGCTGCGATTTGTAAAGGAGAATAACAATTATATTCATATGCTGTGAATGCGCGATCACGAACCAAATATTTATGATTAGATTTTAATACAATATCAATATTGGCTCCAAAATTCAGAAGGATTTTAGTAATTTCCGTGTCTCCTTTGAATGCTGTATAATGTAATGGAGAACCGTAGTCAACATCTTGACCATTCACAACTGCCTTCAAAAAATCAACATCTATTTGCTGTAGAATATGTTCCACTTTCTCGTGTTTTGTGTTTGAAATTGCATTCATTAGCTTAACAAAGTATTCGTCAAGCTGTTTCAATAGCTTATAAACTTGTGAACAGTCATCGGAAAATGCCAACAATGATTTTATTACTGCATCATCATTTACATTTTTTCCTCTTTCTAACATTTTTAACCATAAGCGAACTAATATGTAAAAGTCACTGGGTTTAACGATTTCAAGTATTAAATCTTTAAATTCAACATCTATATTTATATCTTTTAAATTTAGCACATCCAACAATTGATTATGATCAAATACACGATTGGTACCATTTAGTTTCCTCATTATATCAATAAATCTCAAACATTCTTTTGACACTTGTTTGAAAGCATCTTCCTGTTTAAAGCCATCTTCCATGATTAGACGTTTAATACGTAATACCAGCGGATTGGATGTTAAATGTGGTTCTCTATCATAGATATCAAAAATATTATAATTAATTTCTAGTATGTCATCTAGATATACTTGTATTTCCATTAAAGCATTTTCGGGATTTTTTTTATACGTGTACGGGCGTAAATATTCAGGTAAAAGAGGTATAGACTCACAAAAAAATTGGTTTTTATTGGTAATCAAATGTGAATTCTCAATTTTATATTGGTAGCAGTTTAATTTAGTAAAAACTTCAATGATCATTCGAAGTGTTATACCCAGTGGATCGCAACCTTTATCCATATACTTTTTCAGCATATTATATGTTTTTTTTAGTGCTTGTGTTTTATAACACAACTTCTCAGCATTTTGAATGGTCGTAAAACCAACAATACAAGAGTTATATCCCGAACAACCTTTAAGAATGAGTTCAACCCTATCATATAAATCGCAAACATGATCTTTTCCGTGATACCTAAAAAAAGGGCGATTATAGAAAACAAATTGCGGTATCCAGACATTATTAGAAAAATAACGGTTATTGGTTTCAAGATCCCTCAAATAGTTTTTTAAAAGTGTGTTTAAACTTATATTGAAATCAAAACCCTTTTCAATGAATTTCAATGTTATCATTTTATTGTGCACGAGCAAGTACGATAAAAGCTCATCACTATCCTTTGCCAAAATTAAATCTTCGATATTAGTCTGTTCTATCAGCAGACAAGCTATATCAGATGGCACAGGTTTTTTAACTAATTCTATTATCGGTAAACGACTTTCATAGTAATCATTCCAGAAAGGTTTACCGTCAATCAAATTCATCTTCAAACCAAATTCTAGATAGTTCATTGAATTGCTTTCAATTATATTTTTCTTGATTGTATTAAACCTTGTTTGTCTCCAATTTTTATCAAGCAACATTTTATGAATTATATATTGTGCGATATTATGGTGCTTATTATCAATTGCTAAAAACAAGGGGCTTTGATTAGATATCGATTCTATGATTTTAGTAGATATCGATTCTGTGATATCTTTTGTTAAGTGTGCTGCGTCTAGTTTATCCACTAAGGCATAAGAAAGTTCTTGATGCCCAATTTTTGCACTAGCACGTAATATTTCGTATTGATGATTTTGATCAAGAATCATATTTACAATTTTACGTGCATCTTGTGTATTAGCCATTAAATTAGCTATAAAATCAAATAATAAAACGTCGAAATAATATTTCTGTGATTTGATCTTGTGTGATAATATTTGAATTTTAATCTCTATGCCAACGTTGGTTATAACATTTTTGCTATTCTTTGCTTTTAATGATAAAAATCTCATTATTTGCCTTTCGCTATTTTCAAGAATGGTCTCGATTAAAATATCATTTACAAAACTTTGTTCAAAGTCATCAATACTAATAGATTTGAATTTTTTCCAAAAATAACAAGAGACGAAATATTCAGCGTACGTTCGGTGGATAAAGTTTGGTCTTCCGTCAATATTGCCAACAATAATTCCTAATTTTTCAATAGCCTGCTCATTTTCCTCCATTAAAATTCGAACGTGTTGCCATTCTTTTTGATCTAATATTTTTACAAGCTCGGCTTCTTCATACAATGAAATCAACGCTAATGTTTCGTGATTTTTTAAAATTTGGTGGTAGTTTTTGTCATCTTTGAGCTTAATATACGGATCGGCAATGTCAATGTTACGCTTTTCTTTGCTTTCAATTTCAAAATATTTTATCTCAACAAACTTCTTATATAAATTCACAAGATCCAGCTCATCGCTCATCTGGCGAGTCTGATCAATCGAAAGAGTTTGGTTGCCAGATTCGTAAAAATCTTTGAAATTATACTTTAAGACGTTTGCCACCATGAGTGCTTGCAGTGGAATACTTATAAGTGAATTATAATCAATGGTTACACCTATGATACTTAATAATTTATAAATGAGACCTTTCGATTGTATAACATTCCATTCCTTAATTATGCAACTTCGTTTCCAAAATTTTTGTAAGAAATTGTTTTGTTGTTCAGGAGATAGTGGCTCTAGTGAGTACGAAGAAGTTTCAAGTTTGTTTTCCAACTCGATTTTGATTATGTTGTAAGGACGGGTGGTTATCCATAGTTTCTGTATTTTGCTCATTTTCAAAATAAGAAACATCTCTATAACTTTATCTTTGTAGTGTGGACTAATCTCATCGAATCCGTCAAATAGTAAAATCATTTTTTCGTTATTGTAGGAATGATTGAATAAATTTATTTCTAACAAGTCCGACTCATTAATTTCTTTTTCAGATGCTTTCAGAAATAAGTTTCCGTTTTCTACAATCAAATTGTTTAGTATATATTCGATATTCGAATTTCGTTCGTCTTTCTCTTTTTCTTCTTTTTGGAAAAGTTTGAAACTGGCAGTTTTATATAAAAATTTAACAACATCTAATTCTGTGAATTTGTTACTCTTTTCTACTTCCTGTAGTAATTCGGTTGCATAATTTATTAAATTAATTCGTAAAATCCATAAGGATGGATCATGTTGTTTAGTCTGCACTGCTAAATGTGTCAATGTCGTTGATTTGCCCATACCTGGATCGGCGGAAATGATAAATACTTTTGCTGGTGAATCTGTTATTTTTTTTAAAGTTGTAATGGGACACCATCCGTAGTGTGGGTTATTATTCCACCGATATTCATTTATGAATTTGCCAATAAATTGTTCTCCGCCAACTAATGTTCGGTCTATATAAAATTCCGTGTATTTTGCATCTACTAATGTTTTTCCAATTTCTAAAGTATTATCATTAACAAGAGTAGACAACACTTCACCTTGTATAAGACTTTTAGAAGAATCATCTATTACGGTATTCAAACAAGTTTCTTCTCCTTGAAATATGATCTTTTTTGACAAAATTATATTTTGTGAATTTTCATCAAGATTACCCAAATTAATACGATCATCTATTTGCTCCCAAAAACTACCAATTTTATCAAAATAGTCTTTAAATTTTTCAGCCAGAATGTCATTTTTTTGAGAGACTAAAATTAGTTTTTTCTTATTATCAGAATTTAGTAATTTTTCAAAACTTGGGTAGAGTTTACTTACATTTTCTTCGGCGACGTCTGAAATGATTATCAAAATTTGCCATTGCGTTTTTTGACTTAATGCATTCAAAATTGTTTTAACATAATCGCGCGATTGTGAATAGATATACTGGAGGTCAATAAATTCGACATTTTCACACGATTTATACTTTTGTACTAATTTAATGCAAGTTAATAACTTTTGCTTTGTGATAATATTTAAAACTCGTTTCTCAAGTTGATCTTCAAATTCTGACAATGCCAGTTTTGTAATCGAATCGCATTGAAATTCGATGCCATAACGTTCGATACTCTTAATATACATAATTCTCAGACTGTTTAAAATTGGTTTATCTTGAATCTCTTTGTACACATTATTAAAATAATTACAATTTTCTGTTAAGTACGAAGTTTGATGTTGGCATTTCCACCACTCTTGTATCTTATTGTGAACGTGTTCAAAAACTGTATCGATTTCAAAACTGGAATCGAAAAACGATTGGTTTTTTTGATAATATTTATTGATTTCCTGCTTAATTATTTTTTCCACATCATCTTCATTTGCTTGATCAGTATATAATTTTGTTTGATTTAAAAATTGTCTGAACAGCTTGTTGTCGATTAAGGACAACTTAGGAAAATCCTTGATATCAATTTCAAATCGTACTTGATTTAAATTCTCATGTATTAAGCCGGCTTGTAATTTCTTGAAAAGATTCTTGGAACACATTGGTAAAGAATCTTCCTCAGTATTAAATTTGAGCAATCCGGTCGAGTCATCCAAAATGAGAAGATTTCCAATTAAACCACCGATACCGCCATTGATATCCAATTCACCTTTTGTGAGAAGTTTTTCAGCACCAACTATTTTGTCATCAATTCTAATAATATTATCCGCATCTTTCAAATTTTTTAACAATTCAATTAACTTTGATGACAAATGATCTAATCTTCTATTTTGCTGCTTTTTGTTTCCTCGTAGTTTTAAATCAAGATTACCAAAACCTATCGGTAATTTGAATGATAATGCAGCATCTTTGTTTTCTTTTATTCTATTTTCCTCAAGTATTTTGTTAAAAATAGATAACAAATTATTGTTATCATCGGATCTAAATATTCCAGTGCAATATTCTTCGGATTCGTCATCAGAAACAAGTATGATATTCTGCGCCAAAAATACGTGATAGGTTTTCATCAGGTCATCCGAGAGTATGTTTTTGTAATTATCTGGTTTAGAAAAAATAAATTCATACATTTTTTTAGCTAATTGTTTAACACGCATTTCCTTTATGGTTTGGACAAGACCATGCACTTCAACAGATTCCAACGAAAGCGTTTTTCCTTTGGCATTTGTGTGAAGCAAGTCATCATTATTTGTATAAAGATTTTCATTTTTGTTCTGATTAATTGCTTCTTTAGAAGGAGTATAAATAATGAAGTTGCAACCTAAATCTTGAAAGTATTCTGCGAATAGAGGATCTTCACTGTCCGGATTGAATTTATATTTAATAGATAAATAACTATCGTAATATTTCGGTAGACCAAAATCTCCATCATTTTTCTGTAGTTTTTCTGCTGTAACTTTATTCTTGGCAGCGTCATCTTTGTGTTTAGCTTGTATGAAAAAGTATTTTAGTTTTTGTTCATCTTTCAACTTATACCTCAGAACTATGTCGTCAAAAGCACCTAAACCTTCGACATTTGTACCTGAAGCAAAAGAATCTAGTTCTGTCCTGTTTAAGGCTCTTACCAATATCAGCATTATCAATTTTGTTTCATAATGTTGGCCTCCTATTCCTGATGTTCCTGGTCTTTTAGGATATTTATATTCTTGAATTGCAGGGAGACTTTTTGTTTGGGTTTCAAGAGTTTGTCCTCCTAAAAAGATCAAGTAATATTTTTTTGTGTTATTTTTAATAACCTAAAACATCAAACATCAAACATCAAAGATCATTAATTTTAAATAACACTAGATGCAGGGCAATTGAGGAAAATTCGATGTGCCTTCCGATATGTGTAAATAACGACACAGTCGATCAAAATTAAACTTTTAATTATTTTATAATAATTATAAATAATAATTAAGTTATTATAATTGTTCAAAAATCGAAAATAAATATTTTTGCTAATCTTTACATTTCTGAAAATTTTGAACTTACCTTACAAGGTAACCATCAGGTTTACTCTTCTGGGATTTTAATGAAACTTCGCATGGTTGTAGGGTTGATGGTCAAACCGAACACCTTTAAATATTAGAGTCCTATGGGAAGCGGTTTAAATAAAAAAATTAAATAAAAATTGAATAAAACTGCTAAAAACGCGCTAAGCGCTATGTCTACGCGCGTTGCGCTTTGCATCAATGTGTCGAGATGCAAATTGCAATGCATTGCATATTGATAAAATAAAATAAAACATTTTTTTTTATAAATGATATGTATTTAAACTAATATAATTTCAAACATAAATAAATAATAATATAAAATAATATAAAACAAAAACTTCAGGGCTTACAATCCGATAGTCTTTCACAAACTACCATTTTTTGCACATTTTGCTTCATATCTCCAAAACGGTTGGACCTGCATTTGCCAAAAACTTAACACCACTCCTTCCTGCTTTTTGAACCATTCAAATCGGTTGATCCGTGCGCTCGAAAACGTGAACGAAAAATTATATCCATGCATACATACACACTCACACACACATACACACATATCCGGTTTTATGAGGTATGCCAAAATGTTCAGAAGCCTTCAATACGCAAACATATGCAAAAATTCAATTCGTAATGATGAGACGTAGTGATTAGTTTTTGGCAAAGGCAAGTCCAGCCTTTTCGAAGATACGGTGCAGAAAGTGCCAAAATTGGTAATTCAGTTCTTGAGAATGATTCTAAAAACATTTTATTTGGGTTGATGAAATAAAGAACTGATAAACTGAAGAGCGGTTTTGGAGATCCAACAAAAAAGTAAACTAGTGGGGCTTGGCCTTGTGCCTTAAGGCAAATTGCTGAAATTTCAAAAAATAAAAATTTTAAAAAAGGTTCAATTTTTTTTATTACTTTGAAAAAAAAAATTCGAGAATTTTAAAACGCACTACTAGTTTTCTAGGCTTCTTTATGATGCAAACGGGTTAACTACAAAAGTTCACTTACTTGGTTCCTTTGCGAATGAAGTGCTCGCTTCTTCGTCAATTCCTACCATATGTTCTGATTGATTTTCACTTGTAGCTAATACTGGGCACAACATTTGCGCAATTTTTTCATTATTAATAATTTTGGCAATATCTCGAGGTGTTCTACCGCTGTTATTGGAAACATCAACTTTTGCATTGTGGTTTAACAATATTTGCACAATGTCTTCAAATCCTTTCGAAACTGCGATGTGCAATGGAGTATCGCCCCTTTTATTCCTAGCATTTATATCTGTTTTCCATTTTGAGTGCAAAAGTTCCTCCACCAAATCTTTTTTATTTTTTTCCGTAGCATAGTGCAAAGGCGTATTGTCTTTATTATTCTTGTCAACTATGTCGGTTTTTACACCAGCGGTCAGTAAATTCTGTACCACATCTAATTTTCCGATTCTTATGGCTGAAAATAGTTCGAATTTTTTATCACGTTCTTCATCGCTATCACTAAAGAAATTTTCACTTGATTTTGAGTCATGATCCATTTTCACTTGCTCCATAATAACGGACAGCAAACTTTAAACTGATTATTTCTAGAGAATTCGATCTGCGATTACCTGTCGTTTACTGCAAATTTGTCTTATCTTGCCAAAGTAGATAATTGATTAAATTTGATTAGATTATGAAAAGCTTTCGTTGCCGATAAAGTTGTTCTATCTACTGGAAGTTAATAATAGAATTTAAACAAATATTTACTCATCATAATTATTTTTCTTTAACTTTCTCAAAAATTCTTGCAAACGATTCGTCTTTTTTGCCATGAAATGCCACTCTTTTTGCCATTTAACAAACAAGTTTATTAAACTTATTTTTTTATTCACACTATTTCAGGCACATAAAACTGAGAAATTTTTAACTATGACTATTTACTTTATAATGTTTTTTTTAATTCATTTTAAATTAATAATAAATCTATGTTTAAATTATTACAGCTGCTGCAAGTCTTCCTTATGGTGGTTTTATTGCGATGAAAGCACTCGAAGGTGCTAATTTAAATGAAGCCACTGCTAAAAATAAAAGGTTAGCAATAATAATAACTTTTTCTAAATTCTTTACATACTTTAATATTTTTCTTTTATATTTTACATACTTCAATTGTACTAATAGAGATTTTTTTAAATCTAATATTAAAATTGACATTGTATTTTGTTCATTATTATTTTAATATAATTTTATTTCATTTAGAATATTCATACTGGGTGGAAATTCTCCAGTTGGATGCATCCTTGGACAATTACTGCAATCCTGGGGAGCTCACATTACAGTATCTTGTGCACCGATTGGTATAAAAGTTGCCAAAGCCTTAGGTATAAATATTTATATCTATAATTAAATATAACCTATTATTTAAACAAATATTTCAACTCTCAGGGGCTCATGATGTCATAACATTAATTCCTGAAAATTTAGACAGTAGTATGGCAGAAGATGAACTTCAGAATAGCACTGATTTATTGTTAAAGGAATTACAACTGAATGATCCATTTGATACGATATTTTTAACGGTGGAATCAAATATGAAGCATACGCAGTGGTTGAATTTCATAAATAAGGATGGATGTATTATTAATACTATTGAGCCTGAATTGTTGAGCGATAGCTTTGGTTTAATATTGAGGACAATATATTCTTTTGGTTTTTATGCTAAACGAATTATTGAGGTAGGCGGTAGACATTATACGAAACATCATGCAATTTGAATTTATAAAAATGATTTTAATTTTTAGCATATTTTTGGAAGACAAACGTTACCAGCAAACGTAATACTAGACAAATTAGCATTATATGTTGATAGCTATCAAATACGTACAGTAGTAGACAGGGTAAGATATATTAAATTTTACATAATTATGTTTCATCAGTTTAGTTTATATATCAAATTAATTTCAGGTTTTTACACCGTCTGATTCAGAAGTTGCAATGGCCCATTGTTGCAGCGCAGACTCGATAGGTAACACAATAATTAGTTTTCAAGAGACTTGAATATTAGACACAAATCGTCTTATTGCCAAGAGTGCCTGTTTTGTATCAATAAGCGAATTTAGTTGCCAATGAATAAACACGTGTGATGCAAAGCGACATTTAGCCAAAAAATTAATCAAACAATTGTTTCATAATATTGGAGTGTATATAGAACAAATTTTTAATGTGTATGTATATTGTGTGTTTTTAATAAAGATTTTATTCACGTTTTGAAAAGTTATAACATGGTATTTATTTATATAATACTAGATGACCCGACAGACGTTGTCTTGTTCCACACTTACAATTTAAGTTACAAATATTTTAATATCCTACCTTATACTTTTTAATATTCCATTTAATGTCCTTTCATTTATGGTCTTAGCATAAGCTATATACATATTGGAAATGCAGTTTTTTGTTCAGTATAAGAAATTCAAAAAATAAATAAATACAGTAAAAGAACACTCGTCTTTGTAATTTACAACCAATATAATTGCTTCAATAATTTATATAACATATAATAGTCTATAATTTTTATAATTGCGTACCCTGGATTATGGACATTATATACTAATATTGTTTAGACTCGCTTAAACTAAATTCAAATTTCAGGTGAATCGACAATTTTGGGAAATGCAGTTCTCATTATCAAAATGTTTTCAATCTCAAATTATGATATGTTGTTTTTTGCAATTTTGTCTATTTATTTCTACAATATTACTATATTTTTATAATCACTTATATTCCCTTAACAAACTTCAGAATGATTTATCAAAATTCGAATACTTGTTTAGGAAGAGTATATTTACATACATCATTACAGAAGAATTTTAAATATAAGATACATTAGCAATAAAATTATTTATTCAGTTCATTTATTGAACTATGACTGAACGAAAGTTAATTACATTGCATTTGCATGTAATTAGCTAAAATTATTGATACTTTATTTATATATCTTTTTAATACATCAAAAGGCATTAACAATTGCTGTCTACATTTTCGAATAGTTTTTGAGATAATTTTGTTCTTGAAATAATTTATTTTAGAAATATGGAAGCAATATATAATGAAGATTTTATACATGATTTATTTGATTTGTGATATATTGTGATTCAAACTAGGTGTAAGTAGCATTTCGTCTCAAAATTAAAAAATGAATTTGAAAATGAAACAACTTGTAACTTCACTATGTTGAAAAATTGATATTATCAAACAACGCTCATAAAAAATTTCATATATAATTGCTTTTGATTATCATAAAAACTAAAATGGTTAAAAATATATTAATAATGTAATAATATTATATTTTTTAATTAAAATAGATTTATCAATTTTCAAATTTGAATCCTCTTCAGCAGGTTGCCAACATCTGCATACAAGTTTCTTGTTTGCATGTGTTGGTACTCGTCTTCGTATTCGTACGTCAAAACCGCTTCGTATTCGTCGGCTGTGATTTAGATACAAAACTTTAGTTATATTATTTAGTAATAAATAGCATTCGAACAAAGAATGATTTAAATTTAATTAGCATAGTGTTAAAAATATTAATATACAATTAACAACATTAATTATTACCATTCGTCTCATTAATCAACGAAAATTTTATACGGTTTTTCATTCATTTGTTAAACAAAATTGTGCATTTACTAAATAAAAAATGGTGAAATTAATCCTGGCTATTTGTCTGTTGTCGGTTTTTGGTAAGTAGTACTTTTATTATTTAACACTAGAAAGACGGACGCAGTCATTTTGACTGTTTTCCATTTTCAAACATAAAAATAACTATGTATTTGAAGTCGCAGCTTCGTGAAATTTTATGACTTTTTATACAACATATAAATGCGTAGATAAATCGTATTATTTGCCTTATCACACTTTTATTTTCAATATTCTTACATGTTATGCCTACATGGACGGAAAACAGTCATTTTGACTGCTATAGAAATTTTACATAAACAAACGGCTTTGTTATTGTATTGCAAATCGTTATCTCGCGTTAATTCATCTCGAATGAGCGATAATGCATTTATTACATAGAAATAACCGAATTATGGTAAGTATTGACATTAGACCGGTCTTTTTCACGTAGTAATTTTCAGTATAACGCGTTGTTCAGTTGATTTTTTAGAACTTATAAATAAAATGTCGAAGAGAAGTGAATTGTTGAAAAAGCTAACACACATAAGTGAAGAGTGTTCCGACATAGAATAAAATGCAGAAAATTGGGCACAATCATCTGAAGATGAATTAGATTATATTCCACGAGAATCATCTGATTCTGAGGGTAGCGATGAAGGTGATCACTATTGATGAAAATGAAAGTGCCATCAGTGTATGCAGGAGGGTGCTAAGTGGCTCAGAAACTGATGAAAGAATTCAAGAAACGGAAACAGCTGTAGATGGTACTGTATGGACAAAAATTGCCGAAGGTTGTACTCCAGGAAGGTCATCATCTAATTGTGTTTTCAAGGGTGTGAAAGGGCCAACAAGCTATGCAAAAAAGAATATTATTACAGGTGATCTTGTCAGTGCATTTTCGTTGATAATAGATAATTATATTATCAAACACATAAAACAGTGCACAGAAGAAGAGGGCAGTCGAATTTTGGAGTACGATTGGACAACATCATTACCGGAAATACGTGTATTTATTGGAATTTTATATGCTCGTGGGACCTATGAGGCAAGAAAATTGATATTGACTTATTTATGGTCAGCAAAGAAGACATGGCAGATCAAAGGACAAGAAAATATACCGTAAAATCCAGTTCCAATCCAGTAGATGATCCCTGCAAATATTTTTCAATATTTTGGATTTGGCTGCGATAAATGCCTGGATTCTTTACAAGGAAGCGACAGGAATAAAAATCCAAAGAAAACAAATTCTTAGATAACAGTTTTTGTTTGAATTGGCAGAACAGCTTTCCGCAAACTACACGACATCAACACAAAAAAAATCAAAGGAAAATGATGACCCACAGACATCATGCAAATACCAATAGTAATAAAAGAAAATTTTGCCAAATAAGACTTTGCAATAATAATAAAACTAATAATACGTGTCAAAGTTGCAACAAACATGTTTGCGGAAAATGTATTCATAAAAAGATCTTAAATTATATTTGCATAAATTGTAAAAATAATAAACTTCTATTTCAGATGAACTATTTTTTTATTTTTAGCACTTATAGATAATTTGTATAAATGTAAATAGTACATGAAATAATAAAAATTAACTTTAAACAAATTTCTAAACGCATTATTTATTTTTTTCACGACGCAGTCATTTTGACTGTTTTCAGGCAATGTAGGTATACTCAATTCGTCCGTCTTTCTAGTGTTAATAAAATATTTTGCTTTGTGTCATAACCTTAAAAAAAAACTTAAAAGGAAAAACAGGTTTGAAATACAGAATCATATAAGAACTTTATACAGATTTTTGTTCATGCTTCGATTAACTGTATTCGATTAAAAATGTATACAATTATAATGTATAAATATATCGTTTGTTCTTGTTTGCTTGCATAATTAATTCATTGAAAATAATAATTGTAATAAAAAATATATTTAAAGAAATATATATGCATTGCTATGGCAATATTTTAAAATAAAACATATATATATATATATATATATATATATATATATATATTTCTGATTGTATTTTTTTATATTTTGATCAATGTTTAGAAAAATTATTCAAACCTGCATATAAATTATCTATAAATCCGTGTATAACCATTTAAATAGTTTAGAACAAAATTAATTTAAAAAAAGTTTAAATTTTGAAATTGAATGTAGGGCCATTTGTTTAAATTAAGATGTCAAGTTGTCTGGTTACATTTTTTTAATATTTTGATTATTATTAAATAAATGTATTCAAAATGTATATATCTGATGTAGATATATGATTATATATCTTTAAAAAGTAAATGAAATTATCTATAAATCTGTGTACAGCGATTTAAATCGTTTGGAACAAAATTAAATTTAAAATATTGATTAAATTTTAAAATTGAATACAGAGCCAGATGTTGAGTTGCCTGGTTACATTTTCTTATATAACGATTGATTTCTTAAATAATTGTTTCAAACATATATTTTATTAAATATCATTAAAAAGTAGATATTTTTATCTATAAATCTGTGTATAACAATTCGAGTCGTTTGGGACAAAATTATATTAAAAAAATTGAATGAAATTTAAGATCTCTTGGTCTTCAAACTTTCTTATTTATAATGAAATAAACTTTGTGCAAGTTTGTAAATTGTTCTAAAGCATATAATTACTTTAATATATATTATATATATATATAATATATATATATATATATATATATCTATATATATGATTATTTTTATTTCCATTTTCATTCGAAACAATTTCGGTTTATTAAGTCATGTTAATAAAATTAAATGACTCCCCATATAATTTTATAGCTCGTTTGACGCAAATTAATTTTTTATAAGTCATTAAATTATATTTGCACATTAATGAACAATGAATGTGAATATTTGCATTTATCAGTCACCTGTTTACAAAGACTTTAAATAATGTAAACAGAAAGGATTTTATCTCTCTGAGTAATTAGAAATTATTGAATGTAAATTTAACGTTTTAATGTAAAGTTTATAATCGATTTAATAGTAAAGCAGATTTAGCTAATTAGGTACTTTTTGCTTTCACTATAATCAATGCGATTTTTAATTGTAATCTTTCGAACAAACTTATAACCAAAAATGTATATAAAGATAGTTCACGTTTAATTTATATGCTTATGGCCCTATATTAACATAAAAACATTTTGTCAATAATTCATTAAAAATTTTCATATATTCAAATAATAATACATAGATAAAATAAAATGATAACCAAACATAGATGAATTGGTTTATAAATTTCAATAGAGATTTTTTTGGGGTTGAAGATTTCTATGTTTGGATTTTCTGAGGTGGAGACTTTGAACTAGATTTTACAAATTATTTCATCTAAGATTTGAACATAAAGAATAAACTTTTAAATAAATTATTAGTAAGAAAAATGTACTTTAGAAATTATAATTGCCAAAAAGCAACTTATATATCGTACGAGATTATGAAAATTATAGGCTAAATTATCGAAGCAATTAAATTGTGTGGTAAAATCAAGTGTTCTCAATCAAGTTCTTTTACTGAATTTACTATATTATTTTTTTCTGAATTTTTTATACTGCTTATGCTAAGACCATGAATGAATCACAAAGGCAGGACATCAAATAGGATATTAAAAAGTAGAGGATAGGATATTAAAAAATTTGGAACTTTTGATTTGTAGACGTGGGTACAGTACAACGTCTGTCGGGTCATCTAGTATATATATATATATATATATATATATATATATATATCAGTTATTACATTGTCATAAATTGTAATCAAATATTATGCAAGTCAAGTAGGTGACCTTTAGTTTAATTTTATTAAGCGATCAAATCAAATTATACAATCACTTTTAATTTGTTTGGATCGAATTCTTTTTTAATAGAAGCTGACATTAAACGACATTATGTATTGTCAGAGAATAAAATCATGAAGTTCCATACGTTTCGGTTATAATTCTAGCCTTCATTGAGTAACCCAAAAATTCAATTTAACAACTAAAATATGTAACAATAGAGTGTGAAAAATAGCGATTATAAAAAATACAAATAAGATTATATATAAAAAAATATCAGGTTTCCTGTGAATAATCAAATTGTTTGAGTATATACATATCATCTATACTTATTGTTTGTTTTGTGATTCAGTACCATTGTATGATTCAGTGGATTTTATTATCGCGAGCTTGATTAGACTTTGTACTTTATTTCTATTTTTATTCTGATTAATATATTCACACAATATAATGTTTTGTATATGAATCTTTGTTTTCAAAGATTTTATTCTATAGGTCATAAAAGTCCTTTAAACCTTTTTAAAGACCTGTCAGCATTTTGAAGAATAATGAAATAATAAATGATAAAGTAATGAATATATAAATTTTGAGAATATTAGTAAAAAAGTTATATAGGCTAAGGAACAGAAGTTTGAGTTTTTTGTTAATATAATATTTTCTTTAATTATAATAAATTGAATATAATTATTTAAACATTTATTATTTTTTTTAAATGCAACTGTCATTTTTTTCAAAATGGCGGCAACTGTCATTTAGTCTTGCAGATAGTTATTGGAAGCTTTGATATTAGTTATTATAATTAATATAATTGGAAATTGTGTTTACACAATTCCACATCAGAGAGATTGGTGTATTAATTTATTATTCTATTGATTATTTTAAAATTAGGTTTTGTACTTTTATACCACACCGGAATGTTTGACGACTTCACGCCATTATAATAAATTCAAATTGATGTACATACTTTATTATAATATTTGTGTAATAACTATTTATTTTATATAAAAATACAAACCTTGTGCTAAAGGAGAGTCAATTTCTTAGTTGAAATAAATAATTTTTCCACATAAATTTTCTTTTTTTAACACATTTTTTTTTTAAATTTTCAAACGTGTTTGTTGGTAGCTGTGGTCGTGACGTCACTTGCAATAAGGTGGTTGTGTTTTCCATTTGCATAATGGCGAATCGTGTATTTTCTTTTAGTGATAATATACATGTTGTACTTAATGTAAGTACATATAAAACTGTTATTATTTATACAAGTTGCATATTTAGTTGTAACAATAATTTCAATTACACTTATTAGCAGCATTAGTAATATTTACAATGAAACTGATAGTTTACTACAAAACGATAACGTCCATGTTTTTTAAATAACAAAAATTGTTTTAAAACACTAATTATAAATTGAATTATCGGTTAAATGCATCATAACTATTTACTTAAATTGCATTTTGTTCGAAAATTCAATATTTTTTAGTATTTTATTAATAATAATTTTTAAGTAAAGGTTATGTATAATACGTTAGATCTAATCATGTTGTAATGGAGGCTTAATGGCGAATTTTCTAGATTGTTTTTGAAATTAGATAGATGTATATAATTTGGAACGCGTAATGTAAGTATATTTATAACTTTTACTATTTATATAGATTGCATATTAAGTTACAATCAGTTTAATTACACTTATTAGCAAAATTAGTATAATATTCACAACAAAACTGACAGTTAACTACAAAACGATAACGTCCAAGTTTTTTAAAATAGTAAAAATTGTATTAAAACACCAATTGAAACATGAAGTATTATTTATTTTATGGTATGCATAATCTTATGTATATATTACAAAATTTTTAATAATTTTTGTTACCAATAAATTTTAAAGTAAATGTTTAATATGAAATCATTTTAAGGTTATGTCAAAAGTATTATTAAAAATGTCGCTAATTAAATTTCAATATTTTATTATTTTCTAATCAGCAGTTTGATTATGTAAATTTATGCGATGAAATGCATATTTATTGATTCTTCAATTCAATGTCTAAGGTCTAGTTTTTTTATATTTCAAATCTAGACACCGCGACTGATGGCAGTTATAAAAAAAAACTATTTATTTATTTCTTGCTGATTAGTTTTTAACAATAAATAAGTTTTTGCTTTGTACGTCATCTGAGAATCATGGCCAGAGTTTGCTGTAAAATTGTGTTTGAAACAATTTTGTAGAAATATGCAAATATATTTAAATTCTATATTATTCATTTTACATAAACAATTTCTTGTTAGATACAGGAGTCACATTATACATTTATTTTTAGTTTTAGGTAAACAATTAGTGCAGCATTATACATGAATATTTTATACAGGATAAATATTTATTATATATAATATGATATAATATAACATGATATAATATAATAGAATATAATATAATATAATTATACAATATATATATATATATATATATATATATATATATATATATATATATGTTTGAATAGATTTGAATTTGATGTTGATACAATATATTTTATTTGAAAAGTCAGGCGTTACATCAATACAAATAGGATGAAATGAGAGTATATATATATATGTATATATATATATATATATATATATATATATATATGTATTTATATTCATTTATATATAATATATATATATAATATATATATATATATAATATAGTTTTTTTGACGTCGAGTTAAAAGAAAATATTATTTATTAACGTGTGTCATTATCAGTCAAAAAATTCTGTTTAAAACTTTAATAAGAAAAATCAACACAACTAGAAATTTCAAAAAAAAAAAACTAAAGATGAGGACATGATGCCTCCTAGACTAAAAAAAAGCCAAACAATTATGTTTATCTCGGCTCAATATAATGTAATAAAAACTAACTATATCTCTATTTATATTAATATATATATTTATATAACAAAAATAATCTTAATATAATAATTATTAAATTTTAATTATTTTTATTATTTTATTGTAGACAGACATAACAATTTTGTCAAAAATTAAAATTATATTTCATAAGCAATTTGAGATATTTAAAATTCAAGATTTTTTGAGAACTAGGTGTAAGTGGCATTTTCCTTAAGGAAAATTACAAAATTTTTCTGATATGTGTAAATAATCGACTTATTCAAAAAGTATTAAAATTTTGCAACTTTCATGGTGATCGAATTTTGAAATTTTGGCACGGCCCATTTCCATCTTTAATGAATTTTTATAATCAAACCACTTTCCTATGACTTCAAAAGATCTTTACTAAAAAAACAGATTTTTAAATGCTATTTTTCAAGGGCGAATGTAACAGAAAATATCTTGAAGACGATTTGTGTATATTTAATATCATCATTAAATAATTATTTATTAAACAGAATAAATGATAATGAAGGCACGTGTCTTATGTGAGGAGGATGATTCGTAATGTTTTATGATATTATTTTAATAGAATGAGTGCATCGGCCTTGGTGACCGTTTGACTGTGTCAAATCAGCAATTCAGCAATCCATACGATAATGAGGAAAAAATATGAAAATTATTCATATTAAATTTGACACAGCAAGCAATGGTAAATGATTAAATCGATTTAAACTAGAAGTCAAGTATTAAAATGAACTTTCTAAAGGCAACCTAGTTAAATGGCCATCTTAGATTTTCTTATTGGCTTCAGCGGAATTTTATTATTCATAAATTTATTAATATTATTATATATTTATATTATATAAGTGAAATGAACTGTTTCTAATTATATTACCATTATCAGGTGGAGTGCTTTGTGTACAAGCAGAAGACGAGATTAATCTGCAGGAGGTTGTTGACAAATTACCAGAAGATCTGGTCGGAAAATTGAACATTTCAGCACTTCCTTCGACAGAGGAAGCGGAAAAACTGGCCAGAGAAAAATGCAGAAAGGAAAGTGGAAGCGACGATGCTTACAATAAAGCTTTTGTAAGTATACATTTTTAAACTTCCCCTAGGGTAAGTTATAGTAATGGGCCGAAAATCGAGAATGAATTTTTTTTATATCTTCACGTTTCAGAGGTTTCTGAACATTTTGGCATACCTTAGAAAAAATGGGTGTGTGTGTGTGTGTGTTTTGTGTGCCCGCTGGTTTTGTCTAAAGCTCACTTATATACTTTAAATAAATAATTTTAACTTTGTAATTAAGTTTATATAATTTTTATAAATATTAGACAATGTTACAGTATTTATAATGCTCTCTTTATAAGCATTTATTCTTCGAACATTTTCTTACGATACGGGAAGTTTCAGCAATTTGCTTAAGGCACGATGCCATACACAACTAGTTTTATCTTCAATTGGATTTGTCGATTATTTTATCATTTTATAATTTTATCTTTAGGCCGCCAAAGATGAGCTAAAGACTTGTTTTACATCTTTGCTGAATACGGAGGAGCTTAAACAGGAGATGGAAAAGGCTAAACCGACAGGAGATTTAGATTTAGTTTTTAAAAAGTAGGTATATGATACAGTTTATGCATTATTCAATGAGTAAAAGAAAATATGCGAATATGAGATCCTATCAATATGAGTTTGAGTAACAACGTTATGATTATTAGTTCAAATTGCATTGAAAAATGTCTTATGTTTATTTTAAAATTATTCTTTATATTTTTTATAAATTAGTTTTATATTTTAATTCTGATAATTATTATTTCTATCGACCCAGCTTTATAGATATAAAAATAAATTTAATAGGCATTGATAATTTTAATAAACATTAGAAACATTTAAAAGGAAACTAATGACATTACCAGCAAGGTTTCTACTCACTGTCTTTTGCGCCATTCTTTAATAAAACTTCAACTACTTCTTTGTGATTATTGATATTTGCCAGTTGAAATGGTGTTAAATTATATGGGTTAAAAACATTGTTTATAGCTTTGTTTTTTATTAAACATTCAACTGTTTCCTTGTGGCCATTTTGTGCCGCCCAGTGTAGTGCAGTTCTTTTGTGGATATTTGTATTAACATTGGCACCAGCATTTATTAAAATCTGAACAACCTCACAATGTCCTTTTTGGGCAGCCAAGTGCAGAGGTGTTTCTTATCTTTTGTTAACAGCATCCACTTTAGTTTTACTTTTCTCCAACAATAACTCAGTGAGTTCCTAGTCACCTAATTTAGCTGCGTAATGCAATGAACTTGATATTTCTTTGTTTAAGGAGCCAATGGCTCTTTGAAGCAAAAGCTTGAGAATTTTAATACGACTTTGATTGGGTGCATATAAAAGCTGACTCTTATCATATGCACCATTATCTCTTAAAAATTGCACAATTACATTGTGACCATTTAAAAAAGCATGATCGGATGGTGACCATTGCAAGTTATCAAATATATTAACATTGGCTCGATTATCTATTAATAATTGCACGATTTTTATGTGGCCATTAATGGCTGCATGATGTAACGCTGTTCGATTATTTTCATCGACGGCTTCAACATCTGCGAAGTTCTTAATGAGAATCTCAACAGTATTTGTATAGCCTTTTTTACATGACTCTAGAAGTAATATTGAGTCGATCCAAGGTACTTTAGCTTTGGCACCATTGTCTATCAAAATCTGAACAATCTCATAATGGTTGTTTTCTGCTGCTACTTGTAGTGGAGTATAGCCTTTAGCAGCAAAAGTGCAATCACGAACTAAATATTTATGATTAGATTTTAATACAAGGTTAGCATTGGCTCCAAAATTCAGAAGGATTTTAGTAATTTCCGTATCTCCTTTGAATGCTGCGTAATGTAATGGAGAACCGTAGTCAACGTCTTGACCATTGATAACCGACTTCACGAAATCAGTATCTATTTGTTGCAGAATATGTTCCACTTCCTGGTATTTTGTATTTAAAATTGCATCCATTAGTTCAACAAAAAATTCGTTAAGCTGTTTTAATAGCTTATAAATTTCTGAATAGTTATCGGAAATTACAAGCTCTTTTTTTATTAGAGAATCATTGATCATACTTTCTTCTTCTTCGATAAATGTTGCCCAAATGCGATATAACATACCATATTCATTGTGTTCAACGAATTCAAGTATTAAACTTTTGAATTCATCATCTATATTTATGTCTTTTATATTTAGCACATCCAACAATTCATCATTATCAAAGGAGCCATTCGTTTTAAGTAATTTTGCCATTATATTTCCAAATCTTAAATATTTTTTTGACACTTGTGTTAATGCATCTTCAAGTCCCATTTTTTTTTTCAAATTAGAAACGCGATATATCAGATTTGGATCAGGTATTATTTGTAGATTCCTGTTGTTTAAAGGAATAAACCAACTTCGTATTTTTTTGAGATTTTTTAAAATTGGTATTGAAACTACATTCTCATTCAGCGTTTTGTTCCATTGTAAAATATGTTGAGGAAATAGCGGTATTCTATAATAACCAAGACTGCTATTATGGGCTAACAAAAATAAATTTTGAATCTCATATCGATGGCATTTTAATTTAATAAAAACTTCAATTATCATTCGAAGTGTTACACCCAGTATATCGCAACCTTTATCAATATACTTTTTCAATATATTATATATTTTTTTTAGTGCTTGTGTTTTATAATACAACTTTTCAGCATTCTGAACTGTCGTAAAACCATCAATACAAGAGTTATATCCCGAACCACCTTTGAGAATAAGTACGACCCTATCATATAAATCGCAGACATAATCATCATTTTTATTGATATAAAAATGGCAATCATCGAAATTAAATTGTGGCATCCAGACATTAGAAAAATAACGGTTATTGGTTTCAAGATCCCTCAAATAGTTTTTTAAAAGTGTGTTTAAACTTATATTGAAATCAAAACCCTTTTCAATGAATTTCAATGTTATCATTTTATTGTGCACGAGCAAGTACGATAAAACCTCATCACTATCCTTTGCCGAAATTAAATCTTCGATATTAGTCTGTTCTATCAGCAGACAAGCTATATCAGATGGCACAGGTTTTTTAACTAATTCTATTATCGGTAAACGACTTTCATAGTAATCATTCCAGAAAGGTTTACCGTCGATCAAATTCATCTTCAATCCAAATTCTAGATAGTTTATTAAATTGTTTTTAATTATACTTTTCTTGATAGTATTAAACCTTGTTTGTCTCCAATTTTTATCAAGCAACATTTTATGAATTATATATTGTGCGATATTATGGTGCTTATTATCAATTGCTAAAAACAAGGGGCTTTGATTAGATATCGATTCTATGATTTTAGTAGATATCGATTCTGTGATATCTTTTGTTAAGTGTGCTGCGTCCAGTTTATCCACTAAGGCATAAGAAAGTTCTTGATGCCCAATTTTTGCACTAGCACGTAATATTTCGTATTGATGATTTTGATCAAGAATCATATTTACAATTTTACGTGCATCTTGTGTATTAGCCATTAAATTAGCTATAAAATCAAATAATAAAACGTCGAAATAATATTTCTGTGATTTGATCTTGTGTGATAATATTTGAATTTTAATCTCTATGCCAACATTGGTTATAACATTTTTGCTATTCTTTGCTTTTAATGATAAAAATCTCATTATTTGCCTTTCGCTATTTTCAAGAATGGTCTCGATTAAAATATCATTTACAAAACTTTGTTCAAAGTCATGAATACTAATAGATTTGAATTTTTTCCAAAAATAACAAGAGACGAAATATTCAGCGTATGTTCGGTGGATAAAGTTTGGTCTTCCGTCAATATTGCCAACAATAATTCCTAATTTTTCAATAGCATGCTCATTTTTCTTCATTAAAAATTGAATTTTTTCTCTTTCTCCATGATTTAATATTTTTTTATGCTTAGCTTCTTTAATTAATGAATATAACGCTAATAATTCATGATTTTTTAGAACCCATCGGTAGTTTTTGTCTTCTTTGAGCTTATGATATGGATCAGCAATGTCGATATTCCGTTTCTCTTCGCTTTCAATCTCAAAATATTTTATTTCGACAAACTTTTTATATAACATAACTAAATCAAGATTGCTCCATGTGAATTCATTGTTGTTACCTAATGTGTAATAATTTTCGAAATCATTCTTTAAAATATTTGCCACCATGAGTGCTTGCAGTGGAATGCTCATCATCGAATCATAACTATCAGTGATATTATCTATCACTTGTAACATTTTAGAAATTACAATTTCTGATCGCTCATCGTTCCATTCCTTAATTTTACAACTTTGTTTCCAGAATTTTTGTAAGAAATTGATTTGTTGTTCGCGAGATAGTGGCTCTAGTGAGTACGAAGAAACTTCAAGTTTGTTTTCCAACTCGGTTTTGATGATGTTGTAAGGACGAGTAGTTATCCATAATTTCTGTGTTTTGCTCATTTTCAAAATAAGAAACATTTCTATAACTTTATATTTGTAGTGTGGACTAATCTCATCGAATCCGTCAAATAGTAAAATAATTTTTCCATTGTTGTAGCAATTGTTAAATAGTTTTATTTCAAGCAAATCCAACTCATTAATTTCTTTTTCAGATGCTTTCAGAAATAAGTTTCCGTTTTCTACAATTAAACTGTTTAGTATATATTCGATATTCGAATTTCGTTCGTCTTTCTCTTTTTCTTCCTTTTGGAAAAGTTTGAAATTGGCAGTTTTGTATAGAAATTTAATAACACTCAATTCTGTGAATTTTTCTATTTCTTGTTTTAATTGTTTTGCATAATTTATTAAATTAATTCGTAAAATCCATAGGGATGGATCATGCTGTTTAGTTCGCACTGCTAAATGGGTCAATACTGTCGATTTTCCCATGCCCGGATCTGCGGAAATGACAATTACTTTTTCTGGTGAATCTGTTATTTTTGTATATGTGCACTTCTTAATTGTAAAGTCAATTGAATCTTCTAGAAATTTGTGTGATTCGCCAAGACATACAGCCCACTGATATTCTTCATTTATTTTGTGCAGCCAATGAATATTATGGTTAGGATATTGATCGATTAATTGTTCAAATTTACTTTCATAGCCATCTATCAGTACAATATCTTGTTCTAGTCCTGGTCTTTGTTGGTTTTCTGAATATCTTTCTGTATCAGATATTACATAAAAATGGCGTTGCTCAATATGTTGTTCTTTGACAACGAATGTTCGGTCTATATAAAATTCCGTGTATTTTGCATCTTCTAATGTTCTTCCAATTTCTAAAGTATTATCATTAACAAGAGTAGACAACACTTCACCTTGTATGAGATTTTTTGAAGAATCATCTATTATGGTATTCAAACAAGTTTCTTCTCCTTGAAATAAGATCCTTTTTGATAAAATTATATTTTGTGAATTTTCATCCAGATTACTCAAATTAATATGATCATCTATTTGCTCCCAAAAACTACCAATTTTATTAAAATCTTTGAATTTTTCAGCCAAAGTGTCATTCTTTTGAGAGACTATAATTATTTTTTTTTTATTATTAGAGATTAGTAATTTTAAACAACTTGAGCAGAGTTCATTTGTATTTTTTTCGGTGACGTCTGAAACAATTATTAAAATTTGCCATTCTGTTTGCTCTAATGCTTCCAACACCTTTTTTACGTAATCACGCGATTGTGAAGAATAGAGATACTGCAGGTCAATAAATTCGACATTTTTACGCCTTCCATACATTTGTACTAATTTAATGCAAGTTAATAACTTTTGCATTGTGATAATATGTAACACTCGTTTCTCAAGTTGATCTTCAAATTCTGACAATGCCAGTTTTGTAATCGAATCGCATTGAAATTCGATGCCAAAACGTTCCATTCTCTTAATATACATAATTCTCAAACTGTTTAAAATTGGTTTATCTTGAATCTCTTTGTACACATTATCAAAATAATTACAATTTTCTGTTAAGTACGAAGTTTGATGTTGGCATTTCCACCACTCTTGTATCTTATTGTGAACGTGTTCAAAAACTGTATCGATTTCAAAACTGGAATCGAAAAACGATTGTTTTTTTTGATAATATTTATTGATTTCCTGCTTAATTATTTTTTCCACATCATCTTCATTTGCTTGATCAGTATATAATTTTGTTTGATTTAAAAATTGTCTGAACAGCTTGTTGTCGATTAAGGACAACTTAGGAAAATTCTTGATATCAATTTCAAATCGTACTTGGTTTAAATTCTCATGTGTTAAGCCGGCTTGTAATTTCTTGAAAAGATTCTTGGAACACATTGGTAAAGAATCTTCGTCAGTATTGAATTTGAGCAATCCAGTCGATTCATCCAAAATGAGAAGATTTCCAACTAAACCGCCGATACCGCCGTTGATATCCAATTCACCTTTTGTGAGAAGTTTTTCAGCACCAACTATTTTGTCATCAATTCTAATAATATTATCCGCATCTTTCAAATTATTGAACAATTCAATTAACTTTGATGACAAATGATCTAATCTTTTATTTTGCTTCTTTTTGTTTCCTCGTAGTTTTAAATCAAGATTACCAAAACCAATCGGTAATTTGAATGATAATGCAGCATCTTTGTTTTCTTTTATTCTATTTTCTTCAAGTATTTTGTTAAAAATAGATAACAAATTATTGTTATCATCGGATCTAAATATTCCAGTGCAATATTCTTCGGATTCGTCATCAGAAACAAGTATGATATTCTGCGCCAAAAATACGTGATAGGTTTTCATCAGGTCATCCGAGAGTATGTTTTTGTAATAATCTGGTTTAGAAAAAATGAATTCATACATTTTTTCAGCTAATTGTTTAACACGCATTTCCTTTATGGTTCGGACAAGACCATGCAATTCAACTGATTCCAATGGAAGAGTTTTTCCTTTGGCATGTGTGTGAAGCAAGTCATTATTGTTTGTATAAAGATTTTCATTTTTGTTGTGATTAATTGCTTCCTTAGAAGGAGTATAAATAATGAAGCTGCAATCTAAATCTTGAAAGTATTCTGCGAATACAGGATCTTCACTGTCCGGATTGAATTTATATTTAATAGATAAATAACTATTGTAATACTTCGGTAGACCAAAATCTCCATCATTTTTCTGTAGTTTTTCTGCTGTAACTTTATTCTTGGCAGGGTCATCTTTGTGTTTAGCTTGTATGAAAAAGTATTCTAGTTTTTGTTCATTTTTCAACTTATACCTCAGAACTATGTCGTCAAAAGCACCCAAACCTTCGACATTTGTACCTAAAGCAAAAGAATCTAGTTCTGTTCTGTTTAAGGCTCTTACCAATATCAGCATTATCAACTTTGTTTCATAATGTTGGCCTCCTATTCCTGATGTTCCTGGTCTTTTAGGGTATTTATATTCTTGAATTGTAGGGTGGCTTTTTATTTGGGTTCCAAGAGTTAGTACTCCTAAAAAGATCAAGTTTGAAAATTTTTTGTAAGAAATCTTTTTTTTTAATTCTGATATTTTTTGAAATTTTTCAAAATTTAGTTTCTTTTTTGAAAATGATGAAAAATTTCGAAAATTTTGAAACTTTGAATTTTTTTTAAAATTTTCATTTTTTTTTTTACTCTACTCAAGCAAAATGTTGGCAATTGCTGAAATTCCCGGACCAAAAAATAAACTTTTTAGAAAAGGTTCAATTTTTTTTTAAACTTTGAAAAAAATAAATGTTCGAGAATTTTAAAAGGCTTATTCTTTATGATGCAAGTGGGTTAAATACAGAAGTTTACTTACTTGGTTCGTTGGTGAATGAAGTGCTCGCTCCTTCGTCAATTCGTACCATATGTTCTGATTGATTTTCACTTATAGCTAATATACTTTGCACAACATTTGCGTAATTTTTTCATTATTAATAATCCCGGCAACATCCCGAGATGTGCTACCACTGTTATTGCGAACATCAACTTTTGCATTGTGTTTTAACAATATTTGCACAATGTCTTCAAATCCTTTCGAAACTGCAATGTGCAATGGAGTATCGCCCCTTTTATTTCTGGCATTTATATCTGTTTTCCATTTTGGATGCAAAAGTTCCTTCACCAAATCTTTTTTATTTTTCTCTGTGGCGTAGTGCAAAGGCGTATTGTCTTTATTATTCTTGTCAACTATATTGGTTTTTACACCAGCGGTCAGTAAATTCTGTACCACTTTTAAATTTCCGATTATTATAGCTGAGAATAGTTTCAATTTTTTATCACATTCTTCATCACTATCACTTGATTTTGAGTCATGATCCATTTTCACTTGCTCCATAATAACCGACAGCAAACTTTAAACTGATTATTTCTAGAGAATTCGATCTGCGATTGATTACCTGTTGTTTACTGCAAATTTGTATAATCTGGCCAAAATAGATAATTGTTTAAATTTGATTAGATTATGAAAAGCTTTCGTTGCCGATAAAGTTGTTTTATCTACTGGAAGTTAATAATAGAATTAAAACAAATATTCACTCATCATAATTATTTATCTTTAACTTTCTCAAACGATTGCAAACGATTCAAATTAAATACACTCTTTTTGCCATTTAACAAACAAGTTTATTAGACTTATTTTTTTATTCATGTGAGGCACAAAAAACTGAGAAATTCTTAACTATAACTATTTACTTTATAATGTTTTTTTTTAATTCATTTTAAATTAACTATAAACCTATGTTTAAATTTTTACAGCTGCTGCAAGTCTTCCTTATGGTGGTTTTATTGCGATGAAAGCACTCGAAGGTGCTAATTTAAATGAAGCCACTGCTAAAAATAAAAGGTTAGCAATAATAATAACTTTTTCTAAATTCTTTCAATACCTTAATATTTTTCTTTAATATTTTACATACTTCAATTGTAATAATAGAGATTTTTTTATATCTAATATTAAAATTGACATTGTATTTTGTTCATTATTATTTTAATATAATTTTATTTCATTTAGAATATTCATTTTGGGTGGAAACTCTCCAGTTGGATGCATCCTTGGACAATTACTACAATCGTGGGGAGCTCACATTACAGTATCATGTGCACCGATTGGCATAAAAGTCGCCAAAGCTTTAGGTATAAATATTTATACCTAAAATTAAATATAACCTATTATTTAAACAAATATTTCAACTCCCAGGGGCTCATGATGTCATAACATTAATTCCTGAAAATGTAGACAGCAGTATGGCAGAAGATGAACTTCAGAATAGCACTGATTTATTGTTAAAAGAATTGCATCTGAATGATCCATTTGATACGATATTTTTAACGGTGGAATCAAATATGAAGCATACGCAGTGGTTGAATTTCATAAATAAGGATGGATGTATTATTAATACTATTGAGCCTGAATTGTTGAGCGATAGCTTTGGTTTAATATTGAGGACAATATATTCTTTTGGTTTTTATGCTAAACGGATTATTGAGGTAGGCGGTAGACATTATAAGAAACATCATGCAATTTGAATTTATAAAAATGATTTTAATTTTTAGCATATTTTTGGAAGACAAACGTTACCAGCAAACGTAATACTAGACAAATTAGCATTATATGTTGATAGCTATCAAATACCTACAGTAGTAGACAGGGTAAGATATATTAAATGTTACATAATAAATTTTTATCAGTTTTGTTTATATATCAAATTAATTTCAGGTTTTTACACCGTTTGATTCAAAAGTTGCAATGTCCCATTGTTGCAGCGCAGACTCGATAGGTAACACAATAATTAGTTTTCAAGAGACATGAATATTATACACAAATCGTCTTATTGCCAAGAGTGCCTGTTTTGTATCAATAAGCGAATTTAGTTGCCAATGAATAAACACGTGTGATGCAAAGCGACGTTTAGCCAAAAAATTAATCAAACAATTGTTTCATAATATTGGAGTGTATATAGAACAAATTTTTAATGTGTATGTATATTGTGTGTTTTTAATAAAGATTTTATTCACGTTTTGAAAAGTTATAACATGGTATTTATTTATATAATACTAGATGACCCGACAGACGTTGTCTTGTACCCATTGTAAAAAAACATTTACAATTTAAGTTACAAATATTTTAATATACTACCTTATACTTTTTAATATCCCATTTAATGTCCTTCCATTTATGGTCTCAGCATAAGCTATATACATATTGGAAATGCAGTTTTTTGTTCAGTATAAGAAATTCAGAAAGAATAAATACAGTAAACAAACACTATCACCTTTGTAATTTCCAACCAATATAATTGCTTTAATAATTTATATAATATATAATAGTCTATAATTTTTATAATTGCGTACCCTGGATTATGGATATTATATACTAATATTGTCTAGACTCGCTTAAACTAAATTCAAATTTCAGGTGAATCGACAATTTTGGCAGATGACAGTTGTAATGTATTAAAATGTTTTCAATGTCAAACAATATTTTTTTTTACAATATTACTTTATTTTAATAATTACATACATCCTAAAATATTCCTTTAACATACTTCAGAAAGATTTATCAAAATCTGAATATTTGTTTAAGAAGAGTATATTTACATACAAGAATTTTATATATAAGATACATTAGCAATAAAATTTTTTATTCAGTTCATTTATTGAACTATGACTGAACGAAAGTTAATTACATTGCATTTGCATGTAATTAACTAAAATTATTGTTACTTTCTTATTTCTATATCTTGATAATACATCAAAGGGCATTAATAATTGCTGCCTACATTTTCGAATAGTTTTTGAGATAATTTTGTTCTTGAAATAATTTATTTTAGAAATATGGAAGCAATATATATATATATATATATATATATATATATATATATATAAGATTGCACACACGATTTGGGTTATATTGTGATTCAAACTAGCTGTAAGTGGCATTTTTCCTTAAATTTAAAAAATGAATTTGAAAATGAAACAACTTGTAACTTCACTATGTTGAAAAATTTAAAAATTTATATTATTAAACCATTCTGATAAAATTCAAATACAGTTGCTTATATACCATAAAAAATAGTATCGTTAAGCATAAATTATTAATGTTATAATATCATATTTTTAATTAAAAATAAAATAGAATTATTAAATTAAGATTTCAAATTCGAATCCTTTCAACAGGTTGCCAACATCTGCATACAAGTTTCTTGTTTGCATGTGTTGGTACTCGTCTTCGTATTCGTACGTCAAAACCGCTTCGTATTCGTCGGCTGTGATTTAGATACAAAACTTTAGTTATATTATTTAGTAATAAATAGCATTCGAACAAAGAATGATTTAAATTTAATTAGCATAGTGTTAAAAATATTAATATACAATTAACAACATTAATTATTACCATTCGTCTCATTAATCAACGAAAATTTTATACGGTTTTTCATTCATTTGTTAAACAAAATTGTGCATTTACTAAATAAAAAATGGTGAAATTAATCCTGGCTATTTGTCTGTTGTCGGTTTTTGGTAAGTAGTACTTTTATTATTTAATAAAATATTTTGCTTTGTGTCATAACCTTAAAAAAACTTAAAAGTAAAAACAGGTTTGAAATACAGAATCATATAAGAACTTTATACCGATTTTTGTTCATGCTTCGATTAACTGTATTCGATTAAAAATGTATACAATTATAATGTATAAATATATCGTTTGTTCTTGTTTGCTTGCATAATTAATTCATTGAAAATAATAATTGTTATAAGAAATATATTTAAAGAAATATATATGGCGATATTTTAAAATAAAACAATATATATTATATATATATATATATATATATATATATATATATATATTTATATAAATATTTGAAGTATTTTGCAGTCTAATCGTCGAATTAAAAAAAAAAAATAGAAAAATTCTTTATCCATTAAACGTTTCGACACTTAATGTGTGTCATCATTCAATTTAGAAAAAACATATTACATAAATAACAATAGTTGATATTAAATATAAAAATATAAAATGGATAAAATTATATACATACCAAACCAGTAAAAACACAGAAATTATATAAATATAATAAATATTTATTTATATAGACTTTAAATATGTAAACAGAAAGGATTTTATCTTATATATTTCTGATTGTATTTTTTTATGTTTTTATCAATGTTTAGAAAAATTATTTAAACCTGCATATATTATTATACATTGCTAAAATGTAGATAAAATTATATATAAATCTATGTATAACCATATAAATATTTCGGAACAGAATTAATTTAGAAAAAAGTTTAAATTTGAAATTGAATGCAGGGCCATTTGTTTAAATTAAGATGTCAGGTTGTCTGGTCACATTTTTTTAATATTTTGATCAAGTTTTTAAAAAAATGTTCAAAAATGTATATATGATTATATATAGTTCAAAAGTAAATAAAACTATCTATAAATCTGTGTACAGCGATTTAAATCGTTTGGAACAAAATTAAATTAAAAATATTGATTATATTTTAAAATTGAATACAGAGCCAACTAAGATGTTGAGTTGTCTGGTTACATTTTTCATATATTGATAAATTTTTAAAAAAAAATTTAAATACATATATATTACTAAATATCATTCAAAAGTAGATAATTTTATCTATAAATCTGTGTATAACAATTCGAGTCGTTTAGAACAAAATTATATTAAAAAAATTGAATGAAATTTAAGATCTCTTGGTCTTCAAACTTTCTTATTTATAATGAAATAAACTTTGTGCAAGTTTGTAAATTGTTCTAAAGTATATAATTTCTATAATATATATATATATATATATATATATATATATATATATATATATATATATATATATTATATAAATTATTTTTATTTCCATTTTCATTCGAAACAATTTCGGTTTATTAAGTCACGTTAATAAAATTAAATGACTCCCCATATAATTTTATAGCTCGTTTGACGCAAATTAATTTTTTATAAGCCATTAAATTATATTTGCACATTAATGAACAATGAATGCGAATATTTGCATTTAACAATCACCTGTTGACAAAGACTTTAAATAATGTGAACAGAAAGGATTTTATCTCTCTGAGTAATTAGAAATTTCTGAATGTAAATTTAACGATTTAATGTAAAGATTATAATCGATTTAATAGTAAAGCAGATTTAGCTAATTAGGTACTTTTTGCTTTCACTATAATCAATGCGATTTTTAATTGTAATCTTTCGAACAAACTTATAACCAAAAATGTATATAAAGATAGTTCACGTTTAATTTATATGCTTATGGCCCTATATTAACATAAAAACATTTTGTCAATAATTCATTAAAAATTTTCATATATTCAAATAATAATACATAGATAAAATAAAATAATAACCAAACATAGATGAATTGGTTTATAAATTTCAATAGAGATTTTTTTGGGGTTGAAGATTTCTATGTTAGGATTTTCTGAGGTGGAGACTTTGAACTAGATTTTACAAATTATTTCACCTAAGATTTGAACATAAAGAATAAACTTTTAAATAAATTATTAGTAAGAAAAATGTACTTTAGAAATTATAATTGCCAAAAAGCAACTTATATATCGTACGAGATTATGAAAATTATAGGCTAAATTATCGAAGCAATTAAATTGTGTGGTAAAATCAAGTGTTCTCAATCAAGTTCTTTTACTGAATTTACTATATTATTTTTTTCTGAATTTTTTATACTGCTTATGCTAAGACCATGAATGAATCACAAAGACAGGACATCAAATAGGATATTAAAAAGTATAGGATAAAATATGAAAAATTTGGATCTTTTCAATTGCAGACGTGGGTACAGGACAACGTCTGTCGGGTCATCTAGTATATATATATATATATATATATATATATATATATATATATGTATCAGATATTACATTGTCATAAATTGTAATCAAATATTATGCAAGTCAAGTAGGTGACCTTTAGTTTAATTTTATTAAGAGATTAAATAATATACAATCACTTTTAATTTGTTTGGATCGAATTCCTTTTTAATAGAATCTGACATTAAACGACATTATGTATTGTCAGAGTATAAAATCATGAAGTTCCATACGTTTCGGTTATAATTCTAGCCTTCATTGAGTAACCCAAAAATTCAATTTAACAACTAAAATATGTAACAATAGAGTGTGAAAAATAGCGATTATAAAAAATACAAATAAGATTATATATAAAAAAATATCAGGTTTCCTGTGAATAATCAAATTGTTTGAGTATATACATATCATCTATACTTATTGTTTGTTTTGTGATTCAGTACCATTGTATGATTCAGTGGATTTTATTATCGCGAGCTTGATTAGACTTTGTACTTTATTTCTATTTTTATTCTGATTAATATATATATTCACACAATTCAATGTTTTGTATATGAATCTTTGTTTTCAAAGATATTATTCTGTAGGTCAAAATAGTTTTTTTAGACTTTTTGAGAGGCCTGTCAGCATTTTGAAAGAATGATGAAATAATAAATGATAAAGTGATGAATATATAAATTTTGAGAATATTAGTAAAAAAGTTTTATATGCTTAAAAAAAAACAGAAGTTTGAGTTTTTTGTTAATATAACATTTTCTTTAATTATAATAAATTGAATATAATTATTTAAACATTTATTAATTTTTTAAATGCATCTGTCAGTTTTTTCAAAATGGCGGCAACTGTCATTTATTCTTGCAAATAGTTATTGGAAGTTTTGATATTAGTTATTATATTTAATATAATTGAAAATCGTGTTTACATAATTCCACATTAGAGAGATTGGTGTCTTAATTTATTAATTTATTAATTATTTTAAAATTAGGTTTTCTACTTTTATAACACACCGGAATGTTTGACGACTTCACGCCGTTATAATAAATTCAAATTGATATACATATTTTATTATAATATTTGTGTAATAACTATTTATTTTATATAAAACTACAAACCTTGTGCTAAAGGAGAGTCAATTTCTTAGTTGAAATAAATAATTTTTCCACATAAATTTTCTTTTTTCAACACATTTTTTTTTTAAATCTTCAAACGTGTTTGTTGGTAGCTGTGGTCGTGACGTCACTTTAGCAATAAGGTGGTTGTGTTTTTCATTTGCATAATGGCGAATCGTGTATTTTCTTTTAGTGATAATATACATGTTGTACTTAATGTAAGTACATATAAAACTGTTATTATTTATACAAGTTGCATATTTAGTTGTAACAATAATTTCAATTACACTTATTAGCAGCATTAGTAATATTTACAATGAAACTGATAGTTTACTACAAAACGATAACGTCCATGTTTTTTAAATAACAAAAATTGTTTTAAAACACTAATTATAAATTGAATTATCGGTTAAATGCATCATAACTATTTACTTAAATTGCATTTTGTTCGAAAATTCAATATTTTTTAGTATTTTATTAATAATAATTTTTAAGTAAAGGTTATGTATAATACGTTAGATCTAATCATGTTGTAATGGAGGCTTAATGGCGAATTTTCTAGATTGTTTTTGAAATTAGATAGATGTATATAATTTGGAACGCGTAATGTAAGTATATTTATAACTTTTACTATTTATATAGATTGCATATTAAGTTACAATCAGTTTAATTACACTTATTAGCAAAATTAGTATAATATTCACAACAAAACTGACAGTTAACTACAAAACGATAACGTCCAAGTTTTTTAAAATAGTAAAAATTGTATTAAAACACCAATTGAAACATGAAGTATTATTTATTTTATGGTATGCATAATCTTATGTATATATTACAAAATTTTTAATAATTTTTGTTACCAATAAATTTTAAAGTAAATGTTTAATATGAAATCATTTTAAGGTTATGTCAAAAGTATTATTAAAAATGTCGCTAATTAAATTTCAATATTTTATTATTTTCTAATCAGCAGTTTGATTATGTAAATTTATGCGATGAAATGCATATTTATTGATTCTTCAATTCAATGTCTAAGGTCTAGTTTTTTTATATTTCAAATCTAGACACCGCGACTGATGGCAGTTATAAAAAAAAACTATTTATTTATTTCTTGCTGATTAGTTTTTAACAATAAATAAGTTTTTGCTTTGTACGTCATCTGAGAATCATGGCCAGAGTTTGCTGTAAAATTGTGTTTGAAACAATTTTGTAGAAATATGCAAATATATTTAAATTCTATATTATTCATTTTACATAAACAATTTCTTGTTAGATACAGGAGTCACATTATACATTTATTTTTAGTTTTAGGTAAACAATTAGTGCAGCATTATACATGAATATTTTATACAGGATAAATATTTATTATATATAATATGATATAATATAACATGATATAATATAATAGAATATAATATAATATAATTATACAATATATATATATATATATATATATATATATATATATATATGTTTGAATAGATTTGAATTTGATGTTGATACAATATATTTTATTTGAAAAGTCAGGCGTTACATCAATACAAATAGGATGAAATGAGAGTATATATATATATGTATATATATATATATATATATATATATATATATATATATATGTATTTATATTCATTTATATATAATATATATATATAATATATATATATATATATATATATAGTTTTTTTGACGTCGAGTTAAAAGAAAATATTATTTATTAACGTGTGTCATTATCAGTCAAAAAATTCTGTTTAAAACTTTAATAAGAAAAATCAACACAACTAGAAATTTCAAAAAAAAAAACTAAAGATGAGGACATGATGCCTCCTAGACTAAAAAAAAGCCAAACAATTATGTTTATCTCGGCTCAATATAATGTAATATAAACTAACTATATCTCTATTTATATTAATATATATATATTTGTATAACAAAAATAATTTAAATATAATAATTATTATATTTGAATTATTTTTATTATTTTATTGTAGACAGACATAACAATTTTGTCAAAAATTAAAATTATATTTCATAAGCAATTTGAGATATTTAAAATTCAAGATTTTTTGAGAACTAGGTGTAAGTGGCATTTTCCTTAAGGAAAATTACAAAATTTTTCTGATATGTGTAAATAATCGACTTATTCAAAAAGTATTAAAATTTTGCAACTTTCATGGTGATCGAATTTTGAAATTTTGGCACGGCCCATTTCCATCTTTAATGAATTTTTATAATCAAACCACTTTCCTATGATTTTAAAAGATCTTTACTAAAGAACAGATTCCCAAATGCTACTTTTCAAGGGCGAAGGTAACAGAAACAATCTTGAAGACGAGTTGTGTATATTTAATATCATCATTAAATAATTATTTATTAAACGAAATAATTGATAATGAAGGCACGTGTCTTATGTGAGGAAGATGATTCGTAATGTTTTATGATATTATATTAATAGAATGAGTGCATCGGCCTTGGTGACCGTTTGACTGTGTCAAATCAGCAATTCAACAAACTATACGATAATGAGGAAAAAATTTGAAAATTGTCATATTAAATTTGACACAGCAAGCAATGCTAAATGATTAAATCGATTTAACGTAGAAGTCAAGTATTAAAATGAACTTTCTAAAGGCAACCTAGTTAAATGGTCATCCTATATTTTCTTATTGGCTTCAGCGGAATTTTATTATTCATAAATTTATTAATATTATTATATATTTATATTATATAAGTGAAATGAACTTTTTCTAATCATATTACCATTACCAGGTGGAGTGCTTTGTGTACAAGCAGAAGACGAGATTAATCTGCAGGAGGTTGTTGACAAATTACCAGAAGATCTGGTCGGAAAATTGAACATTTCAGCACTTCCTTCGACAGAGGAAGCGGAAAAACTGGCCAGAGAAAAATGCAGAAAGGAAAGTGGAAGCGACGATGCTTACAATAAAGCTTTTGTAAGTATACATTTTTAAACTTCCCCTAGGGTAAGTTATAGTAATGGGCCGAAAATCGAGAATGAATTTTTTTTATATCTTCACGTTTCAGAGGTTTCTGAACATTTTGGCATACCTTAGAAAAAATGGGTGTGTGTGTGTGTGTGTTTTGTGTGCCCGCTGGTTTTGTCTAAAGCTCACTTATATACTTTAAATAAATAATTTTAACTTTGTAATTAAGTTTATATAATTTTTATAAATATTAGACAATGTTACAGTATTTATAATGCTCTCTTTATAAGCATTTATTCTTCGAACATTTTCTTACGATACGGGAAGTTTCAGCAATTTGCTTAAGGCACGATGCCATACACAACTAGTTTTATCTTCAATTGGATTTGTCGATTATTTTATCATTTTATAATTTTATCTTTAGGCCGCCAAAGATGAGCTAAAGACTTGTTTTACATCTTTGCTGAATATGGAGGAGCTTAAACAGGAGATGGAAAAGGCTAAACCGACAGGAGATTTAGATTTAGTTTTTAAAAAGTAGGTATATGATACAGTTTATGCATTATTCAATGAGTAAAAGAAAATATGCGAATATGAGATCCTATCAATATGAGTTTGAGTAACAACGTTATGATTATTAGTTCAAATTGCATTGAAAAATGTCTTATGTTTATTTTAAAATTATTCTTTATATTTTTTATAAATTAGTTTTATATTTTAATTCTGATAATTATTATTTCTATCGACCCAGCTTTATAGAGATAAAAATAAATTTAATAGGCATTGATAATTTTAATAAACATTAGAAACATTTATAAGGAAACTAATGACATTACCAGCAAGGTTTCTACTCACTGTCTTTTGCGCCATTCTTTAATAAAACTTCAACTACTTCTTTGTGTTTATTGATATTTGCCAGTTCAAATGGTGTTAAAATATATTTGTTAAAAAAGTTGTTTATAGCTTTGTTTTTTATTAAACATTCAACTGTTTCCTTGTGGCCATTTTGTGCCGCCCAGTGTAGTGCAGTTTTTTTGTTGATATTTGTAGCATTAACATTGGCACCAGCATTTATCAAAATCTGAACAATCTCACAATGACCTTCTTGGGCTGCCAAGTGCAGAGGTGTTTCTTCGCTATCGTTAAGAGCATCTACTTCAGTTTCACTTTCCTCCAACAATAACTCAGTGAGTTCCTTGTCACCTACTTCAGCTGCGTAATGCAAATAAGTTGATATTCCTGCATTTAAGGGGCCAATGGTTCTTGGAAACAAAAGCTCGAGAATTTTAATAGGACTTTGATTGGGTGCATGTAAAAGCTGACTTTTGTCAACCCCACCGTTGCTTAATAAAAATTGCACAATTTCATTGTGACCATTTAAAAAAGCATAATCGAATGGTGACCATTGCAAGTTATCAAATACATTAACATTGGCTCCATTTTCTATTAATAATCGTACCGCTTTTTTGTGGCCATTAATGGCTGCATGATGTAATGCTGTACGTCGTTTCTCATCGACGGTATCAACATCCGCGGAATTCTTTAAGAGAATGTCCATAGTCTTTGTATAGCCACTTTTACATAACCATAGAAGTAACATTGAGGCTATCCAAGGTACTTTAGCTTTGGCACCATTGTCTATCAAAATCTGAACAATCTCATAATGGCCTTTTTCCGCTGCGATTTGTAAAGGAGAAAAACAATTATAATTATTTTCTGCAAAAGCGCGATAACGAACCAAATATTTATGATTAGATTTTAATACAATATTAACATTGGCTCCAAATTTCAGAAGGATTTTAGTCATTTCTGAGTCTCCTTTGAATGCTGTGTAATGTAATGGAGAACCGTAGTCAACATCGTGACCATTAATAACTGCCTTCACAAAATCAGTATTTATTTGCTGCAGAATATGTTTCACTTCCTGGTGTTTTGTATTTAAAATTGCATCCATTAGTTCAACAAAATATTCGTTAAGCTGTTTCAATAGCTTATAAATTTCTGAATAGTTATCGAAAATTACAAGCTCTTTTTTTATTAGACAATCATTGATCATACTCTCTCCTTCTTTCATAAATGTTGCCCAAATGCGATATAACATACCATATTCATTGTGCTCAACGAATTCAAGTATTAAACTTTTGAATTCATCATCTATATTTATGTCTTTTATATTTAGCACATCCAACAATTCATCATTATCAAAGGAGCCATTCGTTTTAAGTAATTTTGCCATTATATTTCCAAATCTTAAATATTCTTTTGACACTTGTGTGAATGCATCTTCAAGTCTTTTTTTTTTTTTCAAATTAGAAACGCGATATATCAGATTTGGTTCAGGTGTTATTTGTAGATTCCTGTTGTTTAAAGAAATAAACCAACTTCGCATTTTTTTGAGATTTTCTGAAATTTGTATTGAATCTTCATTCTCATTCAGTGTTTTGTTCCATTCTAAAATATGTTGAGGAAATAGCGGTATTCTATAATAACCAAGGCTGGTATTATGGGCTAACAAAAATAAATTTTGAATCTCATATCGATGGCAGTTTAATTTAATAAAAACTTCAATTATCATTCGAAGTATTACACCCAGTGTATCGCAACCTTTATCAATATACTTTTTCAGCATATTATATATTTTTTTTAGTGCTTGTGTTTTATAATACAACTTTTCAGCATTCTGAACTGTCGTAAAACCATCAATACAAGAGTTATATCCCGAACCACCTTTGAGAATAAGTACGACCCTATCATATAAATCGCAGACATAATCATCATTTGTATTGATATAAATATGGCAATCATCGAACGGAAATTGTGGCATCCAGACATTAGAAAAATAACGGTTATTGGTTTCAAGTTCTCCTAAATAGCTTTTTAAAAGTGTGTTTAAACTTATATTGAAATCAAAACCCTTTACAATGAATTTCAATGTTATCATTTTATTGTGCATGAGCAAGTACGATAAAAGGTTGTCACTATCGTATGCCAAAATTAAATCCTTGATGTCAGTCTGTTCTATCAGCAGACAAGCTGTATCAGGTGGCGAATGTTTTTTAACTATTTCAATTATCGGTAAACTCTTTCCATAGCCATCATTCCAGAATGGTTTACCGTCAATCAAATTCAACTTCAAACCAAATTCTAGATAGTTCATTAAATTGTTTTCAATTATATTTTTCTTGATTGGATTAAACCTTTTTTGTCTCCAATTTTCATCAAGCAACATTTTATCAATTATATATTGTGCGATATTATGTTGCCCATTATCAATTGCTAAAAACAAGGGGTTTTCAGTAAATGTCGATTCTGTGACATGGTCTGTTAAGAATTCTGCGTCCTGTTTATCCACTAAGGCATAAGAAAGTTTTTGATGCCCAATTTTTGCACTAGCACGTAATATTTCGTATTGATGATTTTGATCAGGAATCATATTTACAATTTCATGTGCATCTTTTTCATCAGCCATTAAATCAGCAACAAATTCGAATATTAATTCGAAAATCATGTGATAGAATCCGGCAATATTTTTTAATAGCATTTGAATTTTAATCCCTTTGTCGAAAGTGGTAATATCATTTTTGTTATGCCTTGCTTGTAATTGTAAAAATTTCATCACTTGTATTTTTTGAAATTTATTAATGACACCGTATAAAATATCTTCTACAAAACATTGTTCAAAGTCATCAATACTAATAGATTTGAATTTATTCCAAAAATAACAAGAGACGAAATATTCAGCGTAGGTTTGGTGGATAAATTTTGGCTTTTCGCCAATATTGCCAACAATAATTCCTAATTTTTCAATAGCCTGCTCATTTTCTTCCATTAAAACTCGAATGTTTTCCAATTCTTTTTGATCTAATATTTTTACAAGCTCGGCTTTTTCAAGTAATGAAAATAACGCTAATAATTCATGATTTTCTAGAACCAATCGGTAATTTTTGCTTTCTTTGACCATATTATATGAATCGGCAATGTCAATATTTCGCTTTTCTTTGCTTTCAATTTTAAAATATTTTATTTCAACAAACTTTTCATATAAATTCACCAGATTCAGCTCATCGCTCATCTGGCGAATCTGATTAATCGAAAGAGTTTGGTTGCCAGATTCGTAAAAATCTTTGAAATTATACTTTAAGACGTTTGCCACCATGAGTGCTTGCAATGGAATACTTATAAGTGAATTATAATCAATGGTTACACCTATGATATTTAATATTTTACAAATAAGATTTCCCGATTGTTCATCATTCCATTCCTTAATTTTGCAACTTTGTTTCCAGAATTTTTGTAAGAAATTGATTTGTTGTTCAGGAGATAGTGGCTCTAGTGAGTACGAAGGAATTTCAAGTTTATTTTCCAACTCGATTTTGATTATATTGTAAGGACGGGTAGTTATCCATAATTTCTGTATTTTGCTCATTTTCAAAATAAGAAACATCTCCAGAACTTTATCTTTGTAGTGTGGACTAATCTCATCGAATCCATCAAATAGTAAAATCATTTTCTCGTTGTTGTAGCAATTGTTAAATAGTTTTATTTCTAACAAATCCAACTCATTAATCTGTTTTTCAGATGCTTTCAGAAATAAGTTTTCGTTTTCAATAATTAAATTGTTTAGTATATATTCGATAATGGAATATCGTTCGTCTTTCTCTTTTTCTTCTTTTTGAAAAAGTTTGAAACTTGCAGTTTTATATAGGAACCTAATAACATCTAATTCTTTGATTTCCTTTTGATTTTCTACTTCCTGCTGTAATTCGGTTGCATAATTTATTAAATTAATTCGTAAAATCCATAAGGATGGATCATGTTGTTTAGTCTGCACTGCTAAATGTGTCAATGTCGTTGATTTGCCCATACCTGGATCGGCGGAAATGATTAATACTTTCGCTGATGAATCTGTTAGTTTTTTAAAAGTTGTACTGGCACTCGGTCTGAAATGCAAAAGAAATTGTTTGACTGCGGCTGATTGGTCATGACTATTAACCCACTGCCGTTTATTCTTGCATTTATCATTAAATTGTTCTCGGCCAACTAATGTTCGGTCTATATAAAATTCCGTGTATTTTGCATCTACTAATGTTTTTCCAATTTCTAAAATATTATCATTAACAAGAGTGGACAAAACTTCACCTTGAATAAGATTTTCGGAAGAACCATCTATTATGGTATTCAAACAAGTTTCTTCTCCTTGAAATATGATCCTTTTTGATAAAATTATATTTTGTGAATTTTCATTCAGATTTTTCAAATTAATATGATCATCTTCTTGCTCACAAAAACTACCAATTTTATCAAAATAGTCTTTGAATTTATCATTCATTTGAGAGATTAAAATTAGTTTTTTCTTATTATTAGAATTTAGTAATTTTAAAAAAATTGAGCAGAGTTCATTTGTATTTTTTTCGGTGACGTCTGAGACAATTATTAGAATTTGCCATTCTGTTTGTTCTAATGCTTCCAACACCTCTTTTAGGTAATCGTGCGATTGTGAAGAATAGAGATACTGCAGGTCAATAAATTCGACATTTTTACGCCTTCCATACTTTTGTACTAATTTAATGCAAGTTAATAACTTTTGCTTTGTGATAATATTTAACACTTGTTTCTCAAGTTGATCTTCAAATTTTGACAATCGCAGTTTTGTAATCGAATCATATTGAAATTCGATGCCAAAACGTTCGATACTCTTAATATACATAATTCTCAAACTGTTTACTAGAATCTCTTTGTACACATTATCAAAATAATTACATTTTTCTGTTAAGTACGAAGTTTGATGTTGACATTTCCACCACTCCTGTATCTTATTGTGAACGTTTTCAAAAACGGTATCGATTTCAAAACTTGAATCAAAAAACGATTGTTTTTTTTGATAATATTTATTGATTTCCTGCTTAATTATTTTTTCCACATCATCTTCATTTGCTTGATCAGTATATAATTTTGTTTGATATAAAAATTGTCTGAACAGCTTGTTGTCGATTAAGGACAACTTGGGAAAATCCTTGATATCAATTTCAAATCGTACTTGATTTAAACTCTCATGTGTTAAGCCGGCTTGTAATTTCTCGAAAAGATTCTTGGAACACATTGGTAATGAATCTTCGTCAGTATTGAATTTGAGCAATCCATTCGATTCATCCAAAATGAGAAGATTTCCAACTAAACCACCGATACCGCCGTTGATATCCAATTCACCTTTTGTGAGAAGTTTTTCAGCACCAACTATTTTGTCATCAATTCTAATAATATTATCCGCATCTTTCAAACTTTTTAATAATTCAATTAACTTTGATGACAAATGATCTAATCTTTTGTTTTGCTTCTTTTCGTTTCCTCTTATTTTTAAATCAAGATTTCCAAAACCAATCGGTAATTTGAATGATAATACAGCATCTTTGTTTTCTTTTAATCTATTTTCTTCAATTATTTTGTTAAAAATAGATAACAAATAATTGTTACCATCGGGTCTAAATTTTCCAGTGCAATATTCTTCGGATTTGTTATCAGTAACAAGTATGATATTCTGCGCCAAAAATACGTGATAGGTTTTCATCAGGTTATCCGAGAGTATGTTTTTGTAATTATCTGGCTTAGAAAAAATAAATTCATACATTTTTTCAGCTAATTGTTTAACACGTATTCCCTTTATGGTTTGGACAAGACCGTGCACTTCAACAGATTCCAATGGAAGGGTTTTTCCTTTGGCATTTGTGTGCAGCAAGTCATCATTGTTTGTATAAAGATTTTCATTTTTGTTGTGATTAATTGCTTCCTTAGAAGGTGTATAAATAATGAAGTTGCAATCTAAATCTTGAAAGTATTCTGCGAATACAGGATCTTCACTGTCCGGATTGAATTTATATTTAATAGATAAATAACTATTGTAATACTTCGGTAGACCAAAATCTCCATCATTTTTCTGTAGTTTTTCTGCTGTAACTTTATTCCTGGCGGGGTCATCTTTGTGTTTAGCTTGTATGAAAAAGTATTTTAGTTTTTGTTCATCTTTCAACTTATACCTCAGAACTATGTCGTCAAAAGCACCTAAACCTTCGACATTTGTACCTAAAGCAAAAGAATCTAGTTCTGCCCTGTTTAAGGCTCTTACCAACATCAGCATTATCAATTTTGTTTCATAATGTTGTCCTCCTATTCCTGATGTTCCTGGTCTTTTTGGATATTTATACTCTTGAATTGCAGGGAGACTTTTTATTCGAGTCCCAAAAGTTTGTCCTCCTAAAAAGATCAAGTTGAACTTTTTTAGTTTGTTATTGTATGTATATGTATGTGTGGGTGTATGCATGCATGTGCGGATATAATTTTTAGTCGACGATTTTGTGAACACAGATCAACCGATTTGAATAATTAAGGCAAATTGCTCGAACTTTCCGTACCGCAATTAAACATTCGAGACAATAATCAATAATTTCAAATTTCAATAATTGTTTTGAATAATTTCAAATGGATTATTTATTATAAATACATACTGTAAACTTATATGTGCATTTTAAATTAGACGAGAGTATTCTACAAACAACTTTGTTCATTTTTTTGATAATTCAGAAATATTTTCAAAATTTTGAAAAAAAAAACGTTTTTCTTAAATTTTTTGTGAATTTGATAATCTTTGAAAGTATTAGATTTTTTTGAAAAATGAAAAAAAAATGCAAGGAATCGTTTTTTGTTAAGTTTGATAGTTTTTGAAATTTTTCAAAATTTAATTTTTTTTCTGAAAATTACGAAATTTTCACGACGAAAAATTGTATCCATACTCACACACCCACACACACAAACACATATCACTTTTTATGAGGATTGCTAAAATGTTCAAAAGCCCTTCAATACGCGAACATATGCAAAAATTCAATTCATAATGATGAGGAAACGTAGTGATTAGTTTTTGGCAATGGCAAGTCCAGCCTTTTCGAAGATACAGGGAAAAAAGTGCCAAAGTTTTTGATAATGATTTAAAAAACATTTTATTTGTGTTGAGGAAATGAAGAAGTGATAACTTCTGAAGGCAGGTCTAGCGGTTTTGGAGATCCAATAAACAAGTAAAACTAATAGGGCATGGCATCGTGCCTTAAGGCAAAATGCTGAAATTCCCGGACCAAAAAATATTTTTTTTAGAAAATGTTCAAATTTTTTTTAAACTATGAAAAAAATAAATTTTCGAGAATTTTGAAAGGCTTCTTTATGATGCAAGTGTTATGTTGTTACATGATGTTAAATACAGAAGTTTACTTACTTGGTTCGTTTGTGAATGAAGTGCTCGCTTCTTGGTCAATTCCTACCATATGTTCTGATTGATTTTCACTTATAGCTAATACTGGGCACAACATTTGCGCATTTTTTTCATTATTGATACTTTTGGCAATATGTCGAGGTGTTCTACCGCTGTTATTGGAAACATCAACTTTTGCATTGTGTTTTAACAATATTTTCACAATGTCTTCAAATCCTTTCGAAACTGCAATGTGCAATGGAGTATCGCCCCTTGTATTCCTAGCATTGATATCTGTTTTCCATTTTGGATGCAAAAGTTCCTCCACCAAATCTTTTTTATTTTTCTCTGTAGCATAGTGCAAAGGCGTATTGTCTTTGTTATTTTTGTCAACTATGTTGGTTTTTACACCAGCGGCCAATAAATTCTGTACCACTTCTAAATTTCCGATTCTTATGGATGAGAATAGTTCAGTATTTTTTTCACGTTCTTCATCGCTATCACTAAAGAAATTTTCACTTGATTTTGAGTCATGATCCATTTTCACTTGCTCCATAATAACCGACAGCAAACTTCAAACTGATTATTTCTAAAGAATTCGATCTGCGATTACCTGTGTTTACTGCAAATTTGTCTTATCTTGCCAAAGTAGATAATTGATTAAATTTGATTAGATTATAAAAAACTTTCGTAGCCGATAAAATTGTTCTATATTCATTTCTTGAAATTAGATTAATTTGATAAAATTAAATACATAAAGCATTAGGTATAAGTGGAATTATTCCTAGGCAACTGAACGAACTTTCCGGCATGTGTAAATAATCGACGAATCAATATACTAAATTATGATTGATTTATCAGTGTACTGATGTATATGTTGCTGTAGGATAAATTGTATAATTTTGATAAACTGTTTAAATATAATACATATATATTAGAATATATTATCCTCATGTTTAATTTAATACATATTTTTTCCAGATACTGCCAATTGACACCCGTCCTTAAACAATGTGTCTTCAATTTCACATTATCGATAGAACCATGCCTGGACGAACAGGAAAAGGACCATAAAAGGACATTTCAAAACGTAACAGACAGCTTGGCTGATTTTATCTGTTTCAAGGAAGGGGATCGAATTGCCTGTAAGATAAATCGTTGTTTTTTAAATATATATTTATGATATATACCAATTAAACAAATTCTAATGATAAATTTATAAATATAGGGTTTGGTTGCCTAAGTCGTACCCTTCTATATTTCTGGCAATTATTTTAAAAAAATTATGTACATTGCAAACGTTTACAATTTACAATGAAGGCTATGGCAGACTTGGTGAAATAAAAATATGTAATTAGAAAGTATGTTTTTCCCAAAGTTTGTAATAATATTTACAAAGACTCAATTATGAGCTTATTATGGCTAGAATATGATACTGACATATGTTTACCTTACTAATGTTTATTTATATATAGTTTATATAGTTTATTTCACAATCGATTAAGCCCATTCTAAGGGTAGAACTTGTTTAGGTTATGCCATTTGTTTGAATTTTAAACTTTGAAGACTTTGCATCTTAAGTCGTGCCTGTGCAAAATTCCTTATTCGCTTCAATTTATTAGGGAGCATTTTGTGGAGTTTTTTTAATTAATAAATGCCAATATTGCAAAATTTGCTCTAATTGAGAAACGTCAAATCATTGTAAACAGAGTCTTAATAATATTGTAGAAAGATACTTTGCTTTTTGAGAATTAATTTTATTTTATGTTTTATTAACTTCCCGTAGGACCATTAGAAAAAATGGATGTGTGTATGTGTATGTGTTTTGTATGTCATTGGCATTTTTTCGTCGACGTTTTCGGGCGCACGGATCAACCGATTTGAATGATCTAAAAAACATTCAATTTGTAATGATTGGGAGAAGAGGTGATTAGTTTTTGGCAAAGACAGGTCCCGCCATTTCGAAAATACAGAGCTAAATGTGCAAAAAATGGGAGTTTTTGAGTAAACTAAGCGTCCGATTTAAATGTTCTAAAAAACTTTCTGCTTGTATTGACAAAACAATTGCTTTTGAGGATAAAAAATTATTATATCTTTTTTTATTTTCCATAAAACATTTTTGTAATGTTGGATTAAAAATTCAAAAAATTACCCAGGCTAAGCACAGTCTAAGCGCCACTCTGGTACAAATGTTTACCCAAGTGCGTTTAGACTGTTTATATACTGGAGCTTCTTTCTTTTCCAGTTTTGTGAAAACTATTGAAAAATGTGAAAATGCCGCCAAGCTAAGCACAGAATAAGTGAAAATGTTGCACAGAATTATTTGCAAATTTGGGTATTTAGACTGTGACTATACGGGAGCTTTTTTTCAATTTTGTGTAAATTAGGCAACTATTTTTTTGAAATTGAATTCGAAATGAAATGACGATTGTTAATGTTCTGGAGATAAATTGATTTATGATTTACATTTCATAAATCTCAGATATAACAAGATAGCAAAAACAATGAAAGTTTTAATGTTTGTAATAATATATTTGATAACGTTTAAAATTTCTCGAATATTTCATTACGGTACGGGAAGTTCCAGCAATTTGCCTTAAGGCAATATGCCATACACCACTAGTTTTAATATTTATCCTGGATTTGGTAACTGATAACCAGAGAAAAGTTGATCTCTGACTGAATTGTTCACTTTTTTTGGCAGAAGGTTCGATTAATAATATAGGTGGTACGACTAAGGCAACTGAGCGTTTAAATCGTACTGAAAGCACATTTTCCAAAAGTATAAATATACTTATTTTATTAAAAAATCATCAATTATTAATTACAAGTTAACTGGATAAAGATTCAATAAATGCTAAAGATTTTTTTTATTTTAACTAAATATGCTGCACAACTCCCTTAGAAAGTACGACTTAAGCAATCTTGCTTTTGGAATTTATATGTTAATTTTTCATATCGCGATATTTTAATTTTTTTTTTTTTATTTCAGTATTCATTGCCGAAGGTGGTCCTGAATGTTTGACATCCAAACAAGAAGAAATCAAGAAATGTGTTAATACCACAATGTCAAAATATATTAACTCGGATGTTTTCAATTCAGCATCTTTGATAGATAATTTGCCTAAATTGACTCTTGATGCCGAGCAATGCCAGTCAGTATAATTAAACATACATATTTAAATAATAACTTCAATAAAAGTTTTTATAATTTATAATAATAAATATATAATAATATAATAAATATATAAAAATATAATAAATTTATAATAATAAATTTTGATGGAGCAATTTTATTATTGTTTTAGAGATATTGATAATCTCCAAAATTGTGTGGTGACTGAATTGGAGAAATGTGAGGAGCCAACTCCGGCTAATATTGTGGAGTCTTTGTTCAAATTCATTCGTAACCAGACTCCTTGTGCTACTGTACCGGTAAGATGATAATTATATAATTATATTTATATATACTCGACCACAAATTGCTGTGGCTGGAATTAAAATCTGAACTAGTGGGGCGCATGGCATTGTGCCTTAAGGCAAAATGCTGGAACATCCCGTACTGTAATTAAACATTTGAAGAGTAAAAATAATCAGTCAACAAAAATGTCTAGGAATAAATATTATGAAAACTTGAATATTCATTATTTGTTCCTTGTAGACAAAATGTGAAAACTTATTAGATTAGACGACGTTGTTTATATATGTTTGAATAAAATATAATAACAAAATTAGCACATCTCCTCATCAATACGAATCTGAAGTATTACTTTAATCTAAAAAATTATTATTACTATTATTGTCATTAACTCATTATGATCAATATAAATTATTAATATTTCATTTATCATTTCCAGCAATCTGCACATTCTACAGATCTGCAAACGACAGCCGGTGCTTCCCAACAGATGACTTTCACCATAATCACGACAATTGTCCTGGGTGTTTCTTCATATTTGATTTGAGACATCGATTTTGGATAGATGTTGTTTAAATGATGCTTAAAATATGAACAAGTCTTCGATAATTATAAGGTAAGCCATAACTGAACAAAAACATTGTCAGAAAGGAAAAGTAATTGTTGGGTGTAAAAGGTATTATAAATAGGTAATTCTATGCATATCATTTTAAAGCATTAATGGACTATATTTTTTTATAATTGTAGACAAGGGTAATTTATTTAATTTTACTTAAATATTTAGATTATTATTTTGTTTATTTAACTGCCAATTCTTGTTTGTATTTAGTAATTGAACTTTTATTCTACTAAGAATTCACTACATAATATTTTTTAAAATATAATCTATGTTATATTTAATTTGTTTGCAATATATGTTATCAATATAAAATCTCTTCCAAATATTTATACATCAATTATAATCATCAGTATAAATCAATTTCAATTTTAAAATAAGTAAATAAGTGTATAAATGTTTTTTTTATTTTTTTATTATCAATAGTTCCTGAAGAAAGGGACATCCCGTATTTGTGGAACGTTGAATAAAATAATTTCATAATTAAATATAATTAATAATCATAATTTATATATATATATATATATATATATATATATATATAAATTTTTAAATTTTTAAATTTTTTAAATACTTTAAACAAAATTAAAGTTAATTCTATTTTCTTATGTTTTTGTTCAGTTTTACAATATAATCTATCTATACATGATGAAATTTAATCAAATGCTCAAAACTGTGAAAACATATTCCAATTTATTACTATTAGAATAATATAACTAATTATAATCAAAAAATAAGTTAAAGCACAAATTTTCTATATAAAGAATGGTAAATGGTTGTTCGTCAACAATAAAATTGTGAAATATTTGAACGTAATTGTGAGACATTTAAACATATCATATATTAGGGAATATATGTATATTTGCTGTTTATGTAGTAATTAAGATGTATAATTTGTGTAAAACATACATATAATGTAGTATAAATATTGATCAGGATCAGGATGAAAGTTCAAGTAACATAGAAGACAAAAATTACTCGAGAGTATTATTTTTTATTTTAAATTTATAGAAGACGTTGAAATTTTTGTTATTATGTAGAGTTCTTACAAACTATTGTCTTCTATGTTAATTTAATTATGTAAAAGTTAATTTGTAATTATGTATCTCATATATTTATAATGTACACACGTTTGTGTATATATAAATAATATAAATAAGTGTATCGAGATTTATTTAAGGAAATAAGGATTTTGCATGTCATAACAAAAAAATATAGTTTTTTTTATAAATAATAAAATTAACAAGCAATGTTAAAATTAATTATGAAACGATTATAATTTGATTATTAAAATTACATCAAAATTAAAAATTACTTTTGAATTTGTTTTAATAAATATATTTATAAACAATATATTGTTAACTTAGTAAATTTCTTTAGAAAAAAACAAAAGTTATCAAAGAGATTTTTCGGTAATTTAATTTTTTTTAATTGAATTTTTAAACAACCAAATGCAACATTTATATAAAATAGTCACAATTAATAAACATGTTATTTTAAGAATTGCCATGTATATTAAACTAAAATCAAATATTTTATGTAAATCATGTTCATAAGAAAGTATAAAACCGTTATAACATGCAAAATCCTTATTTTTAGAGAATATGATTTTGTTAAGATTAAATTTTTGCATTAAATATTTGTTATAATTATAGATATATATGTACAATATATATATATATATAGTTATTTTTAAGATAAATCAATCAAGTACTTAATTCTATGTGCAATATCTTCCACGATCAGTAATATTTGACTGAATAAGTTTTGGAGCTTGACTGTGTCAAAATTTAAATAAAATTATTTAGTGTAAATGTTTGTAGTATAAATGATTATAAACATTATATATATATATATATATATATATATATATATAATATATATATATATATATATATATACGAGTATATAATGTTATATATATATATATATATATATATATATATATATATATATATATATATATATATATATATGCATTAATTTAGAAATATGAACAAACACTATTTTTTGCACTTATTTATTAAATAATAATTTCACAAACGTTTTGAGACTAGGTTTGTCTCATCATCAGTGTGTTATAATATAAAATATGGTTTTCAAATTAGCATTATATGTTATTCGTTACAATAACTCGTCTATATTGGAAAATAAATGTTTTGTGAATTTTCTGTATATAGACAAAGATTTACACCTTTTATCCGAAAGACTTTTTAATAAACACAATATTAACATATCCGTGTCACCCTTACTACAACTGCAAGATATATACAAAAACATCAAAGAAAAGATATTGTTTACAAAATAAACTGTTTGAACTGCGATTCATCTTATATTGGGCAAACAAGTCAAAATTAGAAAAAAGATTAAGACAACATGAATTACAAAGTAAACAAAGTAAAAATAATAACATACAACAAAAAAGTACACTCGTAGACCACGCTATCTTTAACAACCATGGTTTCGATTTCAATAATCCGCACATATTATATTATGAAAAAGATTTATTTAAAAGAAGTATTGCAGAATCGATGTTAATAGCTCACAAAAATAATACAGTTAATTTGCGGACAGATACAAATATATTACGACTTGTAACGGATAACACATAATATAGGTTACCATATTTTAGATTTTAAATTTATAACACACTGATGATGAAACAAACCTAGTCTCGAAACGTTTGTGAAATTATTATTTAATAAATTAGTGCAAAAAAAAGTGTTGTTTGTTCATATTTCTAAATTAATATCTATCTATCCACTCAGAATACATTTGTCATATTAATTATTTATATATATATATATATATATATATATATATATGTATATATATATATATATATATATATATATATATATAATATATATATATATATATACATATATGTGTGTGTGTGTGTGTGTGTATGTTATTTTTCAACATTCCTGAAGATAACTTTATATCAGATCTCTATTTCCATTTTCTATCAATTTCAACTCAATTTACATATTGCTAGTGTAAAATATTTAGTTTTCTGTTATTATATTGTTCAGCAAATTCTACAATTATAATTGTATAGATGACTATTTGAAAAAAGTTTTTTTTTTGAATATTTACTTGTGTAGATATAATTTAATAAAAGGATGCTTGATAATTGAAATTTTAAGTGTTATATTTGGATATGGTTAAAATAAGCGAATAATGGATTAATCCATATATATATATATATATATATATATATATATATATATATATATATATATATATATATATATATATATATATATATATATAATTAATTCATCATAGGATTTGCATGTTTTTATCAAAAAAAAAAGTGGATATTAATGTGCGAATAAAAAAACATGATGTAAATGGCCTATGGGCTTATTACATAAGTTTTCATCAAACAATGTAGATTTTTTATTATGTACATCAGTGGTCCATTCGACAATTAAATTCAGTAAATTTGATACAACCTTGTTTCATATTAGGTTTTTCTTTTTTTTACTAATACGATTTCGATTTTGGTGCGATATTCAGGTGTGGAATACGATTTTTGGGTGTGGTCTTCAACGTGTTAACTAGTTAACTGTGATTGACAAATGAATGAAATACGATTTTCGATGTGGGTTTGGACGTGTTAACCAGTTAAATGTGATTGACGAATGAATGAAATACGATTTTTGATGTGGTTTTGGATGTGTTAAGCAGTTAACTGTGATTGACGAATATACTCGTCATGGAGAAGTGATACAATTTTGAGTGTTGATGAATATACTCGTCATGGATAAGTGGCAGAATTTTGTCCGTTGACGAATATACTCGCCATGGAGAAGTGGCAAAATTTGGTTTGTTGACGAATATACTAGTCATACGTATAAAACAGTGATCATTTGCTATTAAAAATGAAAATAGTAAAATGAAATTTTAGAAAAAACAAAATACATTCCGAAATGTCGAGTTTTATTTAGAATATGAGGCTATATGATTGTGTTAAATTAGTAGTTGTAAGTGGCATTTTACCTTAAGACAATAACATTCTTTATCAAGATTTAGCTATTTAAATTTATAACATTTTCTACTGTTTATTTTGAAAGTAGTTTTTGTTTTTCATCAAAAACTATTTTTACTTTCTTGCATTTAAATGTATATATATTATGCATATTATTGAATTTAATTTGTTTTTAGTTTCTTACATATTTATGTAATGTGCTTATATTAACAAAGAAGTAAAATGTAGTAATTTTTTTTTAAATTTGTTAAATTAACTCATATTTCTCATCCGGTATTTTACCAGCTCTGTGAATGACGAATATACTTGTCATGAGCTCGATTAAGACGACACAAAACTGTGCACATTTTCGATGCGAGCGACACAGCAAACTGGTTAAATTAAAAGCTAAAGAAATTTATACTGACTTCAATGAGTATTAAATATAAATATAAAATAAATCTATTAATATAGTCGCCATCTCGGATGTGAAATACGTCAACAGGACTTTTAGTTTATAATTTAGGATAGCTGTCACTTTCCTTCCAAAAAATCCTTTGATTCCAAATTCAGTTCTAAACAGGCTACCTTTCGTTCACTTTATTTTTCGGTTTCAGTGATCAACTTCCAAGTTACAATTTTGTACTTCCGTTCAAATTTTGTGATTTGTTCAGTGAAAGTTCAAGTTTTTAACTTCCCGTAGGGTAAGTTATAGTAATCGCAAAAAAATCAAAAATGAAAATTTTTATATATCTTTACGTTTCAGAGGTTTCTGAATATTTTGGCATACCTTAGAAAAAATGGATGTATGTGTGTGTGTGTGTGTGTATGTATGTATGTATGTATGTATGTATGTATGTATGTATGTATGTACGTGTGTGTATGTATGTGCGGATACAAATTTTCGTCGACGATTTCGGGAACACGGATCAACCGATTTGAATAATTCAAAAAACATTCAATTCGTATTGATAAGGAGACGTGCTGATTAGTTTTTGGCGAAGGCAGCTCTAGCCGTTCCGAAGATACGGGGCAAAAAGTGTCGAAAACGGTAACTCAGTTTTTAAGAGAACGGAGCGTTCGATTTGAATAATTCAAAAAACATTTTACTTGTATTGACAAGATGAAGAATCGATAAAATTTTCATGATGGTAGGTCTAGCGGTTTCGGAGATATGGAGGAAAAAGTAAAAAAATGAGCCATTTGGTGGTCAAAAATAATCATTAGACATATACACATCAAATTATCAGATATTTTATAGAGATTTTAACAATCAGTATACATTTTGTTAACATTCCTATGGGTTCCGTACCAATGCTTATGCGTTAGACAGCGACGCGGCGCTTACGCGCTTTATATTTTGTCTCTATGCAGTTAAAGCAGTACGATTGCTTTGAAAAAAAAGTTCAGATCTTCCACAATATGTCAAAATAAAGAAAAAAAATTTTTTTCAAAAAAAAAAAAATTAAAAAAAAAATAATTTTTTTTTCAAAAAAAAAGTAATTTTTTGTCCAATTTATAGTTTCTCAAAAATCTTATTTTTTCAAAGTAAATTTTTTTCAAAAATGTTAATCGTTTTTAAAAAAATAATAATTTTTGGTACGGGAAGTTCCAGCAATTTGCCTTAAGGCACGATGCCTTAATTGCCTTAAGACAGAATTCCACTTACAGCTAGTACTTTTTTGTATTAGAGTGATTTTCTTTTCGTTTTCTTGGTTATTAATTTCAACGAAGAAGAACGTTCTATATTTCAAGTTATATAATCCATCGTGTTCCGGTGATCACGCAAGTCTGATCATTTTTAATCAAGGCCACACCTGACTTTTAAGAAAAAAATGATGCAAAATTCAATTTACTAAAATTACCTTACACGAGCTTAGAGGTTAGTAAAAATATAATGTTAATATTTTAATTGTATTTGCAATAGAAAAATATGTGCATTAGGGCTTGTCGGTTTCTAAAAACCGGTTCAGGAGAAAATTAAGGAAATCGATTTATAGTAGAAAAAAATAGTTAATGAATAATTTAAAAAAATGAAAATGACAAATAAAGCCAAATGTATTGGCTTGTGTGTAAACATTGTTGCAAATAGCATGCATAGTCTTCGTTTCATAATAATAAAAATATTTAAACCCTTATATGTAAAAATTAGCTGTAAACAAGGGATAATTATAATTGTTTTCAAGGTTATTTTATCCTGGTAAATTATTTTTTCATTCTTCTAAATCACATTAACAAATTGACCAATAAATAATTTTAATCAGAAACTGCTTTTAATTACTCTAAATGTCTAAATATTCTGTTAAAATTTTTTGTATCAGTCGATAAAATATAGTATTTTTTTATAAAAATATTTTTTATAATCGGTTGTTATATAAACCCTATAGTGTGCTTATTTTTTCAACAATGTTTAATATTTGAATCGTTTGTCAAAAATAACTAATATGTCTGCAAAAATTGTACAAAATTGAATAATGTGTAAGTTTCTCACATTATAATGCGCTTTGTAGTAATTCGAGTATAAACTCATAAACATACTGATTTCTTATTAACTAATTTATATGTTAATAAACCCCGTTTAGCGCTGTTTTGCTTTACGGCCATCTTTGATGAAACGTAAGCGTGGTTGACTAAAATAAACACTGAACATTAATTGCAATCATTATATTTCATGTCCAGTCTTTACAATAAATATTTCATAGTTTTATTTCTAATCAGCACAGCCTATAAAATAATAGTACAGTCAACCCTTCTACAACGCGGAGCTAAAATTGAGACATAATTCCTATAACACAGTACTAATATAACGCGGTTTTCTTTTAATAATAATTCATAGTTGTGCACGACATCGATTTTAGTAGTGTCAGATCTACACGTTAGCCTTTCTAAAAAAAATATGCTAGAAACATTTTTTGTTACAGAACAGTTTTTTTCAATTTAAGGGGCCGTCCATTAATCACGTGATCAATTTCTAAGATTTTTTGGACTCCTCCAATCTTTTGATAATATTTAAAATAACCCTCCAGTCTCCAAATTTTAGGGAGCTTCCATTAATCACGAGACGTTTTTAGGTGGAGGGTTTGACAAAAATTCATGAAATATCACGTGAGGGGTATAGAAAAATATCACGTGTATTTATTTCTTACTTGAATTTTTAAAAAATCCAAACATTTTCAAAAAAAAATTAAAAAATTACATTTTTTTCACGTAACTAAAACTACACGTGGTAGGGAAGGGTGGTAGTAATTTTGAATATCACCACGTATCACCAAGGGGAGGGAGGTCCAAAAATTACTAAAAAGTTGATAACACGATTAATGGTCATCCCCTTACATGTATGTTTAGTATAAAACCATACACTATGAGGGAAAATAGTCACAAACGCCGCGCCAGTTTGAACAACTTTGGCCCGACATTTTGGAATCTAAATCGTAAGTTAAGGGGTTAAACCTCACGTGATTAATGGACACCTCCTAATGTTTGTTTCATTTTTATCATTCCCTTATATAAACTCTTCAATTCAATAAAAACATTTAGGAGGCGTCCATTAATCACGTGATCGATTTTTTAAGGACTTTTGGACTCCCCCTTACCTTTAGTGATGAATGGTGATATTCAAAATTACCCCTCCTCGCCCAACAAACATCACGTATATTTTTAGTTACGAAATAAAATTGTAAATTTTTTTAATTTATTTAGAATGTTTGGATTTAAAAAAAATATCAGGTGAAAAATAAATATACGTGATCTCGTAAGATACTAGACTCCTTACGAGGAAAAAATGTAAAATTTTTTAATTTTTTTTGAATATGTTTGGATTTAAAAAAAAACAGGTAAAAAATAAATACACGTGATATCTTTATGATCTTCCCCACGTAATAGTTCGTGATTTTTTGTCAAACCCCCAATCCCCTCCTAAAAACCTCACGTGATTAAAGGACGCCCCCTTACGAGAAAAAATAGTAAAAACTTTGATTTTTGTTTGAAAATGTTTGGATTTAAAAAATAATCAGGTAAAAATAAATACATGTGATATCTTACAATACCCCTTCCTCCCCTACGTGATATTTCATGATTTTTTGTCAACCCCGAACCCCCACCTAAAAACCTCACGTAATTAATGGACGACCCTTTACGAGAAAAAATTATAAAAATTTTGATTTTTTTTTTTTTGAAATGTTTGAATTTAAAAAACAATCAGGTGAGAAATAAATGCACGTGATATCTTACTAGACTTGATTTTTGTCTATCCCCTTCTTAAAAATCTCACGTGATTGAGGGACGCCCCTTTACGAGAAAAATTGTAAAAATTTTTGATTTTTTTTTTTTAAACGTTTGGATTTTTTAAAAAATCAGGTAAAAAATGAATACACGTGATATCTTACAATACCCTCCCATCCTTTTCCCGCGTGATATTTCGTAATTTTTGTCTATCCTTTCCCTAAAAAGCTCACGTGATAAATAGTCGCCTCCTTATATATTTTATATGACATGATCCGAATGTAAACTATTATCATGTCTTTGCATATTCATCAATTTTCCTTAAGGGGGTTGTTCTTTTTTTATTTTTCTTTGTTTCGGTTTTGAGATTTTTTGATATTATGAAAGCTAAAAACCGTAGAATTATTTTAAAAAAAAATCATCTCAATATCTATTTTTTTGACGAAGTTAAAGATATATTTATCTCTATATGTATGATCCTCTGAAACCGTTTTTTTTTCATCGTTCCGCGAGCTATTGTATGCCAGCTGCTCTCTTTTTCATTATAATACCTCATGCACATGACCTTTTTAATGTGTCAGCATCTTTGAACACAAAGGTGTATTTAGTACATTAAATTAAATGGTGTATTTAGTGCATTATATTAAGAACTTTAAATACGTTTTTCTCAAAATGACTTTTTTCAATGCGGTGCCACAAATTAAAAAAAAAACTACAAGTCGGATCGACTTGCATTTTTTTTTAATTTGTTCACCAATGCAGTACCTAGTCCCACCACCTCAAACAACTTGATAACATTACGCAAAAAAATTATGCGAAGCTTCTAGCCCAAACAAATGCCTTTTTTGTAACAAAAAGAACAACCCCCTTAAGTCACGATGTCATGCACCACCAGTTCTTCGTACAGTACGGTTTTCATATTACACGGTACGCACTCCCGCGTTATAGGAGGGTCGACTTCACCTATTCCTCATCATCAATTCTATCTCTCCCCTTCGTTACGTATCCTTTTCCTCCGTTTTGGAAGAGTCTTTCTTTCTATTTCGAATACTCGTCCCGTATTTCAACCTGCCATCGATGATTTCGTGTGTGTGTTTCGATTCCTTCACAACGATTTTTTGGCCATTCGAATATGTTATCAGTTTGGCTCGACAGTTCATATTGCGGTATTGCGTGCACCTCCAATAGTTTGCATCGTTTTTCGAATTGTACCGATTGAAAGTGTGCCCCTCGTGGTAGATTTGTAAGGAGTTTCGGCTGCTGGATATGTACTGGATTACTGCACCTGGGGATGAAAGATGAAATCGAAATGATGAAATATAGTGATGATTGATTGAATTTGAAATGAACTAGTGGTGTATGGCATCGTGGCTTAAGGCAAATTTCTGGAACTTCCCGTACCGTAATAAAATATTCGAGGAATTCCAAACGTTTTCAAATATATAAGCACTGAAACTCTTTTTCATTATTTGTATCTTGTAGACAAAATATGAGAGCTTATAAATTGTACGACGACGTTTATATTTGTTTACATGGAAAGTGAATAAATGAACTAAACTTAATCAAGCAAAATTAGAATTAACCCTTTCCACTCAGATGCCGGCAAAATACATATTAATCTTGCAATTCCTATTTAGACCTTATTTCATATTTATAAGAATTATATAAACTGAATTGTAAAGTTAAAATTATTTATTTCAAGTATATAAGTGAGCTTTAGAACTTTAACAAGAATTCAAATTGAAACTGAATTATTTTCGATATTTTAAGCAGAAATATTTTGAAATTTTGAAATCCGACAGTTTCTTCACACTGTCAACAAAACCAAAATATTTTTTCAATCCATTCTCTCAAAATCTGCCATTTTTTGCATTTTTAACTCTCTAACTTCGAAACGGATGGGGCCTGCCCTTATCAAAAACTAGTCAATAGAAATCGAATGGTTTTGAATAATTTAAATCGGTTCATTCGCGCGCCCGAAATCGCGGACGAAAAATTGTATTCCCACAAACACACAGTTATTAGTTTTTGCCAAAGACATAACCAAGCGTTTCGAAGATCCGGAGCCAAGAGTATTTATTTAAGTTTTCAGGAAAACGAAGCGTCCGATTTGAATGATTCAAAAGACATTTTACTTGTATTAACGTAAAAAGTTGATTAAATTGTCGCAAGGCAGAGCCAGCGGTTTCGGAGATCTAGGAAAAAAGTTACAAACCGAAAATCAGATATTTTCGGCAGAATGGATCAAATGGGTGTCATAAACTTTCAATAATTTAAAAAAAAAATCTCAAAAATTTTCAAAAAAAGCAATTTTTAGGGTAAGTTATAGTAAACGCAAAAAATCGAAAATGAAACTTTAGGTGTGTGTGTGTGTTTGTGTGTGCGGATACAATTTTTGTCGACGATTTCGGGAACACCGATCAACCGATTTAAATAATTCAAAAACCATTCGATTCGTATTGATAAGGAGACGTGCCGATTAGTTTTTGGCAAAGGCAGGTTTAGCCGTTCCGAAGATACGGGGCAAAAAGTGCCAAAAACGGTAACACGGTTTTTAAGAAAACGGAGCGTCCGATTTTAAAAATTCAAAAAAACATTTTACTTGTATTAACAAGATGAAGAACTGATCAAATTTTCATGAAGGCAGGTTTAGCGGTTTTGGAGATCTAGTAAAAAAAAGTGAAAAAAAATGCCATTTGGCGGTCAAAAATGAACATTAGACATATGCACATCAAATGATTAGATATTTTATAGAGATTTTAACAATAAGTATAAATTTTGTTTACATTCTTATGGGTTCCGTACCAATGTTTATTCGTTAGACGACGACGCGGCGCTTACGCGCTTCGATATTTCGTCTTTATCCAGTTAAAGCAGTACGATTGCTTTGAAAAAAAGTTTAGAATTTCCAAAATATTTTATAATAAATTTTTCTTCAGTCTTTTTTTCAAAAAAAAAGTAAATTTTTGTTAAATTTATAGTTTCTCAAAAATCTAATTTTTCAGAGTAAATTTATTTAAAAAATGTTAATCTTTTTAAAAAAAAATTTTTTTGGTACGGGAAGTTCCAGCAATTTGCCTTAAGGCACGATGTCATGCGCCCCACTAGTTTTTTAAAAAATTTTGTAAATATTTTTTAGATACTGTTAACAAAGAATTGCTGAATGATGACACACAATCTGTGTCGAAACGTATATTATAAATAAATATTTGTACTTATTTGTTTCTTTTATTTCGACGACTGGCTGAAAATCATTGTTCAAGATATGTCTCAACGTCGAACAAAAAAATCTAATTATTAAATATTAACTATATAATACTATTACAAAATAAGTTTATGTACAATTTTCATTTGTGTATCTACAATCTTAAAAACTAAATAATAAATAATAAACCTACTAAATCTATCTATCTATTATCTAATTGGCTTCTAGTTCATCAATGAGATCGTTCAGTTCGAATTCACTTCTATCGTGCAATGGCCTGTTTGCAATTTTTTCCCAATGGTTCGGGTGATTGTGCCTGTGCCTTGCATTGACGAATTTATCGTTCAATGTGATGCAGACAGCTTTGCATTTGTACTTTAGGTTTTCGCAACAACGCCAGGTCGTGCAGCCGTTCTGGAGCGTTTTCTTGCGATTGTAAATGCACATGTTATACACGAGTTGGGCATTAAGCTTTTGACTTCTTATGAATTTTATCTCATCTAGAAGAATAAAAGATATTGGTTGACAATTGGAAATTGAATAGATTGATTAGATTCAAATTTGCGATAAACAAATCTGATTTAAGTTATTTTGAATTTGGTTTATAAAACTTGTGCTGTTTGTGATTCGTGGACCTAACAATAGAATAAGCACACTTTTGTGTCACTAAAATGCATATACACTTATCGCCGGTTTTACACAGAAGATATGTTCAAAAAAAAAGTGTAACTTGAAAAATTCACTTTTACATGAAAAAACCGTGCTGAAGGAAAATCACTATAAACTAGCTGTAAGTGGAATTCTGTCTTAAGGCAATTAAGGCATCGTGCCTTAAGGCAAATTGCTGGAACTTCCCGTACCAAAAAATTATTATTTTTTTAAAAACGATTAACATTTTTGAAAAAAAAAATTACTTTGAAAAAATAAGATTTTTGAGAAACTATAAATTGGACAAAAAATTACTTTCTTTTTGAAAAAAAGAATTAAAAAAAAAATTTTTTTTTAATTTTTTTTTTTTGAAAAAAAATTTTTTTTCTTTATTATGACATATTGTGGAAGATCTGAACTTTCTTTTCAAAGCAATCGTACTGCTTTAACTGCGTAGGGACAAAATATAAAGCGCGTAAGCGCCGCATCGCTGTCTAACGCATAAGCATTGGTACGGAACCCATAGGAATGTTAACAAAATGTATACTTATTGTTAAAATCTCTATAAAATATCTGATAATTCGAAATGGCTATTTTTTTACTTTTTCCTCTATATCTCCGAAACCGCTAGTCCTACCTTTATGAAAATTCTATCGATCCTTCATCTTGTCAATACAATTATTAAAAATCGTTCTCTTAAAAACTGAGTTACAGTTTTCGGCACGGCTAGACCTGACTTCGCCAAAAACTAATCAGCACGTCTCCTTATCAATACGAATCGAATGTTTTTTGAATTATTCAAATCGGTTGATCCGTGTTCCCGAAATCGTCGACGAAAATTTGTATCCGCACATACATACACACACGTACATACATACACACACACACATACACACACACACACATACATCCATTTTTTCTAAGGTATGCCAAAATGTTCAGAAACCTCTGAAACGTCAAGATATATAAAAATTCTCATTTTCGATTTTTTTGCGATTACTATAACTTGCCCTACGGGAAGTTAAAAAGCCCTTTTTGCAAGTTTTTAATATGATGAATAACTAACGAAACATAAATATTAATATATTTAATATCGAGCACATTTAATAAATTATAAATATTTAAAAATGAACTATTAAGCATTGCATTTTTTATAGATAACTATTAAAATTGGTCTGTACAGATATAACCTTTCTTTTACTCTCTAGTTTAAACTATCCGTAGGGTAATTTATAGTAATCGCAAAATATAGAAAATGATTTTGTTTGTCTTTACGTTTCAGAGGTTTCTGAACATTTTGGCATACCTTATAAAAAGTGATGTGTGTGTGCATGTGCGCGGATACAAATTTTCGTCGACGATTTAACCGATTTGAATAATTCAAAAAACATTCGATTCGTATTATTAAGGGGACGTGCTGATTAGTTTTTGGCAAAGGCAGATCCAACCGTTTCGAAAATACGTGACAAAAAGTGCCAAAAACGGTAACTCAGTTTTTAAGAGAACGGAGCGTCCGATTTAAATAATTCAAAAAACATTTCACTTGTATTGACAAGATGAAGAATCGATAAAATTTTCATAAAGGTAGGTCTAGCGGTTTCGGAGATCTAGTAAAAAAAGTAAAAAAAAAGCCTTTTGGCGGTCAAAAATGATCATTAGACATATGCACATCAAATTATGAGATATTTTATGCAGATTTTAATAATGTGTAATAGTATCAATTTTGTTTACATTTCTATGGGTTCCGTACAAATGTTTATTCATTAAGCGGCGACGCGGCGCTTACGCGCTTCGATATTTCGTCTCTATGCAGCTAAAGCAGTGCGATTGCTTTGAAAAAAGCTCAAAATTTCCTCAAAAATTCAATTTTTCCAAAGATTTAAAAAAAATGGTACAGAAAGTTCCTGCAATTTACCTTAAGGCACAATGCCATACACCACTAGTTTATTACAAAACTATATTTTTTTTGTAAATGAAAAATTTTGTAAAAAATGATTCCGTTATTTGGCCTTAAATTGCGCTATCAATTATATATAAACACTAATTAAGAACAATGATGCTCTTGCATTGCAAACTAGCTTATACACACATAAAATTTAGTTTTGATCATAAAATGGAAAGTCCCCATATGTTAATCTATAGATTTTCATCACAAACATAGACTGCTTAACATTCGTAACTGTAACATACATTTTGCAGTGAAGTATTTTCACAGTAAAGCAATAAAAAAGTTATTGTAGATATAAACGAATTATAATTTCGTGTAAATGCAAAATTAATAAATTTTGTAGAAAAAAATTATTTTCAAAAACGTCGATGAAAGGTCTAACTTTATCAAAGGTCAAAAAACGCTTCTCATTTTTTCAAACTTTGATGAGTTATTAAAATTAAACGACTTGTCGTAGGGCCGTGATATTTTAGTATGATCTATAAGATCATGATACCTATCGCCAAAAAAAATTCATAAAAAACTTCGACAGTTAATTACAAGAAAACGGCCGGGCCGATCTTCACCAAAAACTAATCAACGCGATTTCCAAGCAATATCTTTCGAACAGTTTTTGAATTTTCAAAATCGATTCAAAATTGCGGGCTAAATAGCGAACGAAAAATTCTTCACTTTCCTGCTACTAACAAAGAAACGGCTTGGCTGATCGTCGCTCAAAACTGCCAAACGCTAGTCCTCATCAATTAAAATCGAATGGCTCTTAAATTTTTTAAATCGGCCCAGCTGTGTTTGAGAAAACGTCGACGAAAGGCCAAAAATAACCTCAAGCAAAGTTTTACCAAATTTGGTCTCATTGGATTGCGTATTATTTTCTATATAACCAGGTGAAAAAATCACAAAAAGGCTTTTGCAACACAAGAAGTGAAACTCTCAAACAACTAACTACAAATATTAATTAATAAATATTTATCAAGTACCTCCGTCTTGTGGGAATCCCATATCATAGTCATCTTCTATATAATCATCATCGGTATTTTCGTAATCCGGTATATATGAAGAGTTATCAGGATTTTCATCAACTTTCATTTCGTTTGTTTGTATATATGATGGTTCGATTTCTTCTTCGATATCTTGGCAGGTTTCTCTTTTCAAAAGATTCTCGTTGTGTTCTTCTGCAGCCTTTATGTGTTCCAGGTCTTCTTCGTTCATGAATTCTGGTTCTATAACTAAAATAATAATAAAAATATATATTTGATAGTAGAATGGATAGTAGAAATAGTACAACTAAATTAGTGGTGTATGGCATCGTGCCTTAAGGCAAATTGCTGGAACTTCCCGTACCGTAATGAAATATTCGAGAAATTTTAAACGTTTTAAAATATATTATTACAAATACTGTAACTTTCTTGTTATATCTGAGCAAATCAAATGTAAATCATAAATCAATTTATCTCCAGAACATTAACAATAGTCATTTCAATTCGAATTCAATTTCAAAAAAATAGTTGCACAAAATTGAATTGAAGTGCTCCCGTATAGTCACAGTCTAAACGCATTTGCAAATAATTCTGTGCGACATTTCACTTATACTGTGCTTAGCTTAGCGGCATTTTCACATTTTTCCGGTACATAAACAGTCTAAACGCACTTGGGTAAACATTTGTACCAGAGTGGCCCTTAGACTGTGTTTAGCCTGGGTAATATTTTGAATTTTCAATCTAAAATTACGAAAATATTTTATTGAAATAAGAAAGGATGTAATAGTTTTTTATCCTCAAAAGCAATTGTTTTGTCAATACAAGCAGAAAGTATTTTAGATTTAGATTCAAATCGGACGCCTAGTTCACTCAAAAACTGTCATTTTTTGCACATTTAGGTCAGTATCTTTGAAATGGCTGGACCTGCCTTTGCCAAAAACTAATCAGCATGTATCCTCATCAATACAAATCGAATGTTTTTTTAATTATTCAAATCGGTTGATCGGTGTTCCAGAAATTGACGACGAAAATTTGTATCCGCACACGCACACACACATACATCAATTTTTTCTGAAGTATGCCAAAATGTTCAGAAACCTTTCAAACGTGAAGATATGCAAAAATTTTCATTTTCGATTTTTTTGTGATTACTATAACTTATCCTACGGGAAGTTAATAAATATTAATAACAGATTGGAGTTTACATTTTTTATATGTAGATCCAATAGTAGTGATTAAAAGAGAGTCAAATCTCCTTAAAAACACGAGAAGTTGTCTTAGACGAAGAAATAAATCGTACACTAAATATTGTATATAAAGCAATTTTTCAATATATAAGAAACCAAAAATAAATAGCAATTGAAATAAAAATACAGAAACATAGCTTTTTTGTTAAATAAATAAAGTCTTAAGTAGAACTAACAAATAATTAAAATGAAATAAATTTTTATACCTTCTATCATTTTGGGAGATTTTATTTCATTTTCTAAACTCTGTGAAGCCTTTCTTTTTATTGATCTTGTCTGTTTAGTGGGAGCCGTCTGAATACAAAACAAATATTATTTTAAAATATTAAAGTACAACTATACTTCAATTATAATTCCATCAGTGAGTCAAAAACTTACTTTGGGACCAGTTAATCCTTTAATTTGTAACGATTCTGCATTCAGTATAAACTGAGATAAATCTGCATGTTCAACTCTGGTCTCTCCATAGTAAATAAACTCCAATAGATTTTTCAAGTTTTGTTGTGAAATATTATTGAGATAAACTAAAAATACAACAAAAACATGAAAACAATTCTGAAGAAATAATAAAATTCATTTATTACTTATAGGGTGATTATTCCCAGTACAGCTTTCCAACATGATTTTAAAAAAATCTGAACTGATTGCTAAAACAGCTCGATGGCATTTGGCAATAACTCCATCGGCAGCTAATGTTACATCTGTAAACATTTCATCTCTGTACAATTCTTGATAGCCCGATATTAAATTGTTTTTGAAACTCATCCAACTCAATGCGTATTGTTCCTCCATGGTGGTAAATCTATAAGAATAAATAATCCAGAATAAAATACTATGAATAAAAGATTTAATTATATACAAATATATATATATATATATATATATTAAAGGTTTTTTCAACGTTGAAACAGATTTAAAATAATCAGTAGCCAATTCGTCGAAACAAAAATGTTAAAAGAACATTATTTTTCATTAATGAAACGTTTCAAAGCTTTATGTGTGTCATCATTCAGCAATCAACCAGGACAAACTTTGTTTTAAAAAACACTAAAAATAGTTTTTAAAACATTATTATTAAAGAGAAAATTATTACATAAATAAAAAATGTAATACAAAAGAGATGTTTAGACATTTTAGAATCAGCAATGGAATCTCATTCCATTTTAGTGAAACTATTTTTAGTGTTTTTCAAAAAAAATGGCACACATAAAGTGCCGAAATGTTTAATTATAAAGAAAGGCTGATAATTATTTCATATGATTTTTGAAATCAAAACAAAACACACAATTGACTATAAGAAGTTAATACAATAACACATTTATTCAATTATATATTATCGATGAATTTATCTTTATAAGATTTGTGTGTTTTGTTTGTAAATCAAAAAAGCTATATAAAATCATTGAAAGAAAGTTATATTAGGTTCATGTTCAGAGAAGAATAATTATTTTAAAAAAATAATCAGGCATCTAAAGTAAAGTCCATTTCCACATAATTCCACAAATTTAAAGCATAATGTTCAATCAATATTTTTTAAAATTTTCATTTCATTGGATTAAATAATTTTTAATTTATTGTAAAAGAAAACCCTATGATTTTATTAAAATCAAATACAAAAACTTTTAAATTGACATAATGCTCCCAAAACGTTTTAAAAGTTTAAAAAAATGTAAAATAAGAATTTTTTCAAAAAATGCGTGTCCATTTTGTTTTAACACTATTGTTTGCATCTCATAATTAATTCACTCCATCAATCTTGTTGTAAATAACTATTATTTAAAAATTCGCTCTACGTTCTTAAAAATCCATTCAAATTTTTAAATTCGTTTCCAGAGGGATATTTAATTATATCCTGGTACGGTATTATTTTGATGCTTTTGATTAATTTACCTGACGTAGAAAATAGCCTTAAAATGTAGTCCGATGTTATTTTTATTCCTGATGTAACTGTAACACTATTTTTTAAAAATAATTATAGATACTCGTTTAACGTATATTTAAATACTTGATTCGGATAATTTATAAATGATATTAGTTTATTAGATATGTTTGGGGATATTTTATGTCAATACGTAAATATTGATAGCTTTCAGTCAGATGGCCGCCATTTTCAGAATAGAATTGTGGGCGCCATAGGGAGCGGGCACATGCATAAAAATGTCAGTGAATACAAACAAGATGGCGTTTGACAGGTTTTATTTCGTATTTTGACAGATTTTATTCAAACTTATGTAAATTCTCGTTAGAGATGGTTATTGTTTTTTTATAATCGCAGTTTTTATTTATCTGTGTCACCAATCATGTGCGTATATTAACAATAAGTAAAAAAAGCGCATAAATAAGAAAGTGAATTTTGTTATGATTTCGAAAGAAAATTAACGATGAAATAAATTGCTTTGTTGGATAGATTCATTGAGGTATGTACTCATAATTAAAATGTATTTGTTATTAAAATTTTCAGACAAGGCCATAAGATATTTTATGATTCGCATGTTGTGTTATCAGCTGAACAAATATTAGATCTTTCTATTAGCGCTTTGTCAACACTTCTTTTATCTATGCAATTATTCCTCCTTAAATTGAAATTCTTATTATAATTTTATTAATCTTTATAAAATTAATTAATTTAATCTGTATTAAACAGTATATAGCTGAGAATCTTGACACAAATGGGCAAGTTGATGTTATTTACACTGACTTCAGTATAGCATTTGACAAAATTGATCATAACATTCTTCTTAGTAAATTATCTAAGATTGGTTTTAATTCTTCACTTATTTATTTTTTTAAGAGTTATCTTCATAATCGTAAACAGTTTGTCTATCTTAATGGATTCTTGAGCAACATTGAAAATATCAGTTCAAGTGTTCCTCAGGGATCCATTCTTGGTCCACTGCTATTTATTATTTTTATTAAAAACATATCTGATATTATTAGCTGTCCACATTTATTATTTGCAGATGATCTCAAACTATATCTCAAAATAAATTCTATTCATGACTGCTTATTATTACAGTCTCAACTTGACTCTTTCCACTCTTGGTGTGTCTTTAACAAATTGCATTTAAATATATCAAAGTGCAAGATTCTTAGTTTTACACATAAGCGCGTTCCAATACTTTTTGATTATAAAATTTCTAACACCAGCATTGATAGACGTAATAAAATTTCAGATTTAGGAGTTCTATTTGATTCTGGTTTGTTTTTCACGGAACATATAACTGATATTTGTAATAGGGCACATAAATCTTTAGATTTGATACTGAGAAATTGTAAACAATTCAATTCAAATAATGCACTTCTTTGCATGTACTATTCTAATGTACGTTAAAAATTAGAATATGGTTCGATTATTTGGTATCCTCATCAAATCAATAACTCTGATGCGATAGAGAAGGTTCAGCGAAAATTTCTGAAATATCTTTATTATAAAACATATAAAATTTACCCTTTACGTCGATTTATCTGTACAATTATGTTTTTATTTAAACTTTGCAGTAATTCTATATACTGTCCTCTTATTCTTAATCAGCTATTCTTTAATGTTCCAAGGCTACCTACGCGTTCACAATTATTTTTCAATTATCCTACTCCTAAATCTAATTCTCTCTTAAATTCGCCTATTTTACTTTTGACCCCTCAAGTCCCGCCATTTCGAAGATACAGAGCTAAATATACAAAAAATTGCAGTTTTTGTGAGAAATAAGTTGAAATATGAAAACAAGTAGGTATTGTTGACAAAACAATTGCTTTTGGAAAAAAAACTGACTTTGTGATTCAGTTTATATAATTCTTATAAATATTAGACAGTGTTACAATATTAATAATGATCTATTTAAAAATATTCAATATTTCTCGAACATTTTGTTACGGTACGGGAAGTTCCAGCAATTTGCATTAAGGCACGATGCCATACACCACTAGTTAGAATTTACATTGCTCTATAATCTATCTACATGGCTATCAAAATTTTGAACAATAGTTAGTTGGAACGCAGATTTGAGTTTGATAATTAGCAATATGTTGGATTTGGGACATTTTCTACATTTAGTTGAATATCTTGGAAGTTTTGTTCCGTGCACTTTAATTTATTTACATTAGTAAAAACTAGATAGAATTTAGATTTATAAATCATAAACCGTATTAAAAACATAGACTGCTATTCACGTTTTTTTTAAACTACCGTTTATGGACTCAAGTTATTAGATTAATATAAATGATCTACTAGATACTATTCGGCTGTACTTACACTGAAATTACATTATATTACATTAAACACATAATTAATGTTACTAGACTAGTATTGAGAAACATATAATACTTTATATTTTAGATGTGTGGCCTTACAATAAATTTTTATTTTTATTACAGGTGCTTACGACTTAAAAGAATGCCTCAGAAGGAACTCTACAACCTCGGTCTTCGCCATAGTAAAGGGACAATATAATCAAGAACGAATTGGAAAGTCTTTTTGATGAAGAGGACGAAATTATCCTATTTGATGACCTTTCAGGGTACCATCAGGGCAAAACAACGAAATCTTTGGTTGCAACATCGGAATTTTATCAAAAAAATGGATTTGTGTTCACAATTTTTGAAATATTTTGACTGATTCTAAAAGATTTTAAAACGCTGATTTCAAAAATGCTATCCGTTTTTGGATAAATCCACATACACCCCGCGAAAAATCGAAATCTTTGGTTGCAAAGCCGTTTTTCTTTTCAAAAATCGAGTTTTTTTTCACGATTTTCAGAACGTTTTGATTGGTTTTGATAGATTTGGAGTTGATGAATTTGAAAATGTTATCCGTTTTTAGATAAATCTGCATACCTCTGCGAAAATGGAAATTTTTGGTTGCAAAATCAAAATTTTACTAATGAAATAAACATTTTTTTTCGCGATTTTTAAAATATTTTAACCGATTCTGATAGTTTTCGAGGCGCTGATTCCGAATATGAAATCAGTTTTTGGAAAAAAAAAATTCTTCTGCCCTTGGTACCAATTTGAAGTTTGAAAAATTGCCAACTTTGAAGCTGATTTTAACTATGAAGACGATGATAAATTTGTAATTTTTTTGGTTTGGTATAAAGATTGTACTTTAGTCTACACAATGCATTCTTTAAAATTATTAATTTCATTCATTAAGGGCCTCAAAATTGCATTTGAAAGTCACGATTTTGGCCAATTTTGGTTGCCCCTGAAAAACCGGTTTTGTATGGGAAAAATAGTAAATGTTGTAAAATCTTCAAATTACACCAAAGTAGGTTTGGTTTACTGCTAACCAGGGGTAAATACGAATTTATTAAAAATTACCCTCTTTCTACTATTTCTTATATTACATACATACATACATACATACATACATATACATATATATATATATATATATATATATATATATATATATATATATATTTATATTTATATTATGTCGATTTTTGTAATAGACACTCAATAAATTTAATTATTTATCTATATATCTTATTTATTTACACAGTAAGAAAAATTTCTGAATGCAGATTTTTTTCAGATAAATGGGGTTCGAACTGTTGAACCTCGAATTGCTATTCTGGCCTAAACCGTATCTTTACGACCTCGGCCATTCGCACATTTGGCATACGACATTTTTAGGAAACCTATATCTTTTATTTCATAAATAAGACTTTATAATTTCACAAATCAGAGAGAGGTTACGTGTAACGAATTGGCCGAGGTCGTTAAGTTACCACTACGGTTGCTCAATGTTCCCTGGTTCAAGTCCTCCAAGAGGCTTGAAAAATCAAGTGTCTAGTTTTTCATAATTATCAAATATTAGTTCAAAATATTAAATTCAGGTGGCGCATTTCGACCTTGACACTTAGAATATTTCTGAAAAACAAAAAACTCAAGGTTCGCACTTGACTGTAAGAGAGATACATAAAGACAGGGATGACGAAGGTTGAGGAAGAACCAAGGGAAAGAGAAGGGTAGAGGCAGATGATGAATAAGAGAGATGTGTATGAGACATATTCTTTATTCAAATTCAATATTAATACAGTATGAGAATAAAAATAACTCTTATCATCAATATATCAAATAGCCGAGTGGTTAAGGTGACCGCATACTGGGCAACACAATTCTGGAGGCAGAAGGTGAGGCGGATCGAATCCAGCTGAAGGTGACAAAGACCAACTCTGAAGCAGAAAAAATGGAGCAGTGCTGGTGGCTGGCTGTTGGCGGGCGCAAAGGGTCCTAAAACGAACACACCAAGTGATGGTCAACCTGAGGTACATGATGCGAAAGGTTACATACAGAGAGACACATTAGAGGGATCATGAACCCGAGACTCTACCCAAAAACCACAACATGCAAAAAAAACATCAAAAAAAGAAAAAAAAGGAGGAGGAGAGGGAAGGGGGAGGTGGAGAGACCAAAAAAAAAACCCCCTAAGTCCCAGAAATTTTTTTCTCTTTTCTGTCCGGCGTTGAAACTTTTTTATGTTTTTTAGTGTTCCCGCACACCAATTCCCAAAACCAACACTCGAATGAAATGAAGTCCACGTTGAAATTTTCACAACGAGAAAAAATTACTGGGACTTAGTTAAAATTTTTAACTTTGCCCCAATAAAATTTTCTCGTTATGAAATTTTCAATGTGGGTCTCATTCATTCGAATGTTGGCTTTGGGATAATACAGCATGCATAAATAACTCGTCTGTCTTAATCAAAAAGGTTTCAGAAAATTTGAACTTAAAAAAAAATTTGAAGGACTTAGAAAAAAAAAATTATTCAAAAGAATGATAATCAGAAAATTTGGACTTAGAAAAAAAAAAATTATTCGAGAGAATTATTTAATAAATCGATGAAATGAAATGATATTAATCGAATCAAAATTGTTTATATACTATGACTTGATAAAACATGTGAAACCTTTACAATTAATCGAGACAAAAACAAATGTAGTTGACTTGAATAATATACAAATTATTGGAATGAAAGAAATTCAATAAAACTTGTAAAATGAAATAATAAAAAATGTTCAAAAACTTGAACATCAAAAACTTCAAAACTGTTTAAAGCTGATTGTTATCCTTTAGAAATTCAGTTAAATAATTTTTACAACTTGAATCGAATAATAAACTTGTAAACAAAATTATGATTTGTCTAATCATTCAAGTCAACTCTTCAAAACTTTGATTGCATTTGGGATGATATAGCATGCAAAATTAACTCGTCTGTCTTAATCGAAAAGGTTTCAGAAAATTTGGACTTAAAAAAAAATTATCTGAAAGGACTTAGAAAGCAAAAATATTCGAAAGAATTATAATCAGAAAATTTGGACTTAAAAAAAAATTATTCGAGAGAATTATTTAATAAATCGATAAAATGAAATGATATTAATCGAATCAAAATTGTTTATATGACTTGATAAACCATGTGAAACCTTTACAATTAATCGAGACAAACACAAATGTAGTTGACTTGAATAATATACAAATTATTGGAAATAGCCATGAAAGAAATTCAATAAAACTTGTAAAATGAAATAATAAAAAATGTTCAAAACCTTAAACATTAAAAACTTCAAAACTGTTTAAAACTGATAGTTAGCCTTTAGAAATTGAGTTAAATAATTTTTACAACTTGAATCGAATAATAAACTTATAAGCAAAATTATGATTTGTCTAATCATTCAAGTCAACTCTTTGAAACTTTGATTGCATTTGGGATGATATAGCATGCATAAATAACTCGTCTGTATTAACCGAAAAGGTTTCAGAAAATTTGGACTTAAAAATAAAAATTATCTGAAAGGACATAGAAAAAAATAAAATTATTCGAGAGAATTATTTAATTAATCGATAAAATGAAATGATATTAATCGAATCAAAATTGTTTATATGACTTCATAAAACATGTGAAACCTTTAGAATTAATCGAGACAAAAACAAATGTAGTTGACTTGAATAATATACAAATTATTAGAAAAAGCCTTCATGGATATTCAATAAAACTTGTAAAATAGAATAATAAAAAATGTTAAAAATGTTAAAAAACTTGAAAACTGTTAAAAACTTTAAAACTGTTTAAAGCTGATTGTTATCCTTTAGAAATTGAGTCAAAGAATTTTTACAACTTGAATCGAATAATAAACTTGTAAACAAAATTATGATTTGTCTAATCATTCAAGTCAACTCTTCAAAACTTTGATTGCATGTCCTGATCAAAATTGTTTTTAGCAATAAAAGAATAAAAATCTATCATTTAGCTATGCAGCAATATAATTGAATAAATTTAGAATAAAATTACAGCAAAAGACTTTTAAAAGCTGCATTTAATTAACAATTTGGTAAGTCGTATTTGAGTATTAGAAATAATTTGATCAAAACCAACAATCGTGTTATACATAAATAAGAATGTTCATGCAGTCAATATCGTTACAGGGAAAACAAATGATTCTTGATACTGGAAATGTAATTTTAAAAATTGTTTCCGTAGAATAATGAACAAGAGGTGTTATAAGAAAGAGATTTTTGTAATAAAGTAAATTTGTAATTTGTAATTTGTAACAAATTACCATCAATTTAGGAGTTACACAAGGAGGAGTGCTAGGACCACTTCAACGAACAAATAATCAATGCATTCAAAAAGCAGTATTGGTTAACTATAAATTTAATATAGATAATAATTCTGAATTCCACACAAAATCTGCTATATATAGAACAAAAGAATTTCTGATTGATTATGAAATAATAATAATGTAACTTTCAATATCTTTGATACATACGAGAAATACAAACTTTATTGTTCAATATTGATTTAGAACATGTATAAAAGGCACTTGTATAAATAAATAGAAAAAGACTGAATCAACAAGTTTTCCCCATAACAAATTAAATAAGAAATTAAGTATTTTACACATATGTCTGCTAAATTAATTTAAAATCTTTTATTCTCATAATAGTTGTTGTTGAATTAACAAAAAATAGATTGTATAAGGTATTCTATGTAAAAACTGGTATTGACTCGAATATTATGATATAAACAATATTTTCAGCAGATATATGTATATAATTATATTAATAATGCACGAGCCAGAAAATATTCCACTAAAATATATACAGACTGCTTTATAAATGATATTCAATAACAAAGTGAGAAGTTCTCAAGGCAGCTTCAAATTAATTTTCATTTATTAATTTCATTTAATATGAAAAACAAGCATTAAATGCATAATTAATAAGAAATATTATTGTTACAAACATAAAAAGTAGCATGTAACACAAACTCGGTCAATAATTGTGAACTCCTTTCAGAACATAAATTATAAGTAGTATCTTTTTATGAATTTCTATTGAAATTATAGTTTCACTTAAGATGACAAACAATATTGCGTTAAAGTAAAGATTTTCAAAATCATTTGACTGTTTTAAATTCGAAATTAAGAAAAACTTGATGCCTATATATATATATATATATATATATATATATATATATATATAAGTTAAATATTGAACATTTAAAACACTATGGGTGCAACAGATATAGTACGATAAATACCTGTATATAATTCCAGAAAAATATTCTTTGACTCGCTATGTAAAAAACATGCTTTGCACTTACATTGTTAGAAATCCTCTGCAGCAGCTCCCAAAACATTGGGTCATTACTGAAACCACCTCTCGAGCATCTGCCAGAAATCTCAAGTACTCGACACAAAATCACTACTTTAGAACCACTACATAACTTTAGTCTTTTACAGGTATATTTGACCTGTTGCAATTGTCCGAGTAAAGTCTTTACACAATACACAACACACGACTTATATTAGAGACTTTCGTGAATTTAGAATTCGATAAAAACAGATATGTGGTGGAAGTACTTAAATATAACCTATAAAAACACATATATAAATTATACTATTGATATTTGCATGTATATAATTAAAGGATACATTGGCGCTGTAAATAAATTGTTAAATTATAAAACTGATTCAAAATGGAGACCCTGAAAGAGATACTTATCAAACTATTCAAGGTACACCTAGGCACCTACAAAAGCACATATATAAATTATACTATTGATATTTGCCTGTATATGATTAAAGGATACATTGGCGCTGTAAATAAATTGTTTAATTATAAAATTGATTCAAAATGGAGACCCTGAAAAAGATACTTATCAAACTATTCAAGGTAGACCTAAGCACTTCCAAACATACCCATTTTTTAGCTTTTAATTAACGTTGTACGATAAATTTATTATATCAAATTGATCTACTAAATTAATTATATGTTTGGATGCATAAATTAATTAAAACTAATCAAAGATTTAATTAAAAAGTTTTAATTAACGCGAGGACATGTTAATTCGTGAAAATTTCTTTGACAATCGAAGCAATTGAAGTTAGCAACATGTGTTAAAAAGGCAGTGGCCACTTGTACAATTTAAAGCGCGAAATTCAAATAGAAATTTAAAACATTGTGAAATTCACCTATTTGAATACATACGGTAGAAGGCAATGTGTAGTCTTTGGATAAGTGATATGAATAAAAAAAGCAAAGTCTTTAAATATGTGATAGAAAATTGTTTATATAAAAATTGTGGATTTGAAATATGTACACTTTGCTTTATACAAAATTAAATATTATTTAACCTTTTTCAGTACTAATAAATAATAATTTAACGTAAATTGTTATAAATATTGGTTTATTAGGGTAAAAATATTAGTTCGTTGTCATATTTTATAATTTTTTGTAGGATTATGAAAAAATTATCCCCGCTTTTAATCCTTCGTCCTCTTTCTTGAAGTAAAAGAATAGTAAATTTATATTTTCATATCTTTAAAAAGTTTCAATGTTTAAAGTTCAAATAAAAGATTCTATGTTCAAAGAATTTGATAATTATATTAAATTTTAACTGTTATTATTTCTTGAAGACACATTCTAATCATATATATATATATATATATATATATATATATATATATATATATATATATATATACGAGGTCTGTTCAAAAAGTACCCGGAATTACTAATAATTAAATTTCGCGGGTCTGGAGTGTCTGATTGTCAAAATTTTTTTTTATTGTGTTGGTATATATGCCCCTAAAGTATGATGAAATTTTCAGCTATATTCACTGTTTACTTTGTCTGTGGTAGTCGCTAAGGTTCGACGTGTTTTTCTGAGCTCGGCAATTTTTACAATGGAAGAATTGAAAAAGTCAAAGAATTTGTATTAAATTTTGCGTAAAAAATGAATAAAGTGTTGCAAAGTGCAAAAAATTCACCAGATATGGCTCCGTGTGACTTTTCCTATTCCCAAAGTTGAAGAGACCCATGAAAGGACGGCGGTTTTCCTCGATTGAAGAAAATCGCCGAGAGTGCTCAAGGACATATCAAAAAGTGAATATCAAGGGTGCTTCGAAAATTGGAAAAAACGCTGGCATAAGTGTATTATATCTGGGGGGGACTACTTTGAAGGGGACCACATTAATGTAGACGAATAAATAAATATTTTTTTGAAAAAACGAAAATTCCGGGTACTTTTTGAACAGACCTCGTATATATATATATATATATATATATATATATATAATGATTAAAATACTAACAACTCTAAAACAATATTATTCGTATTGTTCAAGTTTTTAGTTATGAAAATCTTTTTATTATTACAATTAAAAAATTAATACACATAACAAAAATCATCCTGTATAAAAATCAGTACATCGAGATCTCCATTTGAACTAATCTTTGATTTGTGTCCCCTGGCATTCTGTATGGAACTGTTCCAGCATAGTTTGTTAAGGCTTTGGCTTGGTCTCTGTAATACTCGAGTTGCTGTAAAAAATAAGAAAATAATAATTGAATGCATCATATCTAGTCAGTACAGGTTTTTGATTATTTTACTTGCCTTATCCCGGTTTAATTTATCAAGTGTTCCTTTAGTGTCTGTTTTGATTGTGATATATTGATTGTAAATAACATCCATGGCAGCTAATAATAAATCGGGGATTATCCTGCAAACTTCTGAACTTAATTCTTTAAAGGTTTGCACACAAGCGTCTACTTCGATCAGTGTTAAAGGCAATAAGTGAGATGCACGCAGAATCTGAAAAACAATAATTTTTGAAAAAAAATTACTCTGAAAAATTAGATATTTGAGAAACTATAAATTTCTGACAATTTTTTTTGAAACATAAAGACTTTTTGAAGAAAAGTGTATTTTGAAATATTTTGGAAATTATGAACTTTTTTTCAAAGCAATCGTACTGCTTTAACTGCATAGAGACGAAATATCAAAGCGCGTAAGCGCCGCGCCGCCGTCTAACGGATAAGCATTGGTACGGAACCCATAGGAATGTAAACAAAATTTATACTTATTGTTAAAATCTCTATAAAATATCTGATAATTTGATGTGCATATGTCTAATGTTCACTTTTGACCGCCAAATGGCTCATTTTTTTTACTTTTTCCTCCATATCTCCAAAGTCGTTGGACCTGCCTTTTCAAAAATTTAAACAGTTCTTCATTTAGTCAATACAAATAAGATTTGAATTATTCAAATCGGACGCTCCGTTCTCTTAAAAACTTAGTTACCGTTTTTGGCACTTTTTGCCCCATATCTTCGGAACGGCTAGACCTGCCTTCGCCAAAAACTAATCAGCACGTCTCCTTATCAATACAAATCGAATGTTTTCTGAATTATTCAAATCGCTTCATTCGTGTTCCCAAAATCGTCGACAAAAATTGGTATCCGCACACATATACACATACACACACACATACACATACATCCATTTTTTCTAAGGTATGCCGAAATATTCAGAAACCTCTGAAACGTAAAGACATATAAAAACTTTCATTTCCGATTTTTTTGCGATTACTATAACTTATCCTACGGTAGGTTAATTATTATATATATTAACTAATTAATGCTTTAAGAAAAAATCTTTGCATACCTCCATAGCTGGCAATTGTTGTCCATTATGAAAAGCATCAAAGAAGTTCATTATTTGTAGAATATTATTAAAACTGGCTAATTTTCCGGAATCGCATAGCGCTTGACTGTTCTCAATTCTTGTTTTGAATTCAACAGCACCACTTTGCAAACGATTTCTCAATGAACCGGTTTGTGAAGGCCGATGGACCACTTGAGACAACAAAGTGCAGTATAAAGATAATACTTTGTTGTGATTCTAAATAGAGAAAGTATAAATTAGAGTTTAAATCAAATACTATATGTTTAATTATTATTTACCTCAGCTAATTCGAATACAGTAATAGCATCCTCAAGCAATCCCTTTTTAACAAGTTGTTCCCCAACGCACTGACAAATATCTTGCGGCTGAATTTGTGTAGTTATGAATTGATCAATAAGACCGCGAGATCTTTGGCCATTTGGTTGAATTTTACCAAAAATCAAGGCGTAATCTCGAATTTCAATAGCTAGGTCTGATACACATATTGTAAACAGATCTTCTCCTGATGGATGTCTTAGATTTCTACAAGATAAAATAATTTAATTAAGTACATTTTCATTAATTATGATGTTGTGATTTGTACCTTAAAAGAAGAAATATTG
>NW_020536999.1:9399938-9435747 GCF_003426905.1 Ctenocephalides felis
ATTCTGATAGTTTTCGAGGCGCTGATTTCGAATATGAAATCAGTTTTTGGAAAAAAAATTTCTTCCACCCTTGCGACCAATTTGAAGTTTGAAAAATTGACAACTTTGAAGCTAATTTTAACTATGAAGACGATGATAAATTTGTAATTTTTTTGGTTTGGTATAAAGATTGTACTTTAGTCTGCACAATGCATTCATTAAAATTATTAATTTCATTCATTAAGGGCCTCAAAATTGCATTTGAAAGTCACGATTTTGGCCAATTTTGGCTGCCCCTGAAAAACCGGTTTTGTATGGGAAAATAGTAAATGGTGTAAAAATTTTAAATTACACCAAAGTAGGTTTGGTTTACTGCTAATCAGGGGTAAATACGAATTTAATAAAAATTACCCTCTTTCTACTATTTCTTATATTACATACATACATACATACATACATATTTATATATATATATATATATATATATATATATATATATAGTTATATATATGCACATATATATTATGTCGATTTTTGTAATACTGACACTCAGTAAATTTAATTATTTATCTATATATCTTATTTATTTACACAGTAAGAAAAATTTCTGAATGCTGATTTTTTTTCAGATAAATGGGGTTCGAACTGACGAACCTCAAACTGTTATTCTGGCCTAAACCGTAGCTTTACGACCTCGGCCACTTGCTCACTTGAAGTAACACATTTTTAGGAAACTTATATCTTTCATTTCATAAATGAGACTTTATATTTTCACAAATCAGAGAGAGGTTCTGTGTAACGAATTGGCCGAGATCGTTAAGTTACCACTACGGTTGCTCAATGTTCCCTGGTTCAAATCCTCGAAGAGGCTTGAAAAATCAAATGTATAGTTTTTCAAAATTATCAAATATTAGTTCAAAATATTAAATTCAGGTGGCGCATTTCGACCTTGACACTTAGAATATTTCTGAAAAACAAAAAACTCAAGGTTCGCACTTGACTGTAAGAGAGATACATAAAGACAGAGATGACGAAGGTTGAGGAAGAACGGGGAAAAGAGAAGGGTAGAGGCAGATGATGAATAAGAGAGATGTGTATGAGACATATGCTTTATTCAAATCCAATATTAATACAGTATATGAATATAAAAATAACTATTATCATCAATATATCAAATAGCCGAGTGGTTAAGGTGACTGCATACTCGGCAACACAACTCTGGAGGCAGAAGGTGAGGCAGATCGAATCCAGCTGAAGGTGACAAAGACCAACTATGAAGCAGAAAAAATGGAGCAGTGCTGGTGGCTGGCTGTTGGCAGGCGCAAAGGGTCATAAAACGAACACACCAAGTGATGGTCAACCTGAGGGTCATGATGCGAGGAGGTTACACACAGAGAGACCACAAAAACCACAACATGCAAAAAAAACACCAAAAAAGAAAAAAAGTGAAAAAAAGCGAAAAAAAAGGAAAAAGAAGGAGGAGGAGAGGGAAGGGGGAGGTGGAGAGACCAAAAAAAAAACCCCTTAAGTCCCAGATAATTTTTTCTCTTTTCTGTTCAGCGTTGAAACTTTTTTATGTTTTTTAGTGTTCACTCACACCAATTCCCAAAACCAACACTCGAATGAAACGAAGTCCACATTGAAATTTTCACAACGAGAAAAAATGACTGGGACTTAGTTAAAATTTTTAACTTTGCCCCAATAAAATTTTCTCACTATGAAATTTTCAATATGGGTCTCATTCATTCGAATGTTGGCTTTGGGATAATACAGCATGCAAAATTAAGTCGTCCGTCATAATCGAAAAGGTTTCACAAAATTTGGACTTAGAAAAAAAAAATTATTTGAAAGGACTTAGAAAAATAAAAATATTCGAAAGAATTATAATCAGTAAATTTGGACTTAGAAAAAAAAAATTATTCGAACAAATTATTTTTTTATACGATGAAATGAAATGATATTAATCGAATAAAAATTGTTTATATACTATGACTTGATAAAACATGTGAAATCTTTACAATTAATCGAGACAAAAACAAATTTAGTTGACTTGAATAATATACAAATTATTAGAAAAAGCCTTTATGGATATTCAATAAAACTTGTGAAATGAAATAATAAAAAATATTCAAAATGGACATTGAAAACTTCAAAACTGTTTAAAGCTGATTGTTATCCTTTAGAAATTGAGTTAAATAATTTTTACAACTTGAATCGAATAATAAACTTGTAAACAAAATTATGTTTTGTATAATCATTCAAGTCAACTCTTTGAAACTTTGATTGCATTTGGGATGATATAGCATGCAAAATTAACTCGTCTTAATCGAAAAGGTTTCAGAAAATTTGGACTTAAAAAAAAAATTATCTGAAAGGACTTAGAAAGCAAAAATATTCGAAAGAATTATATTCAGAAAATTTGGACTTAGAAAAAAAAATATTCGAACAAATTATTTAATTAATCTATGAAATGAAATGATATTAATCAAATCAAAATTGTTTATATACTATGACTTGATAAAACATGTGAAACCTTTACAATTAATCGAGTCAAAAACAAATATAGTTGACTTGAATAATATACAAATTATTGGAAAAAACGATAAATGAAATTCAATAAAACTTGTAAAATGAAATAATAAAAAATGTTCAAAAACTTTAACATTAAAAACTTCAAAACTGTTTAGAGCTGATTATTATCCTTTAAAAATTGAGTTAAATAATTTTTACAACTTGAATCGAATAATAAACTTATAAACAAAATTATGATTTGTCTAATCATTCAAGTCAACTCTTCAAAACTTTGATTGCATGTCCTGATCAAAATTGTTTTTAGCAATAAAAAAATAAAAATCTATCATTTAGCTCTGCAGCAATATAATTGAATGAATTTAAAATAAAATTACAGTAAAAGGCTTTTAAAAGCTGCATTTAATTAACAATTTGGTAAGTCGTATTTGAATATTTGCAATAATTTGATCAAAACCAACAATCGTGTTATCCATAAATAAGAATGTTCATGCAGTCAACATCGCTACAGGGAAAACACATGATTCTTGATACTGGAAATGTAATTTTAAAAATTGTTTACGTAGAATAATGAACAAGAGGTGTTATAAAAAGAGATTTTGTAACAAAGTAAATTTGTAATTTGTAATTTGTAACAAAATACCATCAATTTAGGAGTTACACAAGGAGGGGTGCTAGGGCCACTTCAACGAACAAGTAATCAATGCATTCAAAAAGCTGTATTGGTTAACTAATAATTTGGTAACAAAAATTTAATATAAATAATAATTTTGAATTCCACACAAAATCTGCTATTTATAGAACAAAAGAATTTGTGATTGACTATTTATGGAATAATAATAATGTAACTTTCAATATCTTTGATGCATACGAGAAGTACAAACTTTATTGTTTAATATTGATTTAGAACATGTATAAAAGGCACTTGTATAAATAAATAAAAGAAGACTGAATCAACATGTTTTCCCCATAACAAATTAAATAAGAACTGAAGTCTTTTACACATATGTCTGCCAAATTAATTTAAAATCTTTTATTCGCATAATAGTTGTTGAATTAACAAAAAATAGATTGTATAAGGTATACTGTGTAAAAAATGATATTGACTTGAATATTATGATATAAACAATATTTTCAGCAGATATATGTATATAATTATATTAATAATGCACGAGCCAGAAAATATTCCACTAAAATATATACAGACTGCTTTATAAATGATATTGAATAACAAAGTGACGAGTTCTCAAGGCACCTTCAAATTAATTTTCATATTTAATATGAAAAACAAGTATTAAATACATATTTAATAAGAAATATTATTGTTACAAACATAAAAAGTAGCATAAAACACAAACTCGGTCAATAATTGTAAACTCCTTTCAGAACATAAATTATAAGTAATCTTTTTATGAATTTCTATTGAAATTATAGTTTCACTCAAGATGACAAACAATATTGTGTTGAAGTAAAGATTTTCAAAATCATTTGACTGCTTTAAATTCAAAATTAAGAAAAACTTAATGCATATATAAATATATATATATATATATATATATATATACATATATAAGTTAAACATTGAATATTTAAAACATTATAGGTGCAACAGATATAGTACGATAAATATCAGTATATAATTCCAGAAAAATATTCTTTGACTCGCTATGTAAAAAACATGCTTTGCACTTACATTGTTAGAAATCCTCTGCAGTAGCTCTCAATATTGGGTCATTACTGGAACCACCTCTCGAGCATCTGCCAGAAATCTCAAGTACTCGACACAAAATCACTACTTTAGAATCAATACATAACTTTAGTCTTTTACAAGTCTATTTGACCTGTAGCAATTGTCCGAGTAAAATCTTTACACAATACACGACACAAAACTTATATTAGAGACTTTCGTGAATTTAGAATTCGATAAAAACAGATATGTGGTGGAAGTACTTAAATATAACCTATAAAAACACATATATAAATTATACTATTGATATTTGCCTGTATATAATTAAAGGATATATTGGCACTGTAAATACATTGTTTAATTATAAAACTGATTCAAAATGGAGACCCTGAAAGAGATACTTATCAAACTATTCAAGGTACACCTAGGCACCTACAAAAGCACATATATATATATATTATACTATTGATAATTGCATGTATATAATTAAAGGATACATTGGCACTGTAAATAAATTGTTTAATTATAAAACTGATTCAAAATGGAGACCCTGAAAAAGATACTTATCAAACTATTCAAGGTACACCTAGGCACTTCCAAACATATCCATTTTTTAGCTTTTAATTAACGTTTTACGATAAATTTATTATATCAAATTGATCTACTAAATTAATTATATGTTTTGATGCATAAATTAATTAAAACTAATCAAAGATTTAATTAAAAAGTCTTAATTAACGCGAGGACATGTTAATTCACCAAAATTTCTTTGACAAGCGAAGCAATTGAAGTTAGCAACATGAGTCAAAAAGTCTGTGGCCACTTGTACAATTTAAAGCGCGAAATTCAAATCGAAATTTAAAACATTGTGAACTATTTGAATATATACTGTAGAAGGCAATGTGTATAGTCTTTGGATATGTGATATGAATAAAAAAAGCAAAGTCTTTAAATATGTGATAGAAAATTTTTTATATAAAAAATTGTAGATTTGATATATGTACACTTTGCTTTATACAAATTTAAATATTATTTAACCTTTTTCAGTACTAATATATAATAATTTAACGTAAATTGTTATAAATATTAGTTTATTAGGGTAAAAATATTAGTTTGTTGTCATATTTTATAATTTTTTGTAGGATTCTGAAAAAATTATCACCGCTTTTAATCCTTCGTCCTCTTTCTTGAAGTAAAAGAATAGTAAATTTATATTTTCATATCTTTAAAAAGTTTAAATGTTTAAAGTTCAAATAAAAGATTCTATGTTCAAAGAATTAATATACTTTGTATAGAAATTAAGTGCTGTGCCATTAATTTGATAATTATATTAAATTTTAACTGTTATTATTTCTTGAAGATACATTCTAATCATATATATATATATATATATATATATATATATATATATATATATATATATAATGATTAAAATACTAACAACTCTAAAACAATATTATTCGTATTGTTCAAGTTTTTAGTTATGAAAATCTTTTTATTATTACAATTAAAAAATTAATACAGATAACAAAAATCATCCTGTATAAAAATCAGTACATCGAGATCTCCATTTGAACTAATCTTTGATTTGTGTCCCCTGGCATTCTGTATGGAACTGTTCCAGCATAGTTTGTTAAGGCTTTGGCTTGGTCTCTGTAGTACTCGAGTTGCTGTAAAAAATAAGAAAATAATAATTGAATGCATCATATCTAGTCAGTACAGGTTTTTGATTATTTTACTTGCCTTATCCCGGTTTAATTTATCAAGTGTTCCTTTAGTGTCTGTTTTGATTGTGATATATTGATTGTAAATTACATCCATGGCAGCTAATAATAGATCGGGGATTATCCTGCAAACTTCTGAACTTAATTCTTTAAAGGTTTGCACACAAGCGTCTACTTCAATCAGTGTTAAAGGCAATAAATGGGATGCACGCAGGATCTGAAAAACAATTATGAATTAAAGAAACTTGAAAGATCTAAGAAGAAATCTTTGCTCACCTCCATAGCTGGCAATTGTTGTCCATTATGAAAAGCATCAAAGAAGTTCATTATTTGTAGAATATTATTAAAACTGGCTAATTTTCCGGAATCGCATAGCGCTTGACTGTTCTCAATTCTTGTTTTGAATTCAACTGCACCATTTTGCAAACGATTTCTCAATGAACCTGTTTGTGAAGGTCGATGAACCACTTGAGACAACAAAGTGCAGTATAAAGATAATACTTTGTTGTGATTCTAAAGAAAGAAAGAATAAAATACAGTTTATATTGATTACTTTATGTTTGATTATTATTTACCTCGGCTAATTCAAATACAGTAATTGCATCCTCAAGCAAACCCTTTTTAACAAGTTGTTCCCCAACACACTGACAAATATCTTGCGGCTGAATTTGTGTAGTTATGAATTGATCAATAAGACCGCGAGATCTTTGGCCATTTGATTGAATTTTACCAAAAATCAAGGCGTAATCTCGAATTTCAATCGCTAGGTCTGAAACACATATTGTGAACAGATCTTCTCCTGATGGATGCCTTAGATTTCTATAAGATAAAATAATTTAATTAAGTACATTTTCATTAATTATGATGTTGTGATTTGTACCTTAAAAAGAAGAAATATTGCATTGCTTCCGCGGGATTTGTTATCTCAAACTTTTTAACATAAAGCATTACAAGCCGTGCTAAATTCAAACGCCTTGCTGGAACTGGATCCCCAATATCCGCAGACACTGAAAGAAAAATACTTGTAGTACCCAAAAATTTAAAAATATTTCATTTATCCTTTATTACATAAAGGTGCTTGAACATTTCTCGGGCATCCCAACATGTAAAGTTCATTTAAAGCCAATGCTGCATGAACAGCATGAGTGCGTAGTCTGTTTGATCGGCTCAAAAATTCAATGGCAGCTTCCAATTGTCCGGAAAGCAATAACACTTGAGCATAAAGAAAAGGATGTTCAGCGGCATTGTAGTATGTTTCTCCTAAAAATAAAATAAAATATTAGGCGATATTATAACAACAAGTATTTGTTGAACAATGTGACAATTATTACCAAAGTCTTCTAAGATTGTCTTTTGTAAATCGGAAAACGATATGCATCCGCCTTGACCGTCGCTTAAGTTGATGAAAGATAATTTTAACCATAGGAAGTCATCTGCTGTTCTTGAAACTTGTGAATGCTCTTCCACTACATCGCAGCCTCCGACAATACAATAAGCCTAGGAAAAGATTATATTTTTTATACAACTAGTTGTGCATGCCATCGCGCCTTAAGGCAAATTACTGGAACTTTCGGTACCACAATTAAATATTTGAGCAAAAAAATTAATAATTAATAAATATTGATCAATGATTAATAACTTTAATATGATGAACTTGATGATGAACATTGTATTTAATGCTCGAATGCTTTTTTCAGTTCTTTTTTTTCAGAGTCCAGCTACTATGATTATTATAAAATTACTATCCTTTCAATATTAATTATGAAAGAGCCTGAAATAAAATCTATTATTATTGATTATGGCTTTCTTATGAACAAATAAAGAAATAAACTAGTGGGATGGGTGGCATCGTGCCTTAAGGCAAATTGCTGGAACTTCCCGTACCGTAACAAAATGTTCGAGGAATATTGAATGTTTTTAAATAGATTATTATAAATATTGTAACATTGTCTAATATTTATAAGAATTATATAAACTGAATTGCAGAGTTGAAATTATTTGTTTAAAGTATATTAGAACTATAGTCAGAATTAAAAATAAAATCTGAATTATTATTTTCGATATACAAAAAATTAAAAAAAAAAAAAAATTGAAACAAATTTTTTTTTTCCAAAATCAATTATTTTGTTAAGACAAGCAGAAAGTTCTTTGAATCAATTGAATCGGACGCTTAGTTCTCTCAAAAACTGCCATTTTTTGTGCATTTATCTGTATCTCCGAAATGGCTGGGCCTACCTTTGCAAAAAACTAATAACCCCTTCTCCCAATCATTACGAATTGAATGTTTTTTAGATCATTCAAATCGGATGCTCCGTTCTCTCAAAAACTCGATTTCTATTTTCTGCACTCTTTGCTTTTTATCTCCGTACCTGCTGGACCTGCCTCTACCAAAAACTAATCAGCACATCTCCTTATCAATAGGAATCGAATGTTTTTTAAACCATTCAAATCGGTTGATCCGTACGCCCGAAAACGTGGGCGAAAATTTGTATCCATACATACACACATACACACACACACACACACACATCTATTTTTTCTGAAGTATGCCAAAATGTTCAGAAACCTTCGAAACGTCGAGAAATGTAAAAATTTTCAATTCCGATTTTCGGCCCATTACAATAACTTACCCTACGGGAAGTTAATAAATAAAATAAACGGCTTGGATGATCGCCGCACAAAACTGATAAAAGCAAGACCTTATCGAATTACATCGAACGGCCTTTAAATTTTTGAAATCGGCCCAGTCGTTTTTGAGAAAACGTCGAGTTAAGGTAAAAATGTGTGTGTAATCACGCACACATACACATACACAAACTTTTTCCAAATTTGCTCTCATTCGATTCAGAATGACTTGAAACGTCGAGAAAACATATCGAGAATCGGATTTTCTCGGCGTTTTTTAAAATATCATTGAATAACTTACAGCTCTCTTATATGGATCCGAAGCATTTCTTATATGTCTTCTGTAATGAAGTCTCAAAGCATTTTCTAATGCACTGCTCACTCTTTGATCAGGTTTCCTTATACGTTCAGCCAGTACTTGTATGAAGTCTTCATTACCAGAGCTGAAAAATAATTAACTAGATATAAGTTATATTCTATATATATAAAACTATCTACATATACAAAACCGCGTTTAATCATTAGTCGGTTATCATCAGAGTACTGCATTGTAGGAGAGTTGTCTGTATGTTCTCTCTTTTGGGATGTTAATAAATAATTATACAAATTTAATTATCCTTACCCTGAGTTCTGCATGCATTGTTGTGCAGCTTGAAGATCTCCAGCACGCAAGCAATAATAAACCATAGGCCACAAAGGCCTGCCGTTCACATCACCGTCTTGTAATCCTTGCATATTACCAGCTTCTGATTGCATTCGTAGACTAACAAAAGCTCTAACCAAGGAATAAGTTCCTGGCTCGCCGCCTCTTTGTGCCAGAGCTAAATTTTGGGAGACACAGGAGTTCATGTAATTTACATATCTGCAAAAAATAATAAATGATAAATTATCTATAATTATATATATATATATATATATATATATATATATATATTTAATTATTTTTTGTTTACCTATCTTCTAAATATTTTTTAGCCTGTTTCACAATAGCATTTTCATAATCCACTCGAGATTTAATAGGATCCTCAGTGTGAGGCAGTGGTGAAAATTCTGTGATATATCGTAATATATGCCATAAGTTAGCAACTCGCTAAAAAAAAATTACAAGCAACATATTAAAATATTCATCCAGGTCCGGAGAAATTAATTTTTGTTACCAATATGTACTTACAGTATCTGAAAATTTGTTGGCTAAATTTGCAAATTTTTGTACCAAATGTGGTCTCATAGCACCTTGCACAACTAATTTATTGTAATCAGTAATCTAAAAATTAAATTAAAAATAGTAAATAACAAACTTCCTTGAGATAAATGTTCCAATCTAATTAATTTATTTAACCTCTTTCGCATAAGCCATTTCTTTATTATCCAAATTACTCGGTTGACCAGATGTTGGTGCGGTGTCTGGAACGATTGTGTGTCTGGCTACGCTCTTATTTAAATCCAGCCAATTTTGTGAAGGACCTATTAAGGCTCCCATTAGTTTACATTTTTCCTGACGCCATTCACTCAGTACATGATCCCAGCGACTTTTTTCAACATCTTTGAATGACTGCAAAAGAGTAAAAATAATAATAAATTAATAATAATAATTCTTAAATTTAAATTATTACATATTTCATGGATGATATTTTACAAACAAAATCTATAAAAGCTTAGTTTACTAACTATATTATCGATTTCAAAATGCATTAATACTTACGTTTTTGTGAACTTCTTCAATAACAGACAATATAGCATTTTCTTTTTCATTTCTTAAGAAACTTTGAATGTCTGTGTCGGCTACTGGGTCTAAAGGTTCTAGTGTTCGTTGCGAACTCAATGAATGTAACTTTTGTGAAATTTCTGTTAAATCGACACCCTTTGATCCAAGCAACAGATGTCTAAAATAAATAAAAAATTTAAGGTTAATTGGTAAAAGATATATAAAACATCCTTGTTTCAAATAAATGGTATTGTTCTTCAAGTAATATGTCTAATATATAGGCTTGAAAGTAAGATTTAAAAATAAAATGAATGTATCAGAATTAATTGTGACGAAAAATGAGTTTTAAGTTTACAAGAATACGTTTAGAACAAAGCAACATAAATGATGTTGCTCTCGGAAAATTTGCTTAAAATGTGCATAATATATTTCTTTTATAATTTTTCCTCTACTAACGCTTGGACATCTTGTGTGCCTTCCTGAGCAAGTCTAGAATGCAATTCTTGCGAAGCCTCCAAGACTTGTCCTAAAGATCTTTCGACCCGAGGTAAATGTCTCGATTCTCCTGTGCCACCAACTAATTGTTCAGCGGCATGTAAAATTGAACTAAAATCTGATAAATCTGATGAATCCATGTTAAACGATAAAAAAATCAAACTTGAAACAAGACACTGGCCAAGGTATGATAATTATAGCATATTCTCACAAAAACTTGATTTGTTATCAAGTTTGGTACTGTTTTATTGTGCTATTTTTGCATAAAATGTGTGATTTGAAGAAATATTATGAGTTTAACTCTTTGTGACATTTATATTTTGTTCGCGCCGCTAACATAACCTTGCTTTTACCAACGAAACATTAGGGTGATGGCACACGTGCAATTAATAGTCATCAAAATGATAAAAATAAAAATAATGATTTTCAAATCTGATATTCAAATGAATTAGCAATATTTGATATATGGTTTTGAAAGTTATTTTAAAAAAAAGTGTTTAAAGATGCTTTTATTAAATAATTAAGCCTCTGTTGGCTATGTGCGAAGGCATGGAAGGGGAAGTCAAATCGACCGAAGCGTTCGTTGTGGCTACTTTGAGCATTAAAGTAGGTCATTATGACAGAAATTTTAAAGAAAAACACATACAATATTTGTTTATTTCAAATTTAAATAAGATAATTAAGAATGAGCCACCACAGCTGTTGTGTAGTGGGTTGTAGAAATAAGAGCAAAAAAAGTGACTGCAAATTCTATACATTTCCTACAGATAAGTGGAAAGAAAATCAACGGGAAAAGTGGATTCCTGCGGTTAGAAGAATAAAGTAAGTATCATAACGTAAGAAAAATTTTAAGTCAATAAATTGTTATTTTATCAAAATTTAATGCTTACTAGAAAAAATTGTTTTGCAAACAATGTAATTAATACAAGGCTGAAATAATGATAAATATATATTTATATATTGTATATTGATTATGTATAACTATTATCTATCTATTAATTACATGTTATTATATAATAAATGTAATTTTATGATTAAAAGAAAAATAAAAGTTATCACATAGCGTAAAATGTTTATTTTACAATCAGTTTAATTAATACAATGCTGAAATAATGCAAAATATATATTTGTAGTGTTGATGGATCACCGTGGGTTCCCAAGCCCTATGATCGCATTTGCAGTGAATCGGACGAAGTATTGAGTCCAACCTACTAGTCAACAATATTTCCTTCAATTTACAAGACTCGAAAAGTTAAAGTCGCTTTTTTTCCTGCAATTTTATTTGATGGGTCTTCTCTTTATAATAATGCCTAAATCATGTCTTTATAATAATGTCTAAGTCTTTAGTTTGAACAAAAATAATAAAAGAATGAGTAAATTAATTTATTATTTACTTATTCTATTGATAAAATATTTTTATCATTATTATATTGTTTTTATCAAGAACTATTCCGAGCTCATGAGATAAGCTTTAAGGCACTTAACCTTAAAAATGTTTACTGCATTTCTTTATTAAATTAATCATTACACTTAACTATGTTTTAAGTGCGTTGAAGTAAATTTAATAATTTCAATAAACATTGAGCGCTCACATTATTATTGTATAATGTTTATTATTATTTATAACAATTATTTAATATCTTTTTTCTTTAACAAACATATAAAACCCATAAAAACCACACACTGATAGCCTTAGTTAGTTCATATTTATTCCGGTGCTGCATGGGCGCTGCAGTCACGCTCTGAGCGAGTAGCAGTAGTAATAAAAAAATAGGTTGATAATCATATGCGTTTACGTCCTAATATTTCCATTACGTTGGCCAGCCTGCGCAGACTGGTTCTCCAAATACAACGTGTCAAAAATTGACATTACTGCCATTTATTAGAAAAGTATTTAAATATATGTATTTTTTGAGTTTTATATAAAATAATTTAATAAAAGTGTATGGTTTGTGTTTTTTAATAAAAACAAATCCATATAATGGCTACTCCAAAAGAAAATAATATCAGATCAGGTTATATAGAATTAAATAAGTATGGTCAAAGTGGGGATTATGAAAAGGCTTTGAAAGCAGCTAACAAAAGTTAGTAGAATTTGAATCACGATTTAATTCATATATATATATATATATATATATATATATATATATATATATATTATTACTGTTTCAGTTCTCCAACTTGCTCCTGATGAGTCAAAAGCTTTCCAGTGCAAAATTGTATCACTCATACAATTATCTAAATTTAATGATGCCCATAAAGCATTATCTACAATCTCTAAGCCTTCTCCAGAATTAATTTTCTACAAAGCTTACTGCGAATATCGTCTCAATAAACCTCAAGATGCATTGGCGACAGTAGATTCTGCAGGAACTTTGACGTCTGAGTTAAAAGAACTTAGAGCACAGATTTTATACCGGTTGGAAAATTATAACGAGTGTTTGAGTGTTTATAGAGATATTGTTAAAAATACTAATGATGATTATGAAGATGAGAGGGCTACTAATATGTCTGCTGTTATTGCAAATATGTATACTGAGAACCCAGTAAGAGTAATAGATTTATATTAAAACTGTGATAACAATGTTTTTATAAAAATTATTTTTTAGGATAAAGCTCCTTTAACACAGCCTCAGTCTGAGCATACGTATGAATTATGTTATAACGTAGCTTGCATGTTGGTTGGACAAATGAAGTACAAAGAGGCTGAAATAAAATTGATTGCTTGTCAAGAACAATGCAAGAAGATGCTTGAGGAAGATGGAGCGTCTGAAGAGGACATACTGGAAGAACTTGCAATATTAAAGTAAGAAGATTATAAAATTATAGTATTGATAACATACTATAAGCCTTTATTTATTTATATCGTTCTTCTTTAGGGTTCAACAAGCCTATTGTCAACAACAGCTAGGTCGTATTGCAGAGGCTACAGTATTATATAATGAGGCGTTACGTCATAAAGCAAGTGATGCTTCTCTAGTTGCTGTTGCTGGTAATAATTTGACTGCTATCAATGGAGATCAAAATGTATTTGATTCTAAAAAAAAGATGAAAGCTGCCACGTCTGATGCTGCCCAACAAAAATTGAATTACAGACAAAGAAAGACTATAGCGTTGAATAATGCTTTACTTTCCTTGTACACTAATCAAGTAATAACAATAATCAAAAATATAAAATATTATAATATATATATATATATATATATATATATATATATATATTTATATATATATATATATATATATATATATATATATTTATATATATTTAAAAAAACTTAATATAAATTAGATAAAGGAATATTTTTCCATGAACCCAGCCTAACTTTTGCAAACATAAAATAATTAGTTTATAATGAACTTTTGTTCTAAATATTTTTGTCTAACTTTCTATTATTTTCCAGAGTGAATTATGCAAACAGTTGTGTTCACATTTAAACAAAACATATCCATCAGAAGTTTTAAATTCTGAGCTCATCAAAGCTAGTTTATTAGCTAAAGAGAATAACATAGCACAGGCTACGAGTGGTTTACAAGTGCATGCTAAAAAATATCCTGAAGAAGCACTTGCTGCAAGATTGGCTTGCGTTCAATTATTATTATCTCATGTAAGCAGCATTTAGATAATAAAATCAGAGCAATTGTTATTGTAATATATATAGTTGTACTTTACTATTATTTAGGGTGATCGTGCAGAAGCAATTAAGCAATTGAAGAATCTTGATGCAACAAGATTTAAACCGGGAATTGTATCTGCGCTGGTAACTTTGTTGCAAGGAGAAGGAAGAATTAATGAGGCCTCACAAATTTTGAAAGAAGCTGTTGAATGGTATAAGAAGAACAAGGTAGGTAGTACCTTTAATTATATGTATATACTAGATGACCCGACAGACGTCCTGTACCCGCGCCTATAATTGTTCAATATCCTATACTAATAATTAATAATTATTGTTTTTTAAATTACACTTTACACCAAACTGCAACCAAAATGCATATACATCAATATGAGTGATGTTAAATGTAGAACAACTGCTTTAAATAAAATATGAGTCTCAATTCCCACGCTATATTGAAAATTGAAGTCTTTTAAACGGTATAACAAATTCAAAAAAATTAATATCTAGTATCCGCGGTAAAGGTACAATATCACCTTGGATTTTTCCACCCAAAATGATTGCTCCAATAATGTTGCCTATAATTTTTAAAATCTCGTATCATATTTTAAATGGTTTTTAGTAATTATAATATCTAAATTATATTTTTCTTAGTAATAATTTAATATACATTATTACCAGGAATGCTCCTGGGGTCCTTAGCGCTCACATGCTTTTTTTTCTAGCACCCCCTGCCTATTATTTTATCTGTTTTAACAGTTTTTTATTAAAATGATATCATAAGGGCCGAATTGTATGTATTCATCTTTACTTCCCCATTTGTTGTTTTAAAGTGAAATTTTTAACGTATTTTAAAAATATGCAAAGATTAGTAAAAGATGCAAAGAAATTATGTATTTCTTGAATGATATTAAAAATAAACTATATTTAAAATTTCATATCCGAATCTTGTGTTTTCGTCCTCTAAGCCGGCCCTGATTATTACTTTATTTCATATTTTGAATAAATTAATTTGTCAAATCCTGTTCGTATGTGTATCATTCAATCTGCTAACATATACTGTATTTTATATTATTTTAATTTCTGGCACATCTCAGCTGCTTTTTGGCAATAATATGTATACATTTCATTTTTCTTATTCATAATCATGAATTCATTATACATATTCTAATATTGTCTAGGCTCATAAGTAAATTGAAATTTTTGGCAGATGACAGTTTTTATTTGTTTTCAGTGCCAAACAATATCTCAAATATTTTCAATGACATATCGTTTTTGCATTTTTTTTCATCTATTTCTACAATATTACTATATTTTTATAATCCTAAAAAAATCCCTTAACAAACTTCAGAAAGATTTATCACAATCCGAACAATCGTTTAGGAGGAGCATATATACATACATCATTACAGAAGAATTTTATATATAAGATATGATATTTACTAATATTAAAATAATTCTATTTACTTCTTTGTAGGAAAGTGCAGGTGATTTAGAAAGCATGTGGAGACAAGCTGCTGATTTCCATCTTCGTGGCGGAGAACCAGAGACTGCAGCTTCTAGTTTGGAGCAACTATTGAAAATCAATCCAAATGATGTTAAAACGTTGGCTAGATTAGTAGTTGCTTATGTGCAATTTGATGCTGGTAAAGCATTTAAGGTATATATACAGTTTAACGCTATTGTTTTGATCACAAAATAATATTTTGTATGTATTTTTAGGCTAGTCAAAGACTGCCAACTCTAGGTCTTTCTGATAACGATTTGGAAACTTTGGAAAATACCAATTGGGCTATGGGTTCCAAAAATAAGAAGCCGGTATCACGGGTTGAAGCATCACCGGGTAAAGACTTACTAGAATTTATTATTTATTTATTTTACAAGCCATCAATATAATGATATTATAATAAGTTTATTAACTATTAAATATTATATTACTTATTCATTTAATTTATTAACTTCCCGTAGGGTAAGTTATTGTAATGGGCCGAAAATCGGAATTGAAAATTTTTACATTTCTCGACGTTTTGAAGGTTTCTGAACATTTTGACATACCTCAGAAAAAATGGATGTGTGTGTGTGTATGTATGTATGTATGGATACAAATTTTCGCCCACGTTTTCGGGCGTACGGATCAACCGATTTGAATGGTTTAAAAAACATTCGATTCCTATTGATAGGGAGATGGGCTTATTAGTTTTTGGCAAAGGCAGGTCCAGCAGGTACGGAGATAAGGAGCAAAGAGTGCGGAAAGTAGAAATCGAGTTTTGAGAGAACGGAGCATCCGATTTGAATGATCTAAAAAACATTCAATTAGTAATGATTGGGAGAAGGGGTTATTAGTTTGTCGCAAAGGCAGGCCCAGCCATTTCGGAGATACAGAGCTAAATGTACAAAAAATAGCAGTTTTTGAGAGAACTAAGCGTCCGATTCAATTGATTGAAAGAACTTTCTGCTTGTCTTAACAAAATAATCGATTTTGGAAAAAAAAATTTGTCCCATTTCTTTTTTTTTTTTTTTTAATTTTTTGTATATCGAAAATAATTCAGATTTTATTTTTAATTCTGACTATAGTTCTACTATACTTTAAACAAATAATTTCAACTCTGCAATTCAGATTATATAATTCTTATAAATATTAGACAATGTTACAATATTTATAATAATCTATTTGAAAACATTCAATATTCCTCGAATATTTCGTTACGGTACGGGAAGTTCCAGCAATTTGCCTTAAGGCAGGATGCCACCCACCCCACTAGTTTACTATAAACTTATTTATATTCAGTTAATTTTAATTATTTTCAATATAAATAGTTTGTTTGTTGCAAGTATTTTTTAACAATTTAATAAGTATTTTAATATTTACAATATAATTATATTGTTTAACAAATTTTAGGTTATTTTATGATCTTTTAACAAATTTATAAGTGTCTTATATTATAATTATTATTTTTCCAAACAAATTGATAAGTATTTTTACAATATAAGTATTTTTTTTACAAATTTTTAGGTATTTTATTGAAAGAAATATTTTGTTTCAATTTTTTTTAAGTGTTTTTAAATTATAAGTTTTTAGTTAACTAATTAATTATTTTATATATAAAAATAAAAATAATAAAATTATTTTAGAAGCATATTTGCAACCGAAGTATTTAGTTTAACAAATTATGTTTATAAATATATTCCGATCTTTTCCAGAACTCCTGGTACTGAACTGCTGCAAAAAAGCAAAACCAAGAAAAACCGCAAAAGGAAAGGAAAACTTCCTAAAAATTATGATGCCAGTCAAACACCTGACCCGGAACGTTGGTTACCAAAGCATGAACGGACAGGTTTCAGGAAGAAGAGAGACAGGAGGACTCGAGATATTATTAAAGGTTCTCAGGGTATGGCTACCGGTGCAGCTGATCAATAGTAAGTGTTATGAAAATATAGAAAACAAAATGTATTATTTATATATTTAACTCAATATTTTATTATTATTTTTTTCTTTAGCGATATGACCAAAGCACAGAATTTGCAAAATAAAAATTCACCTGTGCCCCAAACAACTCCTGATGCCCAGGGACCAAGGCAGCAGCAACGTAAAGTTACCCAGAAGAAGAAAAAGAAGGGTAACAAATGGTAACATGAAAAATTTGGAAAAAAACAGTGAAAAAATCTTTCATTTTTGTAAAGTTTTAAGGAAAATAAAAGGTATGTTATAAACTTTTGTTTTTTTCTTATTTTATACATTTCAGAAATAGACAAATTTACAGCTTACATGTAAATTTGTCAAAAACTGGTGGTGTATGAAATCGTGCCTTAAGGCAAATTGCTGGAACTTCCGTACCAAAAATTAAATTTCTTAAAAAAGATTAAATTTGTTTTAAACTTTGAGAAAACTAGATTTTTGAGAAATTTTAAATTTTTGAGAAATAATAGTGTTTTAAAAAGAGATTCAATTTGTTTTAAACTTTTGAGAAATTTTAAATTTTTGAGATAAAATAACTTTTAAAAAAGATTCAATTTGTTTTAAACTACAAAAAAAATTAGTTTTTTGAGAAATTCAAAATTTTTGAGATAAAATAACTTCTTTAAAAAAGATTCAATTTGTTTCAAACTTTGAAAAAATTAGAATTTTGAGAAAATTTTAAATTTTTGAGAAAAAATAATTTTTTTAAAAAAGATTCAGATTGTTTTAAACTTCGAAAAAATTAGATTTTTGAGAAAATTTTAATTTTTTGAATACAAAAAACTTTTTTAAAAAAGATTTAATTTGTTTTAAACTTTGAAAAAATAACTTTTTGAAAAAAGATTCAACTTGTTTTAAACTTTGCAAAAATTAGATTATCGAGGAATTTTAAATTTTTGAGATAAAATAACTTTTTTAAAAAAGTTTCAACTTGTTTTACACTTTGCAAAAATTAGATTATTAAGGAATTTTAAATTTTTGAGATAAAATAACTTTTTTAAAAAAGATTCAATTTCTTTTAAATTTCGAAAAAAATAGATTTTTGAGAAATTTTAAATTTTTCAGAAAAAATAACTTTTTTAAAAAAGTTTCAATTTGTTTTAAACTTTGAAAAAATTAGATTTTTGATAAATTTCAAATTTTTGAGATAAAATAACTTTTTTAAAAAAGATTCAATTTGTTTTAAACTTTGAAAAAATTGGATTTTTGAGAAATTTTAAATTTTTGGGAAAAAATGACTTTTTAAAAAAAAGATTCAGTTTGTTTTAAACTTTGAATAAATTATATTTTTGAGAACTTTTAAATTTTTTAGAAAAAATAACTTTTTTAAAAAAGATTCAATTTGTTTTAAATTTTGAAAAAAAATATATTTTTGAGAATTTCAAATTTTTGAGAGAAAATAACTTTTTTAAAAAATATTCAATTTGTTTTAAACTTTGAAAAAAATAGATTTTTTAAAAATTTTAAATTTTTGGGAAAAAATGACTTTAAAAAAAAAAGATTCAGTTTGTTTTAAACTTTGAATAAATTATATTTTTGAGAACTTTTAAATTTTTTAGAAAAAATAACTTTTTTAAAAAAGATTCAATTTGTTATAAATTTTTGAAAAAAAAAATATATTTTTGAGAATTTTAAATTTTTGAGAAAAAATAACTTTTTTAAAAAATATTCAATTTGTTTTAAACTAAAAAATTTTGAATTTTTGAGAAAAAATAACTTTTTGTAGAAAAGATTCAATTTGTTTTAAACTTTGCAAAAATTAGATTTTTGAGAAATTTTAAATTTTTGAGGAAAATTGACTTTTTTTAACCAGTTATCATTTCTGGCACTTTTTGTCCCGTATCTCCAAAACGGCTGGACCTACCTTTGCCAGAAACTAATCAGTACATCTCCCTAGTAATAGAAAACAAATGTTTTTTGAGCCATTCAAATCGGTTGATCCGTGTGCCTGAAAAGTTGGACAAAAAATAGTATCCATACACACACACACATACATACATTTTTTGTGAGATATGCCAGAATGTTCAGAAACCTTTGAAACGTGTGAATATATGCAAAAAGTTTCATTTTCGATTTTTGGCCCATTACTATAACTGCCCTACGGGAAGTTAAAAACTGCATTGAAATATTAGGAACTCTTAAAGAAATATATGTATATTTCTAAATTATCCTGAAACCAAAAGCCCTTGTTTAAAGTGAAAGAAAAAAATCAATAAACAGATGTTTATTTGTTACAAAAACACATTTAATAAAGAAATTTAATTACAACTATATTATCCCATTATTTCCATAACTTCTTGATGGACATATTTTTCTCCGAATCCTTCTGCATAACCTTAGCCACCGCCATTTCAAAATCTTCTTGTGTAACATGTACCCTGCGTTCCCTCAAAGCATACATTCCAGCTTCCGTACACACTCCTTTCACCTCAGCTCCAGAAGCACCTGGCATGAGCTCAGCAATCTTGCGCAGGTTAATTCCTCTAGTCAAATTCATTTTCCTTGAATGAATTTTCAAGATATCTAAACGAGCTTCCTCATTCGGTGGTGGGAACTCAATTTTCCTGTCAATGCGACCAGGACGGAGCAAAGCTGGATCTAGGATGTCAATACGGTTGGTTGCCATGATTACTTTGATGTTTTTAGTTGCTTCGAAGCCATCCAGTTGGTTAAGAAGTTCCAACATAGTACGTTGCACTTCAGAGTCTCCACCGCTGCCTGATTCTATACGTGATGAACCGATAGAATCGATTTCGTCCATGAAGATGATTGAGGGTGCATGTTCTCTGGCCATGACGAATAGTTCACGCACCATACGACTGCCTTCACCAATGAATTTTTGTACAAGTTCTGAGCCTGAGACTCTGATGAAAGTACATTCTGTGTGATGGGCTACAGCACGGGCTAACAGGGTTTTACCGGTACCAGGGGGGCCATACAATAACACACCTTTAGGTTGAGCAATACCCAAAGCATCAAACAATTCAGGGTGTTTCACTGGCAATTCAATTACTTCTTTAATCTCTTTGATTTGCTTATCTAGACCACCGACCATTTCGTAAGTTGAATCTGGGACTTTCTCAACCATCATGAGAGAGACTAATGGATCAACTTTGTTAGGTAAAATTTTGTGTAAAGTATAGCTTTCATTACGCAGAGCTACACGACAGTTTGGTGTAACATCATTGATATCAATATTCTTATCCAAGTCGACAACAAATTTACCTTCAGGGTGTACTTTGACTAAAACCTTCTTCTTGTCCATGGGCTTTACAACTTCTCCAACGTAGCTACCTTGTTCTTGCAAAAGTTGGAGTTCTTCCCTTAGCATTCTTACTTTAGAATTGAGTTCATTTCTTTGGGCTTGCAGACGTCGCAAGTTTTGACTTTTTTCAGCAACAACCAACTGCAACTCCTCTATTTTAGTGATATAGTAAGGGCGAAAGCCCTCACCGCGATCTACATCCATCTTATTAGGCACCGTCATGATTAAATTAATAATAGTCACACTTTAATAAAGCAAAATGTGTAGTGTTTGTTTTATAGAACTTTTTGCATTACGGATATAAAAACCGGTGAGCCGGCTTAGCACAAACCACTAAAAACAATGGAATTAAATTTACCCTCGCTTGTTATATTTTTAAAGATAAAATGATGCACAAAAACTATGTGGAAAAATGACAAATCATGCAAAACTTGTGTGCAAGTTTGGATTGGATATGTCGATGCTGGCAGCACTTACTGTTTGACACGCAGAGTGACGTGAAGTTATCGCAAATGACAACTCACATATAAGGCGCGAAATTGAAGAAGTTTAAATACTAATTTTATTTTGAATAAATCTTACATATAATTAAATAAATAACACATTAACAAGTTTGAAATTTATTTAAATACCTAAAAAACTATAAAAATGTATAACTATGATTAATATCTATTGAACAGAGCTGTTAAAATATCAGCTCTGTAACATAGCATTATTTAATAATAAATGAATAAAATAAAATTTGTATCTTTCTTAATAAGTACAATTTATCACGTGTAATAATAAATAGTTTTTCGAAAATTAAAATTATCTGCTACTCAACACTTAATTTTATATATAAAAATTTAATGAGTATATTAAATTCAACTTTCATCATAGCCTTAATTTAAATTTGTAGAGAATTGATAAAAATAATAAATTCCATCATATAATAAATAAATAAATATACATATATAAGTTAATATAAAAATTTGTGATTTATCACACAATTATTCTGATATATCACAGTTTTAATAAGATCTTAAATTTCTTCTTCAACACTGTCTAAAAAGAATTAATTTATTTATCTATAGATGTTTTTAATTAGATAATTATTTCATAAATGAATGTTACCGTTTAAATAAATATATCAATTATCACAAAGTAAATTAAATATCTATAAATTAAAATCTTATCAAATTTGAATAAAATCAGATGCTCATTGCATGACTTTCAATAAATTTTGCAAATTAGAAATTTTTGATAAATGTCTGCAGATAATCGGTATTATTAAAATATTATCATTTAATATTTAGGTCGTTATGAAAATTAACATTTGATTTAATCTATAAAATAATTTTATTACTTATTGCAAATGCTTCGAAATCATATGAAATTTTTACTCGTTTTTAATAACCCAACATTCTATTAGCTAGAAAGTTATAGGGACGTTATTAGATCATCTTTAAAACGAAAAAACTAAATAATTCTAACAATCATTTTAGTTTTGACTAATTAGCAAACAAACCCTATTTTCTTTAATCTTTTTTGTACTAACATCACCATCACTGGATGTAGTACTGGATGGACATTAAATGATATTTAATTTTAAGATTTTATTTTAAACTCGATAACAGACTTATTTTAAGTCAAATTAATATGACCAACTTTTATACAACCATGATAACTTTAAAGAACTACAGTGCAGTTCCTAATTTTTTTTCACTTTTAAAATATTTGATATCGGCCTCTCCTTTGTTTTCAGTATACTCCTTATTTAGGACCGATTATGCCGAACAACAAAAAAATGTTATGGCAAGGCCATGTTACGCTCCAACTTCTATACATTATGCTACTGAATCATACTGAATACTGAACGAATTTGTATCGAAAGTTCTTCATAACATAGCCTTGCCATTACATTGTTATGCGGCAGAATCGGTCCCTTAATTTTCTAAAGTAATTTAAAAATCTATTTTTTTCCTACGCCAATGCCTGTTTTTTTTTGCTTAGTGATGGGAAGCAAAAACACCGGGTCAGTGACAATTGCTTCTGGGCTTGCCACTTCGACTTATCTCGAAAAGAAATGATAAAGGACATTTCTGTACAAATTAAACACTCCATCCACTATAATAATGAAAAAAGTAATTTAACGTTTATTTATATATTGAATATAAATCAGTTTTAAATTTGGTTTTTATATATGTTCAACGATTTTATAAAAAATCTCATATTCTACAGTATTATGGCATCTGTGGATTGGTGATGAAAGCTCTGTCAAGCAACGGTTCGATATCTATCTCGGACAGCATGATATCAAGCAGTAATGATATGAGAGTTTTCATTTTGAAATATAAATTCTAAGTGAAAATAGACTTTTTTCTGTAAAGGCCCTCACATAGCGTTTAAAATAAAACTAAAATATATATCTCAAATACTTAGGGTAATATATGGAGAGCCTTCTAATCACTTATAAATGAATGATTATTAGAAATAAGCATCGTGCAAAACTGTTTATAGAGAGTTCTTATAGTTGTGAATTGAAAACTAGTACATTTTATAATCCCTCTAAAACAATAATATAGAAAAATACAGATTTTAATCATTTTTATAGAAAAAAAACTATTTACTTATCTACTTTGGTGCTTGAAAATCGTCTTGTTATAATTGGATTTCTTTTTGGTTATTGTGGTAAATCGCACGTTTGTCAAGTGCATGGGGTTCTTATGACGTTAGATAAAATACGACAACAAAATATTTATTATTATTAATCGGACGAGCGCGACTGCGAACCAGTCAGTCCGGCTTCTGTTACCAAACAGTGCGGTCAGGAAGAGATATAATCATAAATAGTTGTTTTGTGTGAAAATTAAAAGAGGTAGATAGGTAAATAATTTTTATTAAATTTCTTATTTATTCTTGGCATTATTTTTTTTCAGTTTTTACTCTGAGTTTTTAGCCACCTACAACATTTTTATTTATTTACATTCTAATTTTTATATCATTTTCAATCGATATATGTATCCTATTCTATATTCTTCTTATTTTTTCTTTAATTCTTGTTCTTTTTTCAAATTTCTAATTCTATTTAACTTCTAGCTTCATTCCACTTCGTTTCTTTCTCTTCCAGCTTTTTTTAATTTCAGCTCAGTTCCAATATTTCTAATTCCAATATCTTCTTACTCCTAATACAATTCAGCTATTCGAACTCTGTTATTCCTATTTTTTTTCAAATTCTACTTAACAACACAATTTTTATTTGATTTCAAATTAACTATACATTTTTTTTTCTATATTCTAAGTCAATGACAGGATTTGATCCGAAGATCCCTGTCGTGTGAATTGAACACGCTACCAGTAAGCTATTCTTGGCATTAAATTTAGCCACTTATCTAATTTATATACATTTTTCTTATTTCATACATATTTTTATATCTTTATCTACATATCCTTATCAATGTTTATTATTACATATATTGATTTTGTACATACTTTGCATTTCCGTATTTTTTGTATGAAACCTTGCATTATGATATGAAGTAGAAATACTTAAAATAAAATTTACATTAGTGAAAAATTAAAAAGTTAATAATTTGAAAAAAAATTTGACCATAAGCTTTGGTCTATTCTGATCAAAAGCTCTAAAATAAATGAAATTTTATTTATCAGTATTTTTATTTCTGTGGTTTTTTTTGTAATTGGGGCTCGAAATGTAAAGAGATTTATCGTTTTTTTTTAAAGCTTAATTTAGGTTTCTATCTATTAATTGGGTAGATGTCTGTTTTATTTTAAATTTATCCATAATAACAATTTTATTAACTTCCAGTAGGAAGGTAGGTTATAGCAATGGCAAACAAATCGTAGATGAAAATTTTTATATATTTGTACGTTTCAATGATTTCTGAACATTTTAGCATACCTTAGAAAAATTGATGTATGTGTGTGAGTGTGTGTGTTTGGGTACAAATTTTAGTCAAATTCTACAGAAAATCTATTTTTTTCAAAAATTTCTAATTTCTCAAATATCTCAAAAGTTTTTAAAAGAATTTAAAGCTTTTAATAATTACGGTACGGGAAGTACCAGCAATTTGTCTTAAAGCACGATGCCATGCACCACTAGTTTCTTTAAATTAACGTCCCGTATAGCAAGTTATAGTTATCGCAAAAAAATCGAAAATAAAATTTTTTGCATATCTTTACGTTTCAGAGGTTTCTGAACATTTTGGCATACTTTAGAAAAAATTGATGTATGTGTGTATGTATATATGTATGTATGTTTGGATACAGTTTTTCGTCTACGATTTGAATTTTTCAAAAAACATTTTACTTGTATTGACGAAATGAAGAATTGATTGAGACATTTTTGGTAAGGCAGGTCTAGCGGTTTTGGAGATAGAGAGGAAAAGTAAAATAAAATTGATATTTGGCGGTCAAAAATGAACATTAGACATATGCACATGAAATTATCAGATATTTGATAGGATTTTTAAAAACGAGTACTAATTTTGTTGAGTTCCGTACCAAGACTGTTAATTTTTAAAGTTTGCTTATACAGTTCAAGCAAATTTCAATATTTTCAGCAATTTTTTTTCAAATTTTTCAAAAATACATGAAGTTTTACACTTCAAATATGAATCTCTTTACAGTTCAGTTCGAAAGTGTATATTTCAAATGCTTTATTCTGATCATAAGAAATATATCCTCAGTTGGATTCATTCGGCATCTCTTGCTAAAGTAGACTTTCTCACGTGCTTTGAGCGATAAGATCCTCAGTATATATTTTATAAACGATAAATATATAGTGATTATAACTATCTCTTTGAAAATGTTTAAAACAATTGTTATTAATCTTTGACCAATATTTATTGATTACTGATTTTTTTCCTCGTATATTTAATTCTGGTACGGAAAGTTTCAGCTAATTGCTTTAAAGCACGATGCCATGCACCACTAGTTTCATTTAGCATTAATTTTTTATTTTTTTATTATTCAGTCATAATGTCAAGGGCACCAGTGCTGGCATTATGTGCCCTGGCACTTTTCGCAAGCGTACAGTGTCGTTACGCCGGCGACAGGACGAACCGCATCAGGCACGCCACTGTTTCCTCGGAGGAAGAGTACCAGGAGTACAGGCACAAAATTCAGAAGAAACCGACTTGCGGATACGATGTAAGTAGATACTTATGATAGATCGAAAAATTGGATATTACCGACTGTTTTTATTTTGATTCAATTTTCGTGAAATTTTGGAATTAGGCTTATCTCATCCAGAACTTAGCACCCCTTCTCTATAATCTAATTTTTTTTATTCAAAACTAGCAAACCCGACGAACTCCGTTTCGCCATCAGATGATTTCGTGAGAAAGATGAAGGAATTTTTTGTTTGTTTTATATTTGAAAAGGAAAAAAATGATTTTATTATACAACAGTAATGAATTTATTTCGGTTACAAAAATGAAGTGTTTTTAGTTGAACTTCTCTAAGTAAATGAAAGTGAATCCGCAAATTATCCATTTCATTGAAGTGCTCTTTGGTAAACCACATTTTTTGTTTTTTGGTCCGACGTTAACACAAAGCGGATGGTTTTCCAACTCGTGAACAGGCAACGTATAACTGCCCATGTGAAAAACAATGATTTTCTAAATAATCTATTTGAAATTTCTCCCGCAAACACTAAGCGATTGGCCTTGCGACTTGTTATTGCGAACGCAAGGCGAACTGGAAATTGCAATCGTTTGAAGTCAAAAGGAAGACCAGTCGGAATCATTGGTATGTCACCAAATTGCCAGCAATTTTTGATTGGATGGTGAAATTCAGTGCGTGTACATCATTATTCTTTGCGGCAAGAATTGCGCGTTGACTTAACCAAGCATAATTCTGATAATTCTCACTAATGTTGATTATTTTTATTACTCGAATTTTTAATTACGGTGCATGAAGTTCTAGCAATTTGCATTAAGGCACGATGCCATGCATTACTAATTTTCTTAGCTATAAACCTTGCGAAACCTTTCCAACGAATGCAAAATTGTCGAAATCGGTTAGTGCGTTCTGGAGTTATATCGTCAGGAAGGAAAACCCGACTTATTTTTATATATATAGAAGATAACATCAGGCATCGATAGCGAGCTTAATTTTGAGAAAAATGTTCTATAAAGTTTTTCGATATATTTTAACCATTCTAATGATATAGGAGTTTGCAGTGCTTGAACTACCACTGTTAAAAATCTTTCAGAGTCATATAATGTTGTTTTTTTATATCAATGGTTTTCATAAATATCATTTTTCCAGAGTTGTCCTGTTCCAAAACCAGGAATGCTAAACGTCCACCTGGTGCCACACACCCACGACGATGTAGGCTGGTTGAAAACTGTTGACCAGTATTATTATGGAAGTAAGTAGAAAAAAATCTAATATGAATTATATACGAAAATAAATTTCAAATTACATAGTATATTTTATATTGATTGAATCAAGATTAATAATTTGGTATAAAGACAATTAGGTACATATTATGCCAAAGTATTATATACAATTTTAGTTAGGAATTAAATAGTATTATTTCCATTTCCTTTTTCTTAATTTGTCTAGACACATTACAATATCTCAAAATAACTCCAATCAGTCAATAAAATCAGTAAAAATTTTCATAACGCTACACATTTCGCAAAATAAAGATAAAATTTTGATGATTCTCGAAATCGAAATGTCGATTTTTTGCTATCTTGTAAATTGATAAAATAGTGATAATTTCAAAAATATTAAGCAAATCAATCGCAAATAATTTGATTTTATTATTTATACTTAAGAAATAAATTTCTGTTTTTTAAACTAATATTTAATAGAAAAATAATATTTAGCAAATCACTGTTTTTTGTTGAAAATACGTAGAAATGGAAAAATCGAGTCAATTGCTTATACAAATAAGACATTAAAGTCTGGATTAACAAAAATAAATTATAACAAAAAAATGATTTAGACATGCAACTTGTCTTAAGGCAAAATGCCACTTACAACTAGTTTTTTATATAATAATCTTTCCTTAAACTTTTCGAACATATATAATTTTCTAGATAGCCTTATCTATTTTATTTTTATCCACGTGAAATCTATTTGAGAAATTTTTAATCAAGAAATTTAAGTTTTGTTTATTTTGAAATGTAGATTAAAGATTATACGAATTGGAATTATTTTTATCTGTCCAATTTATTATTGTTATTTAATTATCATTGTTGGCGATAAGGATAAATATTTATTTAGAGATAGGTATATTAAATAACATCGAGACATAACAATTACATAAAGATATAATCAATAATATATATATATATATATATATATATATATATATATATATATACTTTAGATTTTTTGTTCATTGAATGATGGCACAAATGCAGTATCGAAACGTACATAATTAGTTGCAAAGCGACAGCATTTCACCTGAGTTGTAGACAATTGTAAATAACTAACAAATTCTCAAATAACACAACATTTCCAGAAACTTCTATTTAATAATTTTGTATTTAACTTAAATTGCACATTTTAAAATTTGAATTCAAATATTTAAACAAATAGGTTGGTAACGCTGGTAATTTTTTAAACATAAAAAAACACACATGAAGTTGTTCAAGAATGTCGAATGCTAATGTGGCGGTTTTGAAATTTATAATTAAAATTCTAACTGTTCTAATAAAAGAAAAGTGATAAAAATTTTGAAAATCTAATTAGCTTAAAAATGAGTGTGTCTTACAATTATTTGTACAAATCAAAGTATTAAGGTATGCCATTTAAAAATAATATTAATTTTAATACTAATCTAACCAAGTTCAGCCATTTTGGTTACTATAAATAATTGATTTGACATGTCTGAAAGTAAATTAAATTTAAACATAATAAATTTGAATCATCTATTAATTAGTATATATTTCCCAACATTCACAATACATGTTAAATTAATATTCAATTGTCATGTAAGTTTTTTACAGTTTTTTTAAAGATATTGTATTTTTTACAATTTATGAAAAAAATTATTTATAGGTAGAAATACAATCCAGAAGGCAGGTGTGCAGTATATTTTGGATTCTGTCGTTGCTGAACTCATCAAAGATCCTGCTAAGAAGTATGTAATATTAATTAATAATATTTTTTCATTTTTAAAATTTAGATTGCTCATTAATATATTGTCTATATAAGTAGTTTGTTTATGTTTGAATTAAAATTAAAATCTAATTAAATTTCATAACAAAATGCAAAGTGAACCAGACTGAATGAAAAGAAAAAGGACCTTACTAACGAGTAAACTGAAATTTTATACTACTATTATCCATCAGTAATAGAAAAGGACTCTACCGATAGTTAAAATAGAAGTAATTTTAAAAAAATTAAAAAAACATAAATATAGAATATACAAATATATTAATCTATTGAATTTTTCTTTCAAATGAGCTCAATTTCTTTGGATGCTGAAATTTTCAAAAATGTTTGAAATCTCGATATTATACCTTTTCCTTTTATCATGCTTTTTTATTTTTTTTAAAATTACTTCTATTTTGACTATCGGTAGACTCCTTTTCTATTACTGATCGATAATAGTAGTATAAAAAATGTAGTTTACTCGTTAGTAGAGTCCTTTCTATTTTCATTCAGTCTGTTCACTTTGCAATTTGTTATGAAATTAAATTAAATTTCAACTCTAATTTAAACATGGAAACAAATCACTTATATCACTTATATAATACTCGAATAAGCTTGTTCTGTTATCTTATTGCTAAAATTTAACATACATCTAGATCAGGGCTTCTTAAACTTTTGTCGTTTGCGACCCCATTTACGATTGCGAAATTCTTGGCGACCCCATTTATCATTGAAACTTTCTTGACGACCCTACACATATAAAAATAAAAATTAAATCATTTATTTATTTGCTAACAATATACATATACAAATACATATGAAAATATATAGTTTAAAAATTCATTGAGAACATAAAAAAATCAAGACAAAATGATATACATATTTGACATTAAAATCTCGCGCGACCCTAGAATTTTCCTATTTGACCCTATTTGGGGTCGGGGGCCATAGTTTAAGAAGTCCTGATTTAGATCATATCGTCTTGCAATTTAGATACATTTAAAATATCTTGTCTACTTGTGTCTTTTTTAGAGATATTTCGCATTTAGCAAATTGTGAAATCGAAGCAAATTATTATACATCATTATAAACAAGACAAAAAAAATCGAACATGGCTATTATTCTTGCAAACTTGCAAAAAAATTCAAGTCATTGTTTGGTAAATATAAAAAATAATCTTGTTTACCGCACGCTCTAATTTTGTATAAATTAAATAAAATTGTTATAAATAATTATCTTTAAAAAAATATTGTAACCCTCAGTGCACGTGTCAAATTTTTCCAAAATGTTATCGTTTTTTGGGGTCTATATAAACAACCTTCGATAGCTCAGTTGGTAGAGCGGTGGACTGTAGAATGTAAACAAATGCCGAAATCCATAGGTCGCTGGTTCAAATCCGGCTCGAAGGAATCTTTTTTATTTTTATTTCTAAAAACTATCTAAACTAAATTAAAATATAACAATTAGGTAGTTTATTTAGGTATTAATCATTATTTTTTGTATATTACGCTTATCTGCTTGTAATAATGATACTGGGGATAAAAGAAAATTTTGTTGGGTCATATAAATATTTTGACTAATTGACCCCAAAGGTCTAGAAATAATATAAAGAAATTAAATTTTTATTAAAGAAAACAAAAAAAAAAAATAGTAGTTGTTCACAAGTAAAAATTAGTAGCAAATTGGTATATAAGTAAAGATTAAAAAAACACTTAAACTCAAAAAAATATTTTAGCAAATTTGTTTCTAAATCGACTATCTATTTTCTAGATTCATTTACGTCGAATCAGCATTTTTGATGAAATGGTGGCGCGAACAGACACGAGAACACCAGGAGAAAGTGCGCGAGCTGATCGACCAGGGTCGCCTGGAGATCATTGGAGGCGCCTGGAGCATGAACGACGAAGCAGTCACCCACTATCAGAGCATCGTTGATCAGTTCACATGGGGATTCAGGTAAATAATAATAGAAATAGAAATTAATATCATAGAAAAGCCCTAAAAAGCTTATGAGGAAAAGAACAATTAAAATTGAGTCAATCAAATGCTTGAATTCAATTTACTAATCAAAGATCTTCTATTTTTTAATTTTTGCTTCAAAGCACTTTGTTACAAATAGACTGTGTAGCAAAAAAGTTTATACCCATATATTTATATTTAAACGTTGTTTTGCTAAGTAAGGTATATTCTAAACAATTTCTATAGAATCAAAAATATTAATACTTTTAGTGTATAAGGATGTGTTGGTTGAATGCTTTGAATACAATGACGTATTATAAAACAATAAACCCCATTAGTTTGTCTATATTTTGTCTGGAAGTTTTATACACTTTCTATAGAAAACATGTTATATGCCAATCCAAGTCTTTTTTGGTCTTTCGACTTATTGATTACGTTTCAAGTTTTTCAGATCCTTTTTGGATTCTGGATTTTGTGTACAATTGTAAATAATACCACTGAGCTTATACAAAATTTTCAAATTTCTGCGATCAGAGATAGAAAATGAATTAAGTATTTCTTCTTTGACCTTCTTTTTGAAAAGTTTCAAATATCATTAGATGAATTAAAGTAAATTTAATAAAAAGTATATATGTAGAGCAGGGCGAGGCACAAAAGGTCCAATTTGACTTTGAGCAAATATTAATTATATTATAAAAATCAATCCAATTATATCACAACAATTAACACATTTCAAACGAACAATTATCTGACTACGTTCAGTAAAACTGCCAGCTACTTCTTCATTGTAGAAATGTGCTTTTTTGCTGTCTTTCAAAAATTTGTTATCTAGGCCAGGTGGCAAACAGGTTTAATGTCTTATTTTAATTTTAAAGGTATTTTTCAAAATAATTACATTTTTAACTAATGCTAAAAAAACTACCAACGGAAGAAAATACTTTTATTATGGATTTTCAAAGATTTTCGTTTATCTCCCGATAGCAAAGTCATGAGAATCAAGGTTATAGCTGGTTATACATCTTTTTCCCTCTACTTTCAAATATTGTTGTTAAACAATGCTTAACTTTACTGGTTTTTCACACATCGGTGGTGGATCTTTTTAACCCCGGACCTTCATATATTACTATCTATTGTTCGATAAATTGTGGGAAATTATAACTGGGAAAATGCTATTCGACAAAATGTCCCTTTGATCGATACCAAATTTCGGTTCTGAATTTAAATAACATAAATAAAAAATAATATAACCTAGAAAATGTTTTATAAATACCAATGAGTATATAATTATACAAATGAGATCTTTCAGAGCACCGTGTTTGAGAAAAATATGATTTGCAGAAAAAGAGTGCTACAACGCCAAAAAGTGCATTTTCATATTAGCATTTCGAAAAAGTTGATATTTTGAGTTTCTAGTAACACTTGCGGCCCGTTTACTAACGTTTTGGTCTATAAATAAAACTACAAACAAAACTGCTTACTACAATTTAATCATAATTAAATAATATTCACATAAAACATCCTATTAAGCGTAATTGAACATCATCTGTCAAAAACGTTTGACATTTGACGTATTAGCCACCGTCCATTGTTTTATTCAAATTACGCTTCTACAAAAATGTTCAAATTAAAAATGTAGAGTTCCTACGCGATTTTGAAATAATATCTCACCTTTCCGACTATCTCTGGATCGGCACGAATTTTTCAAGACTAAGACTGGCCAAATCGGTTTAGCCGTTTTCGAGTTTTAGCGGATTATTTTATCGAGAGCTCTATTTTTATATATAAGATTATTTTATTCTATTTATTTATATATATATTAATTTTCTTTTCCCTTAGGCGTTTGAACGAGACCCTCGGTGAATGCGCCAGGCCAAGAGTAGGTTGGCAAATCGACCCATTCGGTCACTCCAGGGAACAAGCATCGATTTTTGCCCAATTGGGATTCGATGGTATGTTTTTGGGCAGATTGGATTACCAGGACAAGATGAGGAGATTGGAGCAGAAGGAACCGGAAATGTTGTGGCATGCCAGTGATAATCTTGGTGAGGAAAATGATTGACAAATATAGAGATAAAGATGTATATTATTGAGAAAGTAGTTTCTTTGTTTTTAACTTCTCGTAGGGTAATTATAGTAATGGCCCGAAAATCGAAAATGAAAATTTTTGCATTTCTCGACGTTTTGAAGGTTTCTGAACATTTTTAAGAGACATACCTCAGAAACTAAATAGATGTGTGTGTGTGCGGGTGTTTTTTATGTCCGCATTTTTTAGTCCACGTTTTCGGGCGTACGGATCAGCCGATTTGAATGGTTTAAAAAACATTCGATTCTATTGATAGGGAGATGTGCTGATTAGTTTTTGGCAAAGGCAAGTCCAGCCGTTACGGAGGTACGGAGCAAAGAGTGCAGAAAATACAAATCGAGTTTGAGAGAACGGAGTATCCGATTTTAATGATCCAAAAAGCATTCAATTTGTTTTTTTGGGAGAATGGTGATTAGTATTTGGCAAAGGCAGGTCCAGCCTTTTTGAGGATACAGAGCTAAATGTACAAAAAATGGGAGTTTTTGGGAGAACTAAGCATGCGATTTCAATTATTCAAACAACTTTCTGCTTGTGTTGATAAAACAATTGCTTTTGGAAAAAAATATTTCTATATTAACTGTTTTTCCAAAAAAAATTTTTGTTCTTGTATATCGAAAATAATTTAAAATTTTAATTTTAATTCTGGCTAAAGATCCAAAGCTCTTCTATATATACTTTAAATAAGTATTTTTTTACTTTGTAATTCAGTTTATATAATTCTTATAAATATTGGACAATGTTTGTTACAGTATTTATAATAATCTATTTGAAAACATTTAATATTTCTCGAACATTTCGTTGCGGTACGGGAAGTTCCAGCAATTTGTCTTAAGGCACGATGCCATACACCACTAGTTTAGATTTAGAATTAAGCAACTTTTGAGAAAGATCAAGGATTTTGGTTTAAATTTAGAAAAGGAGTTCTGTAAAAAAACAAGAAATTTAGTTGAGACTGAGGGTGACTTTTAGGAAGTACATAGACCAAAAAATTTGTTTAGATTTAGAATGGGAGAAGTTCAGAAGTCAAGAAATTTGGTTTAGATTTAAAACATGGCAACTTTTAGAAACAAGCAAAAAATAATTAGTTCATATTTAAAACAGCATAACTTTTAATAAGCTTAAAAAGTCAGTTCTCAAGTGTTAGAACATAGGAATGAACTATATTTTGCTGGACTCCATTTTCCAATTACAATGATATTTTTATTACATTTTAGGTGAAGCTGGTGACTTATTCACCGGAGTCCTCTACAACAACTATGGACCACCACCAGGTTTTTGCTTCGATATTTTGTGCCAGGACGAACCAATTATTGACGATAAACGCAGTTACGATTACAATGTAGACAGAAGGGTAAGTGTCTATTTTTTCTGGTTTTATATATCTATACATGATGGTTACAAAGAACTTTTGCTGTTGAAATCCATTACTGATTTTTAAATTTTAATAAGATTAACGAATTCCTAATGGCTGTGGAATCCCAAGCTAAGCATTTCACAACTAATAACGTTGTTCTGACAATGGGTGGAGATTTTACTTATATGGATGCACAAATGTACTTCAAGAATATGGATAAATTGATCAGGTAAAATTTGGATCGGGATAATTGTAATATAAATCTTCATTATTGTTGTGTCTTGGTTAATGGTGGAATCATACTAATCATCTTGGATAATACCTCTTGCAGTTTGAGTATATATTGAAACCAGTTTTCTGGTGTTCCCAATTTTTATTCAGTATTTAACACACTTCATCAGGTTTCAGTTGCTTTTATTCATCCATTTTACATTATCCTTGTCCAGAATTCTCCAATATGTTTGTGGTTGATATATGCTTAAAAGAATGATCTAAGTATTCCTTCAAAATTTACCTTGCTTGGTAAATTTAGATCAAAATTTTATCCAATTTTGGTTTGTCTATTAATCAGTCTTATTCCATCTTGCGCCCATGAAGAACAATTTCGACCAATTCGTGCCCTGAATTTTACCTTTAAAATTAACGAAAGTTCTTTGCAACCATCACTCTAGAGTAATTTTTTATTCTAAATTTCTTGTATCTCGTAGATCGATAAATTTATAGAATATTCAAAAATGCAAGCTGCATCTTATCAGACCGACAACATAATTTTGACCATGGGCGAAGATTTTAATTATCAAATTGCTGACTTGTGGTATAAGAATATGGATAAACTTATTAAGTGAGTAAAAAAATGTAGAAAAACTTAGTAAAAATTTGTTATAAAATTCAGCTCTTCGATTGGAAGACTAGAAGTTCAGTTGGTGTTGATAAACCAAAATCTCATTCTTGTCGATAATAATTGCAAATAAACTTATTAAGCTTTTATCATCACATTGTCATCCCACTTCTGTATTGTAAAATTGTTGTTTGTGTATTTTCTATCATCGATTTTATAAAATCAAAATTTTTATCATCTCAGATGTGGTATATTATATACAATTATATTTTATTTTATTTATTCATTTATCCTTTTCTAGAGAAACCAACAAAAGACAATCAACGGTTCATTAGTCAACGCGTTCTACTCAACTCCTTCATGTTACCTGAAATCTCTGC